>NC_056505.1:51893489-51919820 GCF_014905685.2 Nematolebias whitei | reverse complement strand
ATGATGAATTACATTTAATTTCCCTCTGGGATTAATAGTCTTTTTGTAATTTGATTTTTATATATGTATGTATATATATATATATATACATATATATATATATTACGTACATTACATAATAACCTACATTTGATTTGATATTTAACAACTCTTTCAGAGTTTATGCTTACCACGCAGCTCTTTAAATTAAGCTGTCGTAAATTATCTTCATGATTGAAGTGCTGTTAAGTAATATTAAGTTAGTGCTCCTTTGTACCACAGTGAAAGTCGTGGAGAGAATTTTTGACCTTGGGCGAAAAAGATGCAGAAGCTGCTGGATCCACAAGATGGACATCATGGTCGAGGTGTTTGACATGCAATGACTGAAAACCTCCAGCAAGCTTACAGAACACCACAGCTTTATAACTTTAATCCCAGATTCCTTTTTTCATTGAATTGTGAGTGCTCCTCGGATGATTAGCGAAACGTCTTCAGTTTTAAAAAAAGTCCTGTGGTTTTGTTTTTATATTTTTTGGGGGGGATTTGCCGTGTCAAGGATAACTGAGAATCTTCACCAGCATTGTTACAGGTAAAAAACAATTACTTCACTTATCTACACTATTGACGTAAAAAAACACTGTAAGCACTTCACTTTTGATGATCAGATGGAAGCTCAAGACTTGAAAATGTTTCTTTTATTAGAAATAAAGACCTGTACAAAAAAAACCAATTATACACTAATTATATATGCAACCTTAACAAGCTACGTTTGGCTATTTGTGGGCTTACCTTGCAGGATCTACATTTCTATAGATCAACTATGATCTACTCTAAATATTTTTAAACATGTCTGTTTGCCATGGAACGGGCAATGGATTCCAGCACCCCAAGGAGTGCCTGACTGAAAGCAGCACTCTGTTCAGCCTCCTGCCTTCGCTGTGCTGCTTCCTCTCTGCGAACATCTGCTTCCTCTCTCCTCAAGGCCATCTCCTCCCTCCTAATTGCCTTCTCCTGCTTCCTCGCTGCTGCAGCTTCTTCTTGCCTTGCTTTTTTGGCATCCTCACAAATAAAATGGAAGTGTTCCTCTCTCTGCTTCCGGTTCATCTCCTCTTGTTCTGTATGCGCAGAAACAAAGCTCTCTGCTGCACTTGTTGATCTGCGCTTTCTATTGCCTAGGAATAACACACAAGAAAATGGCTGTTAGATGATGAAGTACAGGTAGAGTTTTTAAATAAATTATTTACATTAAAGTTCCTGCTAATTTCAAAAGGTGTTTGTTTACAAGATCAGAAATGATTCTGTTCATAAAGCAGTCTAGTACTTTAATGATAGTAAGCAGGTGGGCATAAATAAACTACATGTAGTCATTTACAACGGTTTGTGCTCATTTAGAAAAAGAGCAGAGCATCGTTAATCTGAACAAAAATCACTACACCCTGTATAATTTCAATAATAAACTTCATAAATGAAACTTTAAGTAATAAATGAATAACTAAATTTAACATTTATACATTACAACTGAATAAACAAGTAGTTTGAATACATGCAAGGTGTTTTACAACAAAAACAAAACAACATTCATATCAACATGATCAATGTCATGTTAAACACGATTGTTGCTTCTTACTAGTAACGGGTGCCGCTCTGCTGCGTGTTGCCCGGTGGCGTGCATGCGCCCGGTGGCGTAGATGTGCCCGGTGGCATGCACGTACTCGGAGCTGGTGTGGTCGGGAAGGGTCAGAAGCGGGGAGGATTGGACAGTCAAAAGCTGAATCTGGCGAACCTTCATGTTCAGTGGGACTTTCTGCATCAAAATAAGAGTGGAAAAACAGCAACAGAGTACAGTTAGCAATGATGCTAACTAATGACGACGTAACCGAGTCAGCCTCGTTTGTTCAGAGTACTTTCAGAAAACGCAAAGAAACGGTTGCATGAGGAAAAGGAAATATGCTTAAAGTAAATAAAATACACTCACCATCAACTATTAGTTTTTTAAGCTTTCCTCTTTGCTTTGGTGTGCGATGGAAGCCCTGCACCGCCATCTGCGCAGACACCTCTTGAAAAATCTTTTCATTTCGTTTCGTTCCATCTAGCTCGCGCTGCACTTGTTCATCGGCCAGCAAACAGAGAAATGCCTGAACTTCAGCATTCGACCACGGTTGTGCCATGATTATTTGTTTTACCTTATAAAATATTCCAAAATAAGCTCCTCCGATTTCTTGTTGTCTGTTATGCGGGTGAAAAAGAAAATGGTGGATTGTGATTTCCGGTGGAAGACTGAATCTCCGCCCTCCACCAATGAATACGCCCCCTGACCAATCAGTGACCTACAGTGCGCTGATGTCACAACTAGACCCTACAAGAACCAGACCTGGGACCTCAGTGATTTAGGTCCCAAAAATGGGGTGGGTTTCACCACTAGAGGCATTGTTGATAAATCCCGCAATCGGCCACAACTAGTTACATAGGAGTACCAAAAAGACCCGTGGATAAGGGGCTTTAGTGGCTTTAAGAATCTGTTGGACTACTGGCAGGGACCAATGCAGACATGTTGCTGTTTTTAGTTTTCTACATTCGCCTTATAATCTATCTATTTTTTGTTTCTTTTTTAGCCATCTTATTTGTAAAAAAAAAAAAAATCTGTATGCCTTTTTATAACTATTGTTGTCACTGTTGTCCATTGTTTTCATCGTTCTTTTTTTAAATCAGGTCTCTCTTGTAAATGAGTCCTCGAGGCTCAATGGGATTTACCTGTCTAAATAAAGGTTGAATGAAAAAAAGAACAAAATAAAAGCAATACAAGCTACAAAGAATAAAAGCAGATTTATTTTGACAAAAACATCAGAAAGGAACAAAGGCAAAAAAAAAAAAAAAGAGCAATTTAAAAAAAAGGCAAAGACTGACAAACAAAAAATGTGACTCCATGAGTTAATTCTTTTCTTCTCATTGGCCTTGCCTGATGATGATATCAGACATGTCATCAACCTTCACCAGCTCCAAGTTCTGGAAAACAAACAAATTTAAAATGAACGTTCATTAAAAAAACATCTAAACTTTGGGTCAGTCATCCTTATTTCTGTTACCATACCATACCACTTTATTTATAAAGCACTTAAAACAGCTACAAAGCCAACCAAAGTGCTGTACAGACAGAACAACAGGTAACACACAAAGCAAAATACAAAATGAGGTAAATCAGAATATAGACATAAAAACGATGCAGATAATGACAACAAACCAGTGTGGAGCATACAGGATCAAAACAGAACATCTTGTGTTGAAAGCTACTGAATAGTACTGAGTTTTTAAATGGGACTTGAAAACCGAGAGGGAGGGGGCCTGTCTGACAAGCAGGGGTAACTCGTTCCAAAGTCTTGGTCCTCCTACAGAGAAGGTCCTGTCACCTCTGCGCTTAAGACGAGTTCCTGGAACTGTGAGGAGCAATTGGTCTGCTGACCTCAGGGAGCGTGGTGGGACATACGGTTGTAGCAGATCAGAGACATGGGGGCGGGGGGGGGGGGGGGGACACTGTTCAGTGATTTGTAGACATACATGAGTATTTTGAACTGGATTCGAAAGTGAACCGGTAACCAGTGCAGTGAGGCCAAAACTGGTGTAATGTGCTCTCTTCTGCCTGTGCTGGTTAAAAATCGGGCTGCTGCATTCTGGACCAGTTGTAGTCGTGCTATGGAGGTTTGACTGATACCAAACAGGAGTGAATTGCAGTAATCAAGCCCAGATGTAATGAATGCATGTATTACTGTCTCCAGGTTATTTTTGGACAGTATGGGCTTCAGTTTAGACAGCCGCCTCAGTTGGAAGAAGCATGATTTTACAATCATGTTTACATGATTGTTAAGCTTCAGGGAGGGGTCCATTATCACGCCCAGATTAGTGACTCTTTGCTTTTCTGACAGGGTTAGAGTGGAAAGGTCGATGCAGTGGTTTGTGATTGTGTCGTTGGGAGGGAACAACATGACTTCAGACTTCTTTTCATTGAAACTTAAGAAGTTTAAAGCCATCCAATCCCTGATGTCAGCCAGGCAGTTGAGCAGCGGTTGAATAGAGCATGTACCATTTTGTCTTAGGGGAAAGTAAATCTGACAGTCATCGGCATAGAAGTGGAAGGACATGTGTTTCCGGAAAATAGTACCAAGCGGCAGCAGGTATAAAGAGAATAGGAGGGGACCCAGGATGGACCCCTGCGAAACCCCCCATTTGAGCTCTGCCTCTGCGGAACTAAAATCCTTGATGGAGACACAAAAGGATCTGTCAGTGAGGTAAGATCTGAACCAATTGAGGGCTGATCCTGTGATGCCCACCCACTACTCCAACCTAGCAATGAGGATCTCATGGTCGATGTGTCAAAGGCGGCTGTGAGGTCCAACAGGACAAGCAGCACAGAATCACCGCTATCTGTGAATCTGAAGATGTTGTTAAAGACCTTCAGCAGGGCAGTTTCAGTGCTGTGAAGAGGTTTAAAGACAGATTGGAAAAGCTCTAAGATGGCGTGATCCTCCAGGAAGCACTTTAACTGGGACTCGACTATTTTCTCCAGTACTTTAGAAACAAATGTTACTTCATTGAAACAGTAAAGATGAAGCACAGAAGTCAAATTATAGTATCATATTTTCTGGACTTTAAGTCAGACCTTTTTTCGTAGATGGCCAGCCTTGCGACATATAGTCTGAAGCGACTTGTATATGTTGTTTTCCCCTATTCATGACAATTGTTGACTGACTTGTTTATGTTTATTCATACTGACATGAACCAAACAGTAAACATGACCATTTGCAGCTGCGAGAGGGCCCTCTAGGCTTTGACAACTATATGTGGTTCCTTTTCTTTTTGAACCCTGCAGATGTTGGATGCTGTCTATCATGGTGCACTAAGATTCATAACTGGCTGTGGTTATCGTACCCACCACTGCAACCAGTATTCACTGGTTAACTGGACATCATTAACTTCACGCAGACTCTCTCACTGGTACATTTTCATCTTTAAATCACTTCTTGGTCTGCTGCCTTCATACATCTCCTCCTACTTGTCTCTGCGTGAGTGCAGCTACAGCGTGCGCTCTCAGGACATTATTACCTGCAGTGTTCCCTCAATGAGGATTGAACTATGCAAAAGGGCCTTCTCCTACTCCGCTCCTGTTTTCTGGAATATCTTGTAAAAAGATTTGAAGCTCTCGACCTTTGACCTCTCTAAGTGTCTTTAAGAATCTGTTGGACACCTGGCAGGGTCCAATGCTGACATGTTCCTGTTTTTAGTTTTCTACATTTGTCTTGGAATCTAGCTGTTTTTTTTTGTTTTGTTACCTTTTCCTTTTAGCCATCCTATTTGTTAAAAAAAACAACTGTAGTATGCTTTTTTTATAACTGTTTATTGTTGTTGCTGTTGTCCATTGTTGTCATCTTTCTTTGTTGAAATCAGGTCTCTCTTGTAAATGAGTCCTCGAGGCTCAATGGGATTTACCTGTATAAATAAAGGTTGATTGATTGATTTCTGATAACCCCCCACCCCCCTCCTCCGGAGTTGGCGGAGTTGTTCAGAAGTGACGTTGAGGATGGTAACTTGCTTGTTGGACTCGTTGGCTTGTTATGTTAATTAAGCCTGTTCAGGATCCCAGGTATGTTCTGTGTGTTATTGTTATTATTATTGTTAAATCACATCAATGTGAAGAAGATGGAGATGATTGTAGACTTCAGAAGGAACAAAAACATCTACACCCCCCTGAACATAGGAGGATCTGTGGTGGAAGTGGTCTCCAGCTACAAGTACTTGGGTGTGCACCTGAGCAACAACCTCAGCTGGAGCAACACCACCAGCCTGATGAAGAAAGCTCATCAGAGACTCTACTTCCTCAGGCGACTGAGACGAGCTGGTCTGGGAAGCTCAGTCCTCACCTCCTTCTACAGGTGTGCAGTGGAGAGCATCCTGTGCTCCAGCATCAACGTGTGGCATGGAGGCTGCACAGCTGCAGAAAAAAAAGCTTGCCCTGAGACAATTTGTTGTGATTTGGCGCTATATAAATAAACTGAATTGAATTGAACAACAAACTGGTTGATCCACTATGACAGTTTAATTTAAAGAGGTCCAGTTAGACAAAATTTCATTAGTCCAAGGTCCGGAAGTCCAACTATTTAATGTCATACAGGTCCTTCTCAAAAAATGAGCATATTGTGATAAAGGTCATTATTTTCCATAATGTAATGATAAAAATGAAACTTTCATATATTTCAGATTCATTGCACACCAACTGAAATATTTCAGGTCTTTAATTGTTTTAATACTGATGATTATGGCATACAGCTCATGAAAACCGAAACTCAGTACTTGTCCAGTTGCAGGTCTTATAAGTATAGGCGAAATCCGACCTTCCAGACAGGAGTTATTATGAATTCCTGTTTTATGGTGAATGTTTGACAAGCACTTATTTTGTGTTTTTCAATTAGGGCTGTTGTAAACGAAAAGTTTAGTAATAGGGTAATCTAGAGATTATTCTGACGATTAATCGGGTAATCAAAAACGAAATTTGTCAGGTTCTGCAGTAACTACCGTACTCATTTTATGAGTGATGCAAATACACGAAAAAACATTAAACAAACAACCCATTTAATTCCTCTTTTTAAAATATTTTATTGCTTAAGTTGAATTACTTTTAAACATCACATAATACACTAAATGCTGTAAAATAATTTTTATGGATTGTAAAACTGAATGGAATTTACAAAGTAGGATCTGGAAGGAAGGACATGATTTGGATTGAAGGTGGAGAGGATCTTCTGGATCCTTCATCTTCCACCATGGACAGCTGCTGCATGTCTGTGATGATCATATTTAAAATGCTGTTTGTGAACTCAGCCGCTGCACAACCAACATCCTGGAGCTCTTTGTACGAAGCTGTCCAACGTATGACTCTGACATTTACTGAAAAGAAGAAGAATAACATTATTATTTGTTTGTTCATTGTAATGCCTTAATACATTTTCAAGTGTACTTCACTGGATATTATAAAAATATGTAATATTGTTAAGTAATCTACACTTTCTGATGACCTGCTGCAATCAAAGTAACATTAGTGTCAGTTGTACTTGATTTATGCATTTTACGCTTTTATTTATGTGTGAGGTTTGAGAATGATTTAATTAAAACCCTCTGTCACTGAAATATTTTAACCATCACATAAAAATCTAAATACTGTAAAATAATTTTATGGATTGGAAAACTGAATGTAATCTTTATGTTAGAAACTGAGTAAGATAGATAATATAACGTTTGAGTTTGTGCATCGAGTTCTGCAGACTGTATTACTATTTAGTCTTGATTGCTGAGCTATAAACAAATGTAATAAATGCAGATTAATCAGTTTTCAGTCATAAACAGCGGCAAGAAGAAAAAAAAATCCTACTAACTCATGTAAATACATTTACACTTGAAATATTCACCCTAAATATCTCATTAAGTCAGGGTGGGAGTACAGCAATAAATAAATGTGTCAGTCTGTTGCTGCTTTTATCTTTAACAAACTTGCATCAAGTCCTGCAGTTTATTTCCTCACACAACGTACAGACCCTGCCAGGTAGCCACTATGATTAGTCAGCAGATTTAACGTTAGCAGAAATATGCCTCATTTTACATCTATAACATGACAGATGATGATCACATTTAGTTTAACATATTTTGCACAGAGAACATGATACCTCTTGCAGCTGCAGACGAGTTTGATGCTACAGCAGCTGTTTTCTCTTCAGGCGCTGCAACATGGACGACGTGCTGTTGTGGTTACTCCAGTTCTGCTTTGCAGTGGAAGCATTGAGCTGTGTCATCTTTTCTGTTTAGCCTAAAATGTTTCAAACTTTTGACAGTTTTTGTTGTTTTCGGGACTCTTCTTCTACGCAGGCTCCGTTCCCTCCATAGCTACAAATTTAGCACATAGGCGTTAGCGGAAGCGCTAACGTGTAACACAAAAACCTTCCAGCTAGACCACAGTGCTCTGAATAGTTCAACGAAGCTTCGAGGCAGATAAATTTGCCTCGAAGATTTTTTGTAATCGAGGTCCTCGAATGATTCGAGGAATCGTTTCAGCCCTACTTTTCAACATGTCATATGTGGTAATCAACAGTTAGCGAAAACAGTTTCAGTCTAACATCTTACACAGGGAAGAGTCACCCAATAATCGACAGTTTATTCTCTAAGTGGGTTGGGCTTAAGTGATGTCATGATTCTACAATACCAATGTGTCTAGAAGTGCTCACTGATCAACACAAAAAAATCAGGTGCAGATCAGATGATGTACCACTGGAATAATGTAGGGGGCTCACTGGAGTCAAAAGTTAATCCACAATACCAATGTGTCTAGAAGTGCTCACTGATCACGCACAGAAAATCTGTTGCATATTGGATGATGTTTGACTGATATATAACTGTTGGAATAATCTAAGGGGCGCACTGGAGTCATATAATAAATCACTATACCAATGTGTCTAGAAGTGCTCACTGATGAAGCACAATAAATCTGGCACATATCGGATGAAATGTCACTGAGATATAACTGTTGGAATAATCTAGGGGGCACACATGAGTCAAATGTTAAACCACAATACCAATGTGTCTAGAAATGCTCACTGATAAAGCACAATGAATCTGGTGCAGATCTAGGGCTGGTACCTTTCTACAAAAATCAGTATTGGTACCTTCACGTCAGTGTCCGTTCCTGGACGATTCTTTTTTTGGTACAAGTTTTGTAATTAATATTAATTCTAACAAGAATAAAATTACGTTACACATTACAGTACAAATTGTGAGTTTTATTTTTTAACTTTGGTATTTCTATTCCAAGCAGTTTTCTTACATAAAATGAACAAATAATTTCTAGTTCAAAAGACCAGTTACAAACAACAAGTGACACGTCAGTGTCTAATGCTCACTGCTACACACTGAGGACCTTTTCACTTAACAGTTTTTCTTCAGAAACATCAACATGTCTGGCTGATGGTGTCTCCAGCAGAAGATGTTCACTCTGAGGCTGTAGATGATGATTGTTGCACATACAGATACTTGGTTGTCAGTTTGATAGCACTGACATATTGTCCCTCACATTCCACCAGCAGGTCACTGGATTCACTGAGGTTAGGGTTGATGCAGACTTCTGCACCTCTGTGTCTCTTCCTGAATCTTCTCTGTGGTTCTCTGGGGGTTTAGGGCTCTGATCATCTTCCTAACTGACATCAGAACACAAAACATCAACAATAACATGGTTGTGTTATTATTGATCAAAAAACATTATCTAGGCTGAGAGATAAAAGTTTAACTGGTCAACAACATCCTTTAAAGTTTACTTACCTCCACATTGCAGCCTCCACTGTAGAAAAAGGCAGCAAACTTTTAACAACAAAGTTTGTGACTGTCCTGTGGCCCCCACCTTGCTTTTCTTTTGTCTCTGTCCTCCTCAAATCAGGGACAGAGGCTCCTGTGAGGAGACCATTAACATAAACAGTGAACATTAGGTGAACTGTTTAAGCAGCTGACTGGATGGATAATCACATTTTTACAAGCTAAGCTTTATCTGTTACTGTCATTCTTTAGTTAGCTTCTGAGTTTAGCTAGCTACGTAACCATAAAATAAAGCTACACACTAATATCTTAAAGTTAGCGTTACATGGATTCTAGTTTAATTCACTGCGATGCACATATTAAGCTGTAGTAACGTTAACAAACCTAAACTCACCAGCTGAAATCCCAGACACAGCTCCGTCCTTGGAGTTCTTTGATGAAGAGGAGTCCAGCCGTGGAGATAATGAATCAGGCCGTTCAACACTCACAGGCTGACTTTAACGCTGAGAGGAGGAGGGGGAGCGGCTGCTGTCCTCCTCTCTCCTTGCAGAAAAACACAGAGCAACTTTCTGCTCGTAAATTGAAGCCGTTCGACAACACGGACTGCACATGTGAATCCCATCTGTGGGCGTAACCAGCACCATAGACGTGCAGCTATACGGCAGCTCTATACAGCTCTAGGTGTAAACACGTAGTCTGTTTGCTATACAGGTCCTTCTCAAAAAATTAGCATATTGTGATAAAGGTCATTATTTTCCATAATGTAATGATAAAAATGAAACTTTTATATATTTCAGATTCATTGCACACCAACTGAAATATTTCAGGTCTTTAATTGTTTTAATACTGATGATTATGGCATACAGCTCATGAAAACCCAAAATGCCTGTCCCAAAAAATTAGCACATCATGAAAAGGTTGTCTAAACAAGCTATTAACCTAACCATCTGAATCAACGACGTAACTCTAAACACCTGCAAAAGATTCCTGAGGCTTTTAAAAACTCCCAGCCTTGTTCATTTCTCAAAACCGCAATCATGGGTAAGACTGCCGACCTGACTGCTGTCCAGAAGGCCATCATTGACACCCTCGAGCAAGAGGGTAAGACACAAAAAGAAATAGCTGAATGAATAGGCTGTTCCCATAGTGCTGTATCAAGGCACCTCAGTGGGAAGTCTGTGGGAAGGGAAAAGTGTGGCAGAAAACGCTGCACAACGAGAAGAGGTGACCGGACCCTGAGGAGGATTGTGGAGAAGGGCCGGTTCCAGACCTTGGGGGACCTGCGGAAGCAGTGGACTGAGTCTGGAGTAGAAACA
The DNA here is from genome assembly GCF_014905685.2 of Nematolebias whitei. Classification (NCBI taxonomy): domain Eukaryota; kingdom Metazoa; phylum Chordata; class Actinopteri; order Cyprinodontiformes; family Rivulidae; genus Nematolebias; species Nematolebias whitei. Next base: position 51,909,186 of record NC_056505.1, on the reverse strand, counting down.
TCCAGAGCCACCGTGCACAGGCGTGTGCAGGAAATGGGCTACAGGTGCCACATTCCCCAGGTCAAGCCACTTTTGAACAAGAGACTGCGTCAGAAGCATCTCGCCTGGGACTGCTGCTGAGTGGTCCAAAGTTATGTTCTCTGATTACAGTAAATTTTGCATTTCCTTTGGAAATCAAGGTCCCAGAGTCTGGAGGAAGAGAGGAGACACATAATTCACATTGCTTGTGGTCCAGTGTCAAGTTTCCACAGTCACTGGGGTGTCATGTCATCTGCTGGTGTTGGTCCACTGTGTTTTATCAAGCGCAGGGTCAATGCAGCTAGCTATCAGGAGATTTTGGAGCACTTCATGCTTCCATCTGCTGAAAAGCTTTATGGAGATGAAGATTTAATTTTTCAGCATGACCTGGCACCTGCTCACAGTGCCAAAACCACTGGTAAATGGTTTACTGACCATGGTATTACTGTGCTCAATTGGCTGCCAACTCTCCTGACCTGAACCCCATAGAGAACCTGTGGGATATTGTGAAGAGAAAGTTGAGAGACGCAAGACCCAACACTCTGGATGAGCTTAAGGCCGCTATCGAAGCATCCTGGGCCTCCATAACACCTCAGCAGTGCCACAGGCTGATTGCCTCCATGCCACGCCGCATTGAAGCAGTCATTCATGCAAAAGGATTCCCGACCAAGTATTGAGTGCATAACTGAACATGATTATTTGAAGGTTGGCGTTTTTCGCATTAAAAACACTCATCTTTCATTGGTGGGATGAAATATGCTAATTTTTTGGGACAGGCATTTTGGGTTTTCATGAGCTGTATGCCATAATCAACAGTATTAAAACAATTAAAGACCTGAAATATTTCAGTTGGTGTGCAATGAATCTGAAATATATGAAAGTTTCATTTTTATCATTACATTATGGAAAATAATGACCTTTATCACAATATGCTAATTTTTTGAGAAGGACCTGTATGTCTGCGTTTTACCTGCTGGCGTGCTGAAACCACGTGACAAGTTACAGCCAATACCGAAACTTGACACCGAAAAAAGAGTGATGTTTCAATACATACATTGACAGACGCAGTTCGGTCGGTGCTATACAAGAACCTCAGTTCGGTATACAGCGCTATGCAGATTGGATGATGTATCACTGAGCTACAACTGTAGGAATAATGTAGGGGGCGCTGTGGAGGCTATTGGCCACTTATGGATTCCTGTTCAAGGGGTGGGTAATGATCAATCATAGTGATTTTGGTACACCACGGCTCATATCTGTGCAATTTAGAGCCAAACGTATTGCAACGGCATCACTTCTTAATTCGTCACACTGCCACGTCCACATCCTCCAGCTAAAATTGGTTGTAATTTAATTCAAGTCAGACCAACTTGTTATATGTTGTCTAACACAGGATCATCCAGATCAAGTCAAGGGTGTCAGAGAGGGAGCATTCCAAGTAAAAAAAGTGACTTCCTGCTCTGAGGGGGCAGGGCTTGGATGACGTCCGAATATGACCAAAGAGGATCAGTGGGCATCTAACAGGGATGACTCATGCCAAGTTTGTTGCATTTCTGTCTTTCAATGTGAAAGTTATAGCGTTTGGAAATTAACGGCGTGAAGCACAAATTTGAGGCCTGGCCACGCCCCTTTAACATAAACGAAAACGCAATCTTTAGATAACTTTTACTCCCCAATGTTTTAAAGGCATATTAGCTAAGTTTGAAGGCAATCCTTCAAAATTCTAGAAGGAGGTTGTTAAAATTCACAATTAGAAATGCCCAAAAATAACCCTTTGACACAAATGGCCGACTTCCTGTTGAGTTTGGACCAGGGCTCCAAGAGACTTTTTCATAGGTGCTGAGAAGATACAGATGTTTACTGAGTTTCAGAATTATCTGTGTAATGAACTATATCTGTTGATATTATTCATAAATTAAACGGATTCTTTCATTTTTCTGGACTGAATAATATCGTGCATTGAACGATTAAATGTGACGTTAATTTTCTTTGACCCATCAAAATGAACGTGGTCATTTATTAACAAAATCAAAATTTAACATCAAACATTTACATTAATTTGGCAAAAGTGATTACAATAACACATAGCTTAATTAGCAAGCTTTACAATTAGGAAACCATACGGCCATGGTTTCCACTTGCAGCTTTTAAACCAACAGACATTTCTGAAAATATCTGGATGATTACTGGCAGATAGAAGAGTTTTAAAGATGGGAAATGAAGGAGTTTAAATGGAGAGGGAAAGATGGATGAGGGAATATGTGTCTGTATAACGAACGGCACTCTCCATTCGAACCCAGCTTTACCTCGGTACGCTTCGGTAGGAAATCGACTCGTTACCTCTCTGAAGATGAATCAGCTGGTACGGAGTTCCATTTAACGCTACCATTTCCAGCGTCTCCGTAGGATGGTTGGAAAACGTCCGGAGTAGTGACGGTACTTCGTTCAACACACGTTCACCTCACGGGTGGACTCACATGAGGAGTAAGTCCGTCAGAGGTTCCACTCAGATGTGGAAGATTCCATAATCCCCACGAGACTCGGAACTTTGTTCTGCGTTCCGAACTGCATTCTGTTCAGCTTAGTTCCCATTGTTCTCGTTGTTCTACATTCCAGCATTCTGCTTGGAACTAGGAAGTGTTGACCCTTTTAAAGAGTTCAGTTCCGGTTCCTCTGAGAACTTCCTGATTGGTCGAAACGAACCAACAGGGTGTGGTCTTAGTGATGTAAGAGGTTATTAAAAGTCAAGGAGAAAGATTAGGTTGTTTTAAGAACAGACAGAAAGATGTTTTGAAGAAATTAGACTTTTTGGAGCCAGTCTCCTCCTATCTGTCTGAAAAAGTTAAACATGACATTTCTTTCCAGTAAACATGTTTTTGACCGAAACTTGACTTTTGACCGACTTACAACTTGCTCATTTCAGACAGAAAATTAAAATGCATAATTACTCTTGTAACAACATTAACTTGATTTCTACTTTGAATGAGGATTAAAAATCATTAATACTGTTACACAGTTGATTTAAAATGAGTAGTTCACTTCAACATTTAAAATGGTTTGAACTAAACACACTTTTGATTATCAAGACATTTGTAAAATAGTAATGATAATAAAAAAAGAGTGTTCTTTCAATTGATCAGTGCAGGACACACTTAGAAAGTCTCTGGATGAACTTAATTTTGTGTTTCTGGACTCAAATCAATGAAGTAACAGTTCTTGTCCCAGGAAGGCCCTCAGGGCCAGATTTGACCTGAGGCTTAGTTCACTACATCTGTCATAAATTGGCTAGGGGCTGAGGTTTTAAAATATTCTTGGGGGCGCTGTAGGAGGCTATTGGCCACTTATCATGGATTCCTGTTCAAGGAGTGGCTAATGATCGATCATACTGATTTTGGCGCACCTCGGCTGAAATCTGTGGAATTTAGAGCCAAACGTATGGCAACGGCATTACGTCTTACTTCTCCATGCCGCGCCGTCCACAAGCTCCAACCAAAACTGTCAGTGTTGAAAAGCAAGTTACACCAACATGTTTTTGGTCACTGGACACAGTATATTGCTGAATATGTCACATGGGTCAGAAAGGGACTGTTCAACGTAAAACGTTACAATTCCTGTTGGCAGGGGGCGTGGCTTAAGTTATGTCATGATTTGACCATTCAGTCTTGCAGGGGACCGGATGTGGATCAATCACTGGAAGTTTGATGTCTCAGACAGTTTTTGTGTAGGAGCTATTAGCGTTTTGTTTTTCATAGCGAGATGTCAAACTTTGAGGTCTGGCCCCACCCCTTCAGGACGCTCCGAAACGCACTGTTTAGATAACTTTTCGTCCCCCATGCCTTTTGACCAAAATGTCCCAATTTTGAAACCGATTGATCGAAACCCCTACAAGGAGTTTGTTCAAATGCGAAGGCTCTAAACCGCCCAAAAGGTGAGAAAATGGGGACGGCATTAAAAAATGGCTGCCTTCCTGTTTATTGTACAACGTTTGTGCTGGAGGGTTTTCTGTGCATCTTGAGGAATTGGACAAGTGTACCAAATTTTATGCTTCCACGACAAACGCTGGTTATAACCCCAGATTCAGATTTTGCATGCAGGCAGGTGTTTCAATTAAATTCAATTCAATTCAGTTCAGTTTATTTATATAGCGCCAAATCACAACAAAGTTGTCTCAGGGCACTTTACAGGAACATTCACATACATAAAAGCCAATTAGTAAAGTTCTCTATCTAAGGAAAGGTGTGAGCTCAAAAGTGAGGCTCCATAAAACAAATAAAAATCATTCTGTCAGAACACTGAGAACAGAATGGGTCATAGCGAAAGTAGAAACATCACGTAGATAAAAACGAATAAATGATATGGCAATGACCAGGCAGCCGCCATATAAATATCCTCCACTGTCATCCCTCCATGCAGAGCCATGGAGGATGAAATCCCTCGAGATTCTCTGGAGGATCCAGCCCAGATGAACTGTAAGCTTTAGAAATAGCCTCACACAACAAGTGTGAGAGGTGCTGGGTGGATAGAGGGCGTCCTGCAGAGCTGTCCATGTAATGTAAGAACAGACGCCGAGAGCGGCGAAGTGCGGCCGTGCGAGTCACGTAACACAAAAAAACATGCGCACGGGACAGAGGAGGTAAGATGTTGCTTCCTCCTCAGAATTATGAGGAGGAGGATAAAACCCATCCAAGGTTATCACTCTCAATCTGAATGAGCTTCTGATGCTTTTAGGAGTAAAAGCAGGGTCAGGACGCAGCACAGCTGAACTGCCATCAGCTTGAATTCTGAGACATGAGGGGGCAACAGAGAGAGCAGATAAATCACTCACTCTCTTTGCCAATGTCAGAGCTAACAGCAGGGCTGTTTAAAGTGTCAGAAATTTAAGTGAAACCTAGTCTAAAGGCTCAAAAGGTGCTTTGATCAGAGCGCGCAGGACCATCGTTAGATCCCACTGTGGAGCTAGTGGACGGGACACAGGTCTGGTTCTCTGTACAGCTTTCAGAAAACGCTTCATCAGCGGGTGGTTAAAAAATGTTCTGTCACCGAAACCCTCATGACAGGAAGAGACAGCAGCAGCATAAGTTTTAATTGTGCTGAACGCTAAATTTCTGTCCATCAGCTGCTGCAGAAATGCCAGAACACCACCTATTGGACATGAGATGGCCTCCACGCCTTTCTTTGCGCACCAGCGCTGAAAAACTGTCCACTTTGATGTGTACAGCCCTGTGGTGGAAGCGGCTTGTGCGCCCTGGATCGTACGCACCACATCCTGTGGGATGCCCATCCTTTCTAAACAGAGCCGTTCAACGGCCAGACCCAAAGGTGCTAATCAATTTCTGGGTAACTCCTGACCGCTCCTCCTGCCTGGAGGAGAGTGTCCCCCCTCCACGGCAGTTTCCACGGCCGGCCTGATATCAGTCGCTGCAGATTCGGGAACCTTGGGGCGCTTATGCGCTCGGGAGCTACGAGGATGACTAACAGTTCTTTCTCCCGGACCCGTTCAGGGTCCGTGATATCAGCGGGACTGGAGAGAATGCATAAAGGAGCATTTTTGGCCACAAGCTGTGAGCGAAGGCGTCTACCCCTAACGGTGGGTTGTCCCGTGGACTCAGTGAGAACCATACCTGACACTGGGTGTTCTCCCGTGTGGCGAACAGATCCACTGCTGCTAGGCCGAACCTGCTCCAAATCCAAAAAATCAGCTCGGGATGGAGGCTCCAGTCCCTGTGGCGGGGACCGCCCCTCGACATGATGTCCACTCCCCTGTTCAGGATGTCGGGAATGTACATTGCTCTGATGGAGAGCAGGTTTTTGTGTGCCCAACACAGCAGCTGTCTCGCAATGCGTAACAGTTGGGCTGAGCACGCGTCTCCCTGACGGTATTTGAAAGCTGCCATCACTCTGTTGTCTGTGTGGATCAGAACATGCTGATCCCGCAGCAGGGGAGCAAAATGTTGAGTCATGTTCTAGACCGTGAGATGTGTTAGCTCATTTATGTGAAGCAACATGTGGTCCGGTCACTGTGCTCCCACTGCCTGGGACAGACACGTTCCTACCCAGCCTGACAGGGACGCATTTGTGAAAACTGAGATGTGTGACGTAGTCCTGCTGATGGGAACTCCCTGACTGAATGAGGGGGTTTCCCCAGTGATTCAGATTGGTTCTCACGGAGGGGGGCACAGAGATCATCCGCCTCTTCTGACGCACAGGATCTATGCGCAGGTGGGCGAACCATCTCTGAAGGCGTCTCATGTGAAGCAGGCCCAGCAGAACCACGACATGAGTCGCTGACACCATCCCCAGGAGTCGCATGACAGACAGAGCTGTCACTACACTGCAGAGTTTGACACAGCAGAGCTGAGCTGACAGAACGTCGGCTCTTGGCTGTGATAAACGGGCTCTCATTGTGGTTGAGTTTAGCTCCACTCCCAGATAAACAATCATCTGGGACAGGAGAACGATACTCTTTTTCCAGTTTATAGAAAACCCCAGATTTAGCAGGTGTAACGGTAGCGTTTTCTCATTCCTGCAATGTGTAACGGCTGCAGAGCCATCTCCACACATTTTAAGAACATGTGTGGGGCGAGGGAATAACCGAACGGTAGCCTGTACTACTACAGAAACCCCTGGAAGGAGAAACGCAGGAATTTCCTGTGTTTCGGAATGATGGGAATGTGAAAAGATGCATCCTTCAGCTCTATGGAGGTGAACCAGTCGTTCTGGTGAACGTTCTCCAGCAGCTGTTTGATTGTCAGCATGTGAAATTGTCTCTGCATGATAAATTTTTTTTGAACATGGACAGGTCAAGAATGGGTCTCATCCCTCAGTTTTTTTTCGGAACCAGGAAGTAGTGGGTGGGAGTAAAACCCCATATTTTCCTCTCCGTTGGGAACTCTGGCAATCACGTTTTTCATCAGAAGTTCCTGACCTTCTGACTGGAGAGACAAGCTATGTTCTGAAGATAACAGAACTGTCTCTATAATCCCTCTGAATGGTGGGGGTTGAGCTGCGAACTGCAGTGTGAAACCCCTGCTGATCACACGGTCCATCCATCTGTCCAGGGAACACACTCGCTGCCACTCTGAGTAACACACGGAGAGCGGGCACACGTTTTTTGTGTTGTGTCATGTTTCTCATGGACGTCAACCAGGCTAAAGCCCCTATCGCCGTCACCTGCTCCGGATATTCTCCGGGGGTTGGGGGGGGAGGGCTCCGACAGAAAGGGCTGTATGTGTGTCTCTGTGCTGGGCCCAGGCTGCGGTCTCACATTAGAGCTGAGGTGAGCCGGCGCACAATGAGAGGAGGCATGAACGGTTTTTTTAGTGAGACGCTGTTTCAGTAGAGGCTGCAGCTGTCGTGGAGAAACATGTTTACTCCCGCTGCATGGTGAGTGGGCAGAAACAGCAGAAAATAAAACGGGCTCTGGCTGAGAGCAAGGGATTTTCCCGGACTTGGTCTGCTGAAAAACATAATTTTTAGCTGACGTGGCAGACGAGTGTTTTGTGAGATTTACCGAGCTGTGGTGCCTTTTAAAATGCTGTTTAGAGATTAGAGATTTAGAGATTACAGGCTTGTTCTGTGTGGGGAATGTGTGAAGAGAGACAGCTGTGAGATCAGTTGATCTGACAGTCAGGCTGGAATCAGATGAAACTTTACTCTCAGGGATGTTTCTGTTTTATTTCGAAACTACATCATCAAAAACACACACATTCCCCTCAAGGAGCTGTTCCATGGTGGAGGGGGCTGGCGGAGGAGCGCAGCGTGAAGTCGCTGCCACAGCTGTGGAGTGTCTCTGCTGCTGTCGCTGGCCACGGCGGTCCCTCCAGCGGCCGGAGGAGCGGGAGGAGGACTGTGACATCACCAGATGGTGTACCGTCTCTGAGACCTCCTCGGACCTCTGCGATTTATCAAGGAAGGTCCTGAAGTTGGCCCCGAACAGCGTCTCTGGGGAGATGAGGCCCTCCAGCAGGTCTCTCTGCAGCCTCTCGGGTAAGGATGGCGAGAGGCGGAGCCAGGTGGTTCTCTGGATCATGGTCATCCAAGCGGTGATGTGGGACAGACAGACCGCAGAGGTGGCGCACAGGTTGAGGATGAAGTTAGCGGCTTTACAGAGGAAGCTCTTTGTTTCCTCTGGCAGGTCTGCTTCCTCCAGCCTCTTCGAAATGCTGAAAGCCAGCAGGGCGATGTTGATGTTTGCCGCGGCTGCCTAGAATGAGCACTGATGAGCTTGGTTGGAGAGCTTTGTGATGGTCTGGTCGTGCTTCCCTGGAGGGACAGGTCAATAGTCTATCCTGGAAGCCTTTGTCCCAAACGTCTCCGCAAAGCTTGGCTCCAGAGAGGGACCCAAAAGAAAACCCCGCTCAGTAAAGCCCTCCACTTTGGTGATGGGGGTGAAGGTGGAGATGGGCGCCTTCAGCTTGCCAGGCCCAGCTGCAGCCTCGTTCCAGTATGATGTCATAGCTGGAAAGCAAGGCCAGACGGGGGCATGGCGACGAGCCGGGGCGGAAAGTCCCTTTGTGTCAGCAGCCTCCTAGATTATGCCGGGCAATTCCAATTGGAGGGTGCAGACGACTGGGAGCGAAGTGGTCGCCGACATAGGAAGACCCGAGGTGGCTGAGCATTCACTCAGCTGTCCATCTTCCGTCACTACGCTCTCCATGAGGGAGGGCGCAGTGGGGGCTGCTGCCATTATCGCCTTTTTCAGTGGGATCATCCAATTCACCACGCTAAAATGCATTAAAAAAGGCAATGGCGTTGTCCAGCGAGTAGCGACCCACCACGAAGAACACTCCTTGGCATTTACCTTGAACAAGGCTGCTCGTCTCTGCTTCTCCTCTGGAGAAAGGAGCTCACAGGGACGGCAGGAGGTGGCGAGGTCGGCGTGGTGGGACCCAGGCATCCTTCGTACGTGTTGCTGGACATCTTTTTCTTCTTCGTTCTTCTGACAGTGCTAGCTAGCTGGCTGAAGAAAAAATGGGAGCCGATTGGCCGGTCTCACCGTAATTTATACGGACCGGGAGTGGAGCCCACACAGCTGGTGGGCATGGACTAAAGTTTTCAGTGCTGCGAGTGAAGGGATAAACCCACTAGCGATAGCCTTAAAGGGCGAAGCATATACGAAATAGAACTAAGGTTAATGCGGAGGGTATTTTGAAAATTTCCAGGAGGCGCTCGAGCCGTTTCTGTTGCAATTTTTGCAACGCCCTTAAAATACGTAAATTTTCAGCAGTCCTGATGCGTTCGCCAAATTTGTTGAGTTTTGGGATATGTTAAGGCCCCAAAAGGCTAATTCATTTGACGGAAAAATTGCTCGGGCCTAATGAACTGAGCGATTACCATAGGCCTTCGCAGCACTTCAGCGCTTCACTGCTAGAGCCCAATTAAAAAAACAGCAAAAACACTGTTTAAAAAGTCTCCAAATAGAAAACAGCCTCCTCCTGACTCTCCTTAAATCTGCAGCACCTGCTTTCATCTACAGCTTATTGAATGTTCATTATGCATGAATGTGCACCACCAAGTGTACACCCAAAAACTCTGTTCTCCAGGAATTTCCAAGTGTTCCGGAGTTTTAGCTGGACATTTAGCCTTGTTTGAGTCTAGATTTTGCTCGGACCATAATGAGCAGAACATGCCACATTAACATGGCTAGTGCATAATAAGCATTGAACATGTGTTTAAAAGACATTCACCTTTTCATTGGCCAGATGAAGCAGAGCAACAAATGCCAGGGGGACAGACAGGTTCTGAGCCATAGTGTTCGGCAATCTGGACGTACACAAAGAAAACAGAAAGAGGGAGAAAATCATGAAATAATTGTGTGCAACAAGGCTCAGTTTTAGGATCCACTCTCTTTACAATTTATACAAATAATGTAGGTCAAAACATTCCTGACGCCTCCTTACATCTCTATGCCGATGATACAGTTGTTTATTGTCAAGCTAAGACCAAGGTTGTCAAGGTTTTTCCAGATTCTACAGTTTGCATTTGACATCATTCAGTCAGACTTAAGGCTCCAGTATACTCGCGCGTCCTGTCAGCCGCACGGAAACTGTGCGCAGTGGCCGCAGTGTTGAGATTTCATACTCAAACGTCCACCCTGAGAGGCTGCAGTCAGCTCCACAGACAAGGGGTGTTTACCTTTGGGATAAATTGAGGTCGCCGATTGGTCATTTTGGCCTGTGGGACCCAAGAAGCAGCAGATGGGTACCGGCAGTCCAAGCGACATGCGGCTCGGTTGGTCACTGAAGTAAAAACTCAGGTGTGGGAGGAGTTCGGAGAGGCCATGGAGAATGACTTCCGTATGGCTTTGAGGCAATTCTGGTCCACCATCCGGCTCCTTGGTGGCAGGGCCCTGGGAGTGGATGAGATTCGCCCAGTTCCCCTGGATTGGCAGACCGGGGTGGTGGTCCCCCTATTCAAAAAGGGGGACCGTGGAGTGTGTTCCAACTACAGGGGAATCACGCTCTTAAGCCTCCCTGTTTATGTTGTTTATTGTTGTTGGTACTTTATTTGTTGTCTGCCTAAAACAGGTCTCTCTTGTAAATGAGTCCTCGTGACTCATTGAGACTAACCAGTAGAAATAAGGTTGAATCAGAAAAAAAAAAATAATAATTTTGCGTTGAAAATGAAAAATCATCAGCTGTCAAGTGAAGATGAAATCTATACGTGAACAAGATTTTTCACTTTCATGCAGCTTTTATGCAACACAAGAGCTACTTGTAATTATTATTCGTCTTAAGTGCCGTATTACAACAGGAGGTTGGAAGCTACCTTTGAAGCAGTGTCTTTGTGGTCTGGCTGAAAACTTTCTCTCCACTCACTTCTGGTGTCTCTTGAGTCTCCACCTGCTGAGAACATGAAGATGAAAGCGATATAACAGATATAAAAACACTGAATCAAACAAACACTGCTAAAACTGACCGACTGCCCGACTCATGCAAACTCGGACTCAAGACGAGATGTTCAAAACGGGAAAAAAAGGCTGGGACATGGCGGCAAATCGGTGAACTGCATTCTGCAGGGACCCCGTCAGCCCCGCTGAACAATTGTCTTATATAATTAAATCCTCACTACCTCCATGCTGGATTCTGCCTCAGATTGGCGTCGCCGCATGATTGACTCGACAAAGCTGTGATATCAAGGTCAAGGTGTCTATATTGTCATTCACACCACATGTGATACATGAGGTGGAACAAAACTATGTACACAGGGTCCCAGTTACATCCAACAAAAATACAAATTGTAAAGAAAAACAGTAATAAGATCCAAGACATGAACCAAGAAATACGCTAAACTAAGAATATACTAAGCACTAATAGTACAAAACAATGCGCCAAACAACAGCAGCAAGAACATGATAATTCCTCTAAGGCCCTATTTACATGGACACGGTGGGGTAAACGTAGGTTTTTTCGTATGTTAATTAGAGGAAAAGATCTGCGTTGACATGGACGGACTTAGTGTTTACATGCATCCGGAAGAATGGACTATATGCCACGGACTTCCGTTCTAGCGCTTCCGCATTTATTAGCCACGCTGAACACGTCCGGCTCTCAGGCAACACAGTGTTAGTAATGGCGTTTTTCCACTCGTTCGCTGCAGGACTTGCTGACAATGTCTGTTAATGATGTCTACAGAATTATTCAGACGTCCTCGAAAGCACCCACATCCAAAAAGGACAAAGGATTTAAGCTTTATGTGTCCAACTACATAAATAACTATGAAGGTAAGTCGTATTTGTTTTTCAGTTCACCAAACTGCCTCATATAGGCTACATATAACACAGCTAACATGGCTAATCTTGCAAAATTGTTGCGTAAACGTTAAGTGTTTTGTCTCTACAATGTTTCTGTTTAACACAAATCTTAGTTTCAAACAAGGACGCAGGAGAAGTCACAGTTAGGGCTGAGTGTTTCCGTTCCAGAAGCCCCATTGTTTGAGTGTAAGTCAAAGAGACCCGACATGTTCACTACAGGGCTGTGTTTTAAGAAGCTAGAAGGACTTTGAAGAAGTACACATTTTATATATGATAGTCAAACTAAATCACATAACATTAATTGGCTACACAAGTTATCTCTGATTGATTAAAGCAACAAAAAAAGCCCAACTTGTGTTTATTTTATTTATTTATTTCTGAGGTACACAAAGGAACAGTTGCTTCAGGTTTGTTATTTTCAAATCAAGTTTCTGTGAATTCTGTCACTGCAACAAAAAAATAAAGAAGAAGAATATGATTGAACTGCATCAAATGGCACCTGGGTTGTCATGTAATACATGAACTTAGGGAGTATCAGAAAGAATATAACAGTGATGGTTCTCACAGAAATGAGATTGTGTTTGGAGTTCTTTTTAGTTTAATGAGTAAAGTGAGCTTAGACAAAATATATTTTAATACATTTTACATGCTAAAGGTGTCTTAACATTTTTCTCATTTCACTTTGATCATTTTTAATGATTACTTAAAAGGTTTATTAATGGTTTTATAATTATGGTTGTCTTTTTATAATAGCACTTGGAGCTGGTACATTTTGGTCTCTTAACAAATATTTGGTATTGTACACAGATGGTGCTGAGGGAATCAAAGCCGGTGGAGTTTCAGGGGTGCCAGTGCACCTGTGTGGCAGGTACAGTCTTGTGCAGCCATGTGGCAGCTCTGCTATTCCAGACGGCTCACTACTCCCAGTTGAAGCTTCCAGCTGTACCTCCAGTCCTAAGCTGCACAGATACCCAACAGAAGTGGCATAAACCAAGGACAATGGTAACTACATATACATGAGTCTTTAATCCTGTTTATGAATTTTAGTTCAATATTTACAGCAATGTTGTTTTTGGATGCAGGGCATAAAACCTGGTCTAGTAAATGACATGGTCGTCCTGTCAGCAAGACCAAGAGAGAGGAAAATCTTTGAAGGAATTAGGTTTGTTTTAATTTTAAGACCACAGACACACATGCACAATTTTTTTTAAATTAATTTAATTTAAAAACAAAACAGAACACATCCATCCATCCATCCATTATCTTTACCCGTTTATTCCATTTTGGGTCACGGGGGTCGCCGGTGCCCATGTCCAGCAATCACTGTGCGAGGGGCAGGGTACACCCTGGACGGGTCGCAAGTCCATCACAGGGACACATAGAGACAAATAACCATTTTCTCTCACTCACACCTAGGGACAATTTAGAGTTACCAATCAATCTAACATGCATGTTTTTGGTCTGTGGGAGGAAACCGGAGTACCCGGAGAAAACCCACGCATGCACGGAGAGAACATGCAAACTCCACCCAGAAAGGCCCCTGGACCGGGGTTTGAACCAAGGACCTTCTCGCTGAGAGGCAGCAGCTCTACCAGTTGCGCCACCGTGCTGCCCAAAACAGAACACATGTACAACAAAAACTTAATTTAACCACTTAAGTTAATTTTGTGGGCAGCACGGTGGTGCAACTGGTAGAGCTGCTGCCTCTCAACGAGAAGGTTGCTGGTTCAAATCCCAGTCCGGGGCCTTTCTGGGTGGAGTTTGCATGTTCTCAGTGACCCAAAATGGAAGAAGCGAGTAAAAGATAATGGATGGATGGAAGTTTATTTTGTACTATATTAGAAATACTTTAAAAATGCAAATAAGTAAATAATTCAACTTCGTTTTTAAACAAGACAATAATTTGAATCCCTAAAATACAATAACATAGGCTTCATTTAATATTAATTTTATCATTTGAATATTCATTTCTTGTTTATGACATAGTTTTCTTTTTCTCCACAGAAGCAACTTGTATAAAGGTGCTACCAGCCCTCTTCCACTCATCTCCACCCTAAGGATACAGGATGTGTACCGGGGACTTCCAGCTGAAGAAGCTCCAATGATCACCACAATGGCTGTCTCCAACGATGTCCCTCTTGTTGACTCTTTGTTTGGTCCAGTACAAGAGGGAAGCGTTCTGTCATATCAGCTGCCAGCAAGGATAGTTCCCAGGACCCGTCCACACCAAGACGCCCCTTCTCCCCCACAGCTTCCACTCTTCAATTACAGGCTTGAACCCTCCACCTGTGAGTATGTTTGTTCAGAACAAGAGCACCACCATATGACGTCCCTTGAGACAACATTAGAGATGTCTCACAAAATTGAGAGCAGCACGCGGGAGCAGAGTTTCTGTGCAGAGTGGCACCAACTAAGAAAGTGTCGTGTTACCTCAACAAGATTTAGGGAGGTCTGTCACACCAGGGGTGACAGCTCTTCTGAAAATCTTGCCAAAAGGCTTCTGAGACCCTCCAGTCAGACTGCTGACCTGCGGCGGGGGCTTGCCTTAGAGCCAACAGCAGTAGAGGAGTACTGCAGGGTAAGGGAAGTCAACCACTACCCCTGTGGGTTCCTGATCCATCCTGACGCACCATGGATGGGGACATCACCAGACGGAATTATTTACGATCCTGAGGAGCAACAACCGTTAGGCCTTTTATAAATAAAATGCCCAAATGTGACAAGCTGGGTGGACTGCTGTTACATAATGATTAGGGATGGTAGGCAGACACTCAAACGAACACATCCATATTACTGGCAGATCCAGGAACAAATGTTGATTTCAGGGTGTGACTGGTGTGACTTTGTCATTTACACAGAAAATGACCTGTTCATTGAGAGGGTTCCTCGTGACATGGAAGTACTGCAAACCATAAAACAAAAGGTTGACCATTTCTTTTTTTATTTTTACCTCAGTGCTTGCCTGGTCAATTAAAGTGGCATTGTAAAGCAAAACCTTTGAATATACGTGATTAAATATATTGTTAATACCTGAGTCATGTTCCTTTTATTTTATTTTAGTTTTAATCAGTTAAGAGTTATTTCTGTTTAAGGTCTGATACAATTTATTCTGTATGAAATTTGCTACTTGACTGTCGTAATCGTACCCTCTTTGCAAACTGTTTCTGTTTCAACATTTTTGCTCTAGATGAGTGGCATTATTTTTTTTTTTTTTTTTTAGCAAGAACAGTTGATACTTTTTGGAGTTCCAGGAAGAGCCATTGTTAGTGCATTTAATTATATGATTAACAGCATATTACTTAACATAAAATATTTTTCATGTATTTATTCATTTTATTAATTCCTATTATATTTATATATATATATATAGATACCAAAAGAAAAAAGAAAAATCATGAATGAAAAAGAGTAGAAACTTATATCTGCCCCTGTAATCATGCTACGGTACTTTGCAGGCATTTGAAAAGATGCATTTTAATGTCCCACACGAAGGCTCGACTTATATGAAAAAACATTATATAAGAACTGATGTAATGGGAAAAAAGTATAAGAAATGTAGATATTTATGAAAGTGATTTACTTTTATTTTAAATACAAAAATAACAAAATGAAAAGTAAATATATAGTATACTTTCTTGCTATTACTCAGATGTCAGGCTTCTTTGCCCAGGCCTTTACTAGTGGGCCATTTTCATAATTTGTGAGTAGACAAGCAACAGTGAACAGTTGGTTGATTCTCCCAAAAGCACCAAGGGGAATTTCAGAGTCAAATAACTTGTGCTCTTTGACTCGGCGAATGAGGTGCTCCACATGCACCATGAGGCGTGCTATGGCCTGGGTCTCTCTAACTTCCACTGCAGACATCTGAGACCTGCCAGACAGAAATGCTGGCCTGTACACTTTGCAGGGGACAATGTCATCAATAAG
>NC_056505.1:51855083-51893089 GCF_014905685.2 Nematolebias whitei | reverse complement strand
GTTGTTTTCGGGACTCTTCTTCTACGCAGGCTCCGTTCCCTCCATAGCTACAAATTTAGCACATAGGCGTTAGCGGAAGCGCTAACGTGTAACACAAAAACCTTCCAGCTAGACCACAGTGCTCTGAATAGTTCAACGAAGCTTCGAGGCAGATAAATTTGCCTCGAAGATTTTTTGTAATCGAGGTCCTCGAATGATTCGAGGAATCGTTTCAGCCCTACTTTTCAACATGTCATATGTGGTAATCAACAGTTAGCGAAAACAGTTTCAGTCTAACATCTTACACAGGGAAGAGTCACCCAATAATCGACAGTTTATTCTCTAAGTGGGTTGGGCTTAAGTGATGTCATGATTCTACAATACCAATGTGTCTAGAAGTGCTCACTGATCAACACAAAAAAATCAGGTGCAGATCAGATGATGTACCACTGGAATAATGTAGGGGGCTCACTGGAGTCAAAAGTTAATCCACAATACCAATGTGTCTAGAAGTGCTCACTGATCACGCACAGAAAATCTGTTGCATATTGGATGATGTTTGACTGATATATAACTGTTGGAATAATCTAAGGGGCGCACTGGAGTCATATAATAAATCACTATACCAATGTGTCTAGAAGTGCTCACTGATGAAGCACAATAAATCTGGCACATATCGGATGAAATGTCACTGAGATATAACTGTTGGAATAATCTAGGGGGCACACATGAGTCAAATGTTAAACCACAATACCAATGTGTCTAGAAATGCTCACTGATAAAGCACAATGAATCTGGTGCAGATCTAGGGCTGGTACCTTTCTACAAAAATCAGTATTGGTACCTTCACGTCAGTGTCCGTTCCTGGACGATTCTTTTTTTGGTACAAGTTTTGTAATTAATATTAATTCTAACAAGAATAAAATTACGTTACACATTACAGTACAAATTGTGAGTTTTATTTTTTAACTTTGGTATTTCTATTCCAAGCAGTTTTCTTACATAAAATGAACAAATAATTTCTAGTTCAAAAGACCAGTTACAAACAACAAGTGACACGTCAGTGTCTAATGCTCACTGCTACACACTGAGGACCTTTTCACTTAACAGTTTTTCTTCAGAAACATCAACATGTCTGGCTGATGGTGTCTCCAGCAGAAGATGTTCACTCTGAGGCTGTAGATGATGATTGTTGCACATACAGATACTTGGTTGTCAGTTTGATAGCACTGACATATTGTCCCTCACATTCCACCAGCAGGTCACTGGATTCACTGAGGTTAGGGTTGATGCAGACTTCTGCACCTCTGTGTCTCTTCCTGAATCTTCTCTGTGGTTCTCTGGGGGTTTAGGGCTCTGATCATCTTCCTAACTGACATCAGAACACAAAACATCAACAATAACATGGTTGTGTTATTATTGATCAAAAAACATTATCTAGGCTGAGAGATAAAAGTTTAACTGGTCAACAACATCCTTTAAAGTTTACTTACCTCCACATTGCAGCCTCCACTGTAGAAAAAGGCAGCAAACTTTTAACAACAAAGTTTGTGACTGTCCTGTGGCCCCCACCTTGCTTTTCTTTTGTCTCTGTCCTCCTCAAATCAGGGACAGAGGCTCCTGTGAGGAGACCATTAACATAAACAGTGAACATTAGGTGAACTGTTTAAGCAGCTGACTGGATGGATAATCACATTTTTACAAGCTAAGCTTTATCTGTTACTGTCATTCTTTAGTTAGCTTCTGAGTTTAGCTAGCTACGTAACCATAAAATAAAGCTACACACTAATATCTTAAAGTTAGCGTTACATGGATTCTAGTTTAATTCACTGCGATGCACATATTAAGCTGTAGTAACGTTAACAAACCTAAACTCACCAGCTGAAATCCCAGACACAGCTCCGTCCTTGGAGTTCTTTGATGAAGAGGAGTCCAGCCGTGGAGATAATGAATCAGGCCGTTCAACACTCACAGGCTGACTTTAACGCTGAGAGGAGGAGGGGGAGCGGCTGCTGTCCTCCTCTCTCCTTGCAGAAAAACACAGAGCAACTTTCTGCTCGTAAATTGAAGCCGTTCGACAACACGGACTGCACATGTGAATCCCATCTGTGGGCGTAACCAGCACCATAGACGTGCAGCTATACGGCAGCTCTATACAGCTCTAGGTGTAAACACGTAGTCTGTTTGCTATACAGGTCCTTCTCAAAAAATTAGCATATTGTGATAAAGGTCATTATTTTCCATAATGTAATGATAAAAATGAAACTTTTATATATTTCAGATTCATTGCACACCAACTGAAATATTTCAGGTCTTTAATTGTTTTAATACTGATGATTATGGCATACAGCTCATGAAAACCCAAAATGCCTGTCCCAAAAAATTAGCACATCATGAAAAGGTTGTCTAAACAAGCTATTAACCTAACCATCTGAATCAACGACGTAACTCTAAACACCTGCAAAAGATTCCTGAGGCTTTTAAAAACTCCCAGCCTTGTTCATTTCTCAAAACCGCAATCATGGGTAAGACTGCCGACCTGACTGCTGTCCAGAAGGCCATCATTGACACCCTCGAGCAAGAGGGTAAGACACAAAAAGAAATAGCTGAATGAATAGGCTGTTCCCATAGTGCTGTATCAAGGCACCTCAGTGGGAAGTCTGTGGGAAGGGAAAAGTGTGGCAGAAAACGCTGCACAACGAGAAGAGGTGACCGGACCCTGAGGAGGATTGTGGAGAAGGGCCGGTTCCAGACCTTGGGGGACCTGCGGAAGCAGTGGACTGAGTCTGGAGTAGAAACATCCAGAGCCACCGTGCACAGGCGTGTGCAGGAAATGGGCTACAGGTGCCACATTCCCCAGGTCAAGCCACTTTTGAACAAGAGACTGCGTCAGAAGCATCTCGCCTGGGACTGCTGCTGAGTGGTCCAAAGTTATGTTCTCTGATTACAGTAAATTTTGCATTTCCTTTGGAAATCAAGGTCCCAGAGTCTGGAGGAAGAGAGGAGACACATAATTCACATTGCTTGTGGTCCAGTGTCAAGTTTCCACAGTCACTGGGGTGTCATGTCATCTGCTGGTGTTGGTCCACTGTGTTTTATCAAGGGCAGGGTCAATGCAGCTAGCTATCAGGAGATTTTGGAGCACTTCATGCTTCCATCTGCTGAAAAGCTTTATGGAGATGAAGATTTCATTTTTCAGCACGACCTGGCACCTGCTCACAGTGCCAAAACCACTGGTAACTGGTTTACTGACCATGGTATTACTGTGCTCAATTGGCCTGCCAACTCTCCTGACCTGAACCCCATAGAGAACCTGTGGGATATTGTGAAGAGAAAGTTGAGAGACGCAAGACCCAACACTCTGGATGAGCTTAAGGCCGCTATCGAAGCATCCTGGGCCTCCATAACACCTCAGCAGTGCCACAGGCTGATTGCCTCCATGCCACGCCGCATTGAAGCAGTCATTCATGCAAAAGGATTCCCGACCAAGTATTGAGTGCATAACTGAACATGATTATTTGAAGGTTGGCGTGTTTTGTATTAAAAACACTTGTCTTTCATTGGTGGGATGAAATATGCTAATTTTTTGGGACAGGCATTTTGGGTTTTCATGAGCTGTATGCCATAATCATCAGTATTAAAACAATTAAAGACCTAAAATATTTCAGTTGGTGTGCAATGAATCTGAAATATATGAAAGTTTCATTTTTATCATTACATTATGGAAAATAATGATCTTTATCACAATATGCTAATTTTTTGAGAAGGACCTGTAGATGTGTGTGTGTGTATAATTTTATATTTAAGTTGCATTAAATAATTTTATAGTCTGTGTGACACAAACGCACGCACACACACACCTACCTTGTGTAGAATCTAATGTCATTGTCGGAGGTTGCAAAACTGTGAATGCCGAACCGCTGCCTCAGCGTCAGGCTCTCAACCTGTTCCCGTAGCTGACGGATTTCCTCCCGGAGATTATTATTTTCCTCCACCACTAAATCCACAACTGCAGGGTCTGGAGCAGCGGCATATTCGTGATCCTTAAGGACGTCTACACTGGCTGTTGTGCCATCTTCCTCCTCGCTGTCTTCTGGAGGTGGTCTTTCTCTTCTCTCCCAAACCCCGGGTCTTGGAGGTGTAAAGAAGTAATTATTCCACTCAAACAAAACAGGTACAGCTCCCTTTTTAACCTCCGTCTTCCCATTTCTGATGCTGGCTGTTGAATGTCCTCAGGTTTGAAATGCCGACTACATACGCGAGTGTGAGGTTTTATAGCTAAATTTTCCCTGCGGACAGCCACGATCCATTGTCGCCTTAACTCCTCATCAACAGGAAAATGAAAAAAACTAACTACTCTGTTGTACCTACTGGTTAGTGGACACAACGGCACACAACAGAACTCACTTGTAGTACCAGTAGCTCGCAGATGTTTTACTTTTAGAGTCTTTTTCATGTCTACTTCTAGAAGCTAATGATAAAAACAATAACAGAAGGTAGGAGCCGGAAGTGATCGACGTGGCTTATTTTTTAACGGAAGTACGTCACCACTACCCGTGGCATATAGTCCATTCCCCCTGCCCCACTGAATCTGCTGTAGTTACCATGCCGGGTCATTAGATGGCGCTGTGAATTTTGTACCTTCACCAAATGCACATGCGTGCTGCCTCGGCACGCTGTTTTCCTCTGGGCTAAAAGCTCAGCTAACAACAACTTAATAACAAGTTAAAGCTAGATTTGGATAAGCAAAGCGGGACTGCTTCATTTAACAGCTCCACACCAGTTGCTGAGTGGACCAGAACCGAGTCGACGATGTCGGACTTTACTCTGTGATAATCAGTATGTGATTTACAGCAGGTAAATCAATGTTCTTAATAATGTTAGCTTGTGTTTACTTCGATTACAAAACAACCAAACGAGTTTTTATTTTCCTGAAAGAAGAAGAAGCTGTCCTTCCATCAGGCGGACCAGTTCTGAACGAGGCTCGGCCCAGGTGCAGTGCAGGAGGACGTCGATGAGAGATATTGGATTAACAATTTATTTAAAATTCCCCTCAGTTCTTTTATTCAATACATTCAATGTTTTAAGCTGCATTAATCAAAGGAGTGACAGCCTGAACGAGCCAGATGAACAACGTGGGACATCCAGGATAAAAACAGAGCAGAGTCCAGTTCATCAATGCAGTTTACAGTTCAGTTAACTTGATTTTAATAGTGTGTTCAGTTTAATTATCAGTGTTTGTGTGACATACAGTTTGTGGTGTTGAATAAATAAATAAAAAATTAAACCTGATGTCTTCACTTTCAACCTTAGTAACACACAATATGTTTAGCATAATTTTAAATTTGAATTACATAATGTCCAGAAAGTTTCATTTAGTTCAGAGCTTCATTATATCTCTATTATCTCTATTATTATTTATATACAACGAGGCGACGTGTGCACGTGCCTCGTTCTATAAACAGTGATATTAGAACTGGATCAGACTGTGTCTCTTCTAACACAGATGTTGGTCACATCACCTGGAATCTGACATAGATTAACTACAAGATTAAAAATATATTTCATCAATCGTAGTTCTGAAAGCAGTGTGTCCACCACCATGTTGATAGAAATATGCGCGCGCGCATGTGGTTTAACACAAAGCCTCATCGGGAGATGTTTACATTATCAGCGGGCGGTCAGTGAAAAACCTCTACTCTGGAAGGTGGGTTCAGAAACCTCCGGATTCTGGATTCATTGTCGTGTAAATGAACAGCAGAACCGCAGAGAGAACGGAGCGGATTCACTCAAAATACGCGCCGTATAAATGGTCCCTAAGCTAAAAAAAAAAAAATTAAGGCAGTGAAGTCTTCCCCCGTGCGGTCTGTCATCACAACTGCAGCCTCAGGCCACTGTGATGGAGAGGCAGCAAGTACAGAAGGTGGATCTGCAGGTACAGCTGTTGGTTCAGATCTTACCTCACTGACAGATCCTTTTGTGTTTCCATCAAGGATTTTAGTTCTGCAGCGGCAGAGCTTAAATGGGGGGTTCCGCAGGGGTCCATCCTGGGTCCCCTCCTATTCTCTTTATACCTGCTGCCACTTGGTGCTATTTCCCAGAAACACTACATACCCTTTCATTTCTACGCTGATGACTGTCAAATTTACCTCCCCCAAGACACAATGGCACATGCTCTATTCAACCTCTGCTCGACAACCTGGCTGACATCAGCGACTGGATGGCTTTAAATTTCTTACGTTTCAATGAAAAGAAGTCTGAAGTCATGTTATTCCCTCCCAACGACACGATCACAAACCACTGCATCAACCTCTCCGCTTTAACACTGTCAGAAAAACAAAGAGTCACTAATCTGGGAGTGATAATGGACCCTTCCCTGAAACTTAACAGTCACGTAAACATAATTGTTAAATCATGTTTCTTCCAACTGAGGCGGCTGTCTAAACTGAAGCCCATATTGTCCAAAAATAACCTGGAGACAGTAATGCATGCATTCATTACATCTAGGCTTGATTACTGCAATTCGCTCCCGTTTGGTATCAGCCAAACCTCCATTGCACGACTACAACTGGTCCAGACAGTAGCAGCCCAATTTTTAACCAGTACAGTCAAAAGAGAGCACATTACACCAGTTTTGGCCTCCCTGCACTGGTTACTGGTTCATCTTCGAATCCAGTTCAAAATACTACTGTATGTCTACAAATCGCTGAACAGTGTCGCCCCCCCCATCTCTCTGAACTGCTATAACGTATGTCCCACCATGCCCCCTGAGGTCAGTGGACCAGTTGCTCCTCACAGTTCCAGGAACTCATCTGTAGTGAACTAAGCCTCAGGTCAAAATCTGACCCTGAGGACCTTCATGGGACAGAAACTGTTATTTCATTGATTTGAGTCCAGAAATACAAATTAAGCTCATCCAGAGACTTTCTAAGTGTGTCCTGCACTAATCAATTGAAAGAACACTCTCTTTTTTATTGTCATTACTATTTTTACAATACCTTGATAATCAAAGTGTGTTTAGTTCAAACCATTTTAAATGTTGAAGTGAACTACTCATTTTAAATCAACTGTGAAACAGTATTAATGATTTTTAATCCTCATTCAAAGTAGAAATCAAGTTAATGTCTGTTACAGAGTAATTATGCATTTTTTGATCTTCTGTCTGAAATGAGAAGGAGTGATGTCGGTCAAAAGTCAGAGAACGGTCGAAAACATGTTTATCGGAATGAAATGTCATGTTTAACTCTCTCAGATAGATAGAAGGAAACTGGCTCCTAAATGTCTGTCTGTTTCAAAACATCTTTCTGTTATATTTTTAAACATCTACGCTGTCTCCTTGACATGTAGTGACCCTCTGACGTCACTAAAAACCACACCCCGGTTGGTTCGTTCAACCAATCAGGAAGTTCCCAGAAGGAACCGGAAGTGACCTCTTTAAAAGGGTCGACACTTCCTAGTTCCAGGGAGAACAACGTTCCAGAGCAGAACAAGAGTTCCAGGGAGAACCTCGAACCAGAAGTTCCTTAACGAGAGAAGTTAAGAAGAACAGAAGTTAGAACAGTTTCTAATGGAGTGACAAGAGTCCGTCGATGCCACGACGTCTCGCTGTGGCTCTACTCGACGAACGCTCTGAACAATGAGGAAGTTTGTTCTGTGATGATCTCACGACTCCTGAAGTCACAGCTGTTCTTACGGAGACGCTGAAAGGTGGCTTGAAATGGAACTTTACGCCGGAACTGAAATATCTTCAGAAAGGTAAAAGAGTCGATCTTCAACTGCCAGTGTACCGTGGGTTAAGCTGCGTCTAAAGGAGCGTGCTGTTCTGGTTATACAGACACTTTTCCTCATCCATCTCTCTCCATTTAAACTTCATTTTCCCATCTTTAAACTTCTATCTTGCCAGTAATTAGGTGCAGATATCTTCAGAAATGTCTGTTGGTTTCAAAAGCTGCAAAAGATAATCATGGCCGCATGATTTTCTCATGCAAGGGTCATTAATTAAGCTGTGTTATTGTAGTCAATTTTGCCAATTAATGTAAATGTGTGATGTGTTTTAAATCGTTTTTAATTAAACGACTCACTGTTGTGGTGGGTCAAAGATAAAACACGTCTCTGTCCACATTTAATATTCAAAACACGATATTACTCAGTCCAGAAAAATGAAAGAATCCGTTTAAATTATGGATAATATCAGACGCATATTATCATCATTACAAAAGGTAACAATATTAGGAATAATGGAGTTCCTGAACTCCAATATTCTCTGAATATTCTGAACTCCTGACGGGCTCGTGCACACCTACAGTGATAGCGAAAATGCTAACGTAGGCACTGCAGCTGGGCAAGTCGCCGCTGATTCATCATGTGGGCAGAAGAGGCTTGAATGATAAATTGAGAGTTATTGTTGTCAGGGGAATTTAGGCAAAGGTCATGGATGTTATCACTTACTAATGTTAAATTAATGTAAAACCATGTGTGTGAGTTAGAGTTGTTTTGGCTGAACAGAGAGGAGCCTGCGCACCTGATAAACTCCAAGACCTTTAAGCTGGAAAGCAGAGGTTGTTTTGACCTTGTCTCTGTCTGATAAGCTTTATAAAAAGACACTTCTGTATACTGTCTGTGGGCAGACCTAGCAACCGGAGCTTCAATGTAACATCTGTGTAAGCCTGTTTGTGTGTCTGAGAAGATGTAAATAGTAAATGGACTGTACTTATATAACGCTTTTCTATCTTAAGACACTCAAAGCGCTTTACACTACAATCTTTGCCCTCATTTACTCATTCATACATCACTCTACTAGATCTCTACAAACCTAATTGAACAAATCATTCTAAAGAGACTAATCAGTACTTCAGATCACATTCATACACCGATGGGACACACATCGGAGGCAATGAGGGGTTCAGTGTCTTGCCCAGGGACACTTTGTCATGCGACTGCTGGTGGATACTTCAAGATCATACTCATTTTTTCCCCAGTTCATAAGACGTACTCCCTAACTGACTTTAAAAAAAAAAAAAAAAAAATATATATATATATATATGAACACTGCCTTTACATACCTGCAAACTAAGGGATGAAAAAGGTGACAAACCTAGAGCCCAAAGTTTCTTTATATGCGGATGACATGCTTTTGTATAAATAAGAACCTCTTGCCAGCATTCCTGAATTACAGTACTTTCTTTGCTTCAAAAATTTGGGAAAATATCTGGCTATAAGGTTAATCTTCAAAAAGACAAGCTGATGTAGGTGACCTCTATAGAAAAGAAAATCTTAAGACAGTGTACCTTTTAAAATTAGTTAAACAAAATTAAATACCTTGGCATTTGGGTAACCCAAGATCATAAGAACCTTTACAAAAATAATTATCTACCTCTCATGATGAACCTTAAGGACAGTGTTAGATGGCAATCCCTACCTCACACTCTGGGAGGTAGAATAAACTCTGTAAAAATTAATATTAAATTTCTATACCTGTTTCGGAATCTGCCAATCTTTCTTACAAAATTATTCTTCACCAATCTGAACAGCCAGCTATCAGAGTTTATTTGGAATAAAAAGCATCCACAGAGTGTCAAGAGGGTCTTACATCTGCCCTGCAGGCTTGGAAGAATGTCACTTCCTAATTTCATGCACTATTACTGGGCAGCCAATATCAAAGCTCTACTATTGTAGTTGGGTAAGGATACCTCGTCTCCCAGTTGGGTGGCCTTGTAAAGGGCCTCAATTAGATCCAGCTCCCCTTCTGCATTACTCTGCTCTTGGCTGACTTTTAACAAGTCCATATTAACATACACTTCTAATCCAATTGTGATCTGGGTGGTCAAGATTTGGAATCAGTTCAGGAGGGCATTTAACTCCAAAGAGTTGATGTTTTTGGCACCTGTGTCAAATAATCACATTTACTCCCTCAGTGCAGCTTTGGGCACCTGGGTCTTGAGGGGAGTGCATTCACTGTTTGACCTCTTTGTTGATGGTAGAGTTGCCTCTTTTGAGCAGCTGGTACAGAAGTTTAATATCCACAAGTTACATTCAGAGAGTTGTAGCTGAGACATTTTGTGAGGTCTAACAATGATAGTTTTCCTTTGTACCCCTCTATAAACAGTTTGTGGTTAAGATTTTGGAATGCGGGTCTGATACCAATGGGGCCCTTAGTAAGATCTACACACTGCTCAGTTCATACCATGAGACCAGTTTGGACTCCCTTAAACTGAAATGGGAAACAAACTTGGAGGAATCCATATTGGACTCAATCTGGAGAAAGATCATTAAGAACATTTACTCTTCCTCAATCTGTCTGAGACACGCTGTAATTGAAGTCAAGTTAGTGCATGGGCTGCACTTGTCCAAAGACAAGCTGCCCAAGATCAAAGCCGATCTGGACCCCGCATGTAATTGTTGTAAACAAACTCCAGCTACACTCTTGCATACATTCTGGACCTGTCCCAAACTGCAGATCTTTGGCAATCTATTTTTGACACCTTCTCTGGGATGTGGAAAAACTGTACACCCATCACCTTTCATCTCACTGTTTGATGTGGTCCCTGTAGATACATCCTTCAGCAAGTACGAGAAGGATGTGATTGCTTTTGACCAGGAGATTTGTTTTGTGCAATTGGAAGGACCCACAACACCCAGCTTATTTATAGTTAATAAGAGAGGTGACGTATCATATCCATCTGGAAAAAATAAGATATACCTTGAAGGGTTCTGTTAAAAGATTTTGGGACATGTGGCAGCCTTTTTTGTTGTATGTGGAAAACTTGTCAATGCCTGTGTAATTCATTTTAATTCATTTATGTACTGTAGTACTGTATATGTGACTGATCCGGTGTGGGAGGGAAGGGGTGGAAGGTGTTTTTTGTCTTATCTTCTTTGTGTTTTATATGTTCAATAAGAAAAATTAATAAAAATACTTTGATTAAAAAAATGTTCATAAGTTAATCCCACTCTTGTTAAACAAATGGCAAACTTATAAAAACCTCTTTCTAAGCATTAAAGGAAACCTACCTGTGCTGGTTTTTCTGGGCTTTCAGTCAGAAGAGTCCACATGTTGTTCTTAAGTCTCTTCATGTCCATTTTCTTTGCTGTCTTGGCATAGTTGATTTCAATTTTGTTGACCTAAATAAGCAAGCAATACTGTCAGTGCATGTAAAACTGGAGGGGGGGGGAGGGGGGCACAAAAAACGTTTGAGTCTCAAATGTGTCCTGCCTCCTTGTGTGTGTAGTGTTAGCACATCTCATGAACCACTGAGCAGTTTCTAATGAAACTCTCAGAAAGCAGAAAATATCTACAACTGAATAACTTTTGGAGTCAACACAATTCAAGATGGCTGCCAAAGCAAACAGACATTAGAAACAGAAAAATGCAGAAAAATTCATCAACATTATAAACGTCAAAACTTTAAAGCTGATGGATGATGTGCATTTCCCCAAGGAATTCTAGGCCTTTCATTACTTTGAGTTATTGAAAAGAAATTTACTGGCAGAAAAAAACTTACCGTAATTGTTGGTGTAAAAGCTGCTACTTTTGTCTCAAATTTTGTACCCCGCAGTTGACATGTAGGAGTATCTTATTTATGTATTTTTTTCATAATTTTCAAGTTATATTTTAATATTTTATTCTGATTGACTTCCTGCCATCTCTCAGTAACTTCCTGCCACTGACTAACATTTTCCTTTGATAGAGCTGGGCGCTCATGGCTCCCAGCACCCCGCCCCCTTGGGGGCAGGCATTTGTGACACAGAGAGAATGCCCTCAGGTAATTAGATGTACCAAATCTCTTTGCTCATGGTTTCAAATTGCCTACAATAATTCCACCCACTCTGTCATCATGTGACCAGAAGTCAAACCTGAATGACTAATGAGGTACTCTAGAGGACAATCCCCCCAAGATAGACGTGAATTAATTTCTTCAGATCATTTCCGCGTTGTTTATCGTATTTTGTGATTCATACACAGACCTGCTCATTTGTTCATCAATAATGGAAAATGCACGGATAATTTGTTATGACGCAGCTTTCATGTTAAAAGCAATCGGTCGAAGGAGGAAACAGCTGCAGCCGTAAGCTCTACATCATGTCGTGGGTCAGGCATAGGAGATGCAAAAGCAGTCAAGTCTGGTATATGCTTTAATAAAAGTTTTAAAATTATTTCTGCGTGACAACTTTCTGTCAGTAAATGTGATTTAAATACCGGGATCTCATTTTAAACTCACACCCAAACACGAAGCGGAGAACAACGGGAGGGGTCTTCGCCCCTCCCCTTTCCGACATGAGACGGAGCAAGCGGTAGAGAATGTCAGATTTATTTTAAAGCAGTCAGTCAAGACTGATACATATTTAAACAAAAGTTAATATATATATATTTAAGTGTACAGTAAATATGTGTTTAAATACCAATATCTCATTGAAGTTATGCACAGAACAGAGGAGACAAAGGGGCAGGGGGCTGTTCTCCCTTTCTTCCACCATCTCCTCATATGAGCTCTGCTGAGCAGAAATCACGTCAAATGTATAATTTGTTTAGAAAGTACATTTAAAATCAGCAGCTGCTAACAAAATTCTTTACCAATAAAAATCAATGGTACAAAATTAATTTTAATTTTTGATTCACAACTCACCTTTGAAAGCCATATAAAGCATATATGTAAAACTTATTTTTTTCATCTTCGAAATATTTCAAAGCTTCTGTCTACACTGTCCTTCACCGATGCAGAAAAGCTCGTCCATGCCTTTGTCTCCTCCCGACTGGACTACTGCACTCCTCATTGGGATTCCTGGCAAGAACATACAGAAACTACAGTATGTCCAGAACAGCGCTGCCAGGGTCCTGATGAGAGTGCGTAAGCATGAGCACATCACCCCTGTACTCCGGTCACTTCACTAGCTTCCTGTTTCTGCTCGGATCACTTACAAAATGTATCTGCTCACCTTCCAATGCTTGTACGGTAATGCACCATCTTATTTTAAAGAACTTCTCACCCCTCATTGTCCTTCACGCACTCTCCGCTCTTCCAACACTCATCTTCTTCTCACTCCCAGGTCTCGATCCTGCACAACAGGAGACCTCCTGCGCTGCCCCTCGGCTGTGGAACGCCCTGCCTTCATCTCTGAGGCCCCGCAGACCGTGACATGTTTTAAAAAGGGTCTTAGAACCTTTCTTTTTACCCAGTTTTTTAATTGATTGCACTGTGCTTTTGGTTTTTTATTCACCCATAGTTCTTATTTGAGTATTTTATCTGCATTTTGTGCATTTTAAGTTTTTTTGATGTGTTCATTCTGAGACGTTATCCTCCTGGTTGTTTTGCTCTCGGTTGCTTTTATCCTGATGTTATCTGATGTTCACTCTTTGTAGCACTTTGAGATTCACTGTGAATGTAAAGTGCATTATAAATAAAAGTTATTATTATTATTATTATTAACTGTATTTTACCAGTACTATTTGACTTCCGGTCACATGACCTCAATAAGACTTCTGGGTAATATTTACCGGCAAAAAAAAATAATAAAAAAAATAATAATAATAAATCCAGTTACATAGGTGTTAGACACTGTTCTGTCCAGTGACTATGCTTAGATAGATTATTGTGCTCAATTTGAAGGTATAATGGTTGTAACCATGAGTCAGACAGCGAAACGTCATGAAGACTTATGACGATCATGCAGTCTGAACGTGTTGAAAGAAAGCTATAGTCTGAAACATCAGCAGGTGGCTGATTCTTGTACTACAACAAGAAAGCTGCACACTGCCAGAGCAGGCCTGGAAACAGATCCCGACGATGAACAGTGGATGCCTGAGGCTAAATAACCGGAGCATCTTATTTATGTACAAAATTATGATTTATCTTATATTTAATAAGTGCGGCTTAGAGACAGGTGGGTTCTATAGCCCAAGAATTACGGTAGTTAAAAAATATAAATCAGTTACAGTAGACCCTCGTTTATCGCGGAGGACCCATACCCTGAAGCCCCGTGATTAAAAAAAAGCCACAAAGTAGGGATAGTAGTACAAGTAGTAAGTAGTCTATCTTAGTATATATATATAAATATATATATACATATATATATATATATATGTATATATACACATATACGTATATATATATATACGTATATATACACATATATATATATACATATACGTTTATATACGTATATATATATACATACGTATATATACACATATATATATATACATACGTATATATACACATATATATATATACATACGTATATATACACATATATATATATACATACGTATATATACACATATATATACATACGTATATATACACATATATATATATACGTATATATACACACATATATATATATATACGTATATATACACACATATATATATATATACGTATATATACACATATATATATATATACGTATATATACACATATATATATATATACGTATATATACACATATATCAAGTCAAGTCAAGTCATCTTTATTTGTA
This sequence comes from Nematolebias whitei, assembly GCF_014905685.2. Classification (NCBI taxonomy): domain Eukaryota; kingdom Metazoa; phylum Chordata; class Actinopteri; order Cyprinodontiformes; family Rivulidae; genus Nematolebias; species Nematolebias whitei. The sequence goes on along the minus strand of NC_056505.1, from coordinate 51,878,633 downwards.
GAGCACAATTTAAAACAGATAAACTGTTATCAAAGTGCTTAACAGAAATGTAGCAAAACATAGGCAGCAAAACAAAAACATCATACAGAATTAAAATTACTGGAGCAATAACACACACTAATGATCACACTAAGGAAAAACAAGCAGTAAAAATAAACGTCAATCATAAAACAACAGAATTTAAAATGAGGTAACACAGAACAAAATAAACTAACTCACACCGTATTAAACGCCAGAGCAAACAGGTGCGTTTTAAGGAGGGATTTGAACATCAGGAGGGAGGAGGCCTGCCTGATGTTGAGGGGCAAGTTGTTCCACAGGTTGGGACCTCTGACTGAAAAAGCTCGATCCCCTCGGAGCTTCAGGCGTGATTTTGGAACGACCAAAAGAAGCTGGTCCGATGATCTCAGGGCCCGAGACGGAACATATGGTTCCAGGAGCTCGGAGAGGTAGAGGGGTGCGAGGCCATTTAGGCACTTATATGTCAGGAGGAGAATCTTGAAGTCGATTCTGGATCGCACAGGAAGCCAGTGAAGGGAGGACAGAACAGGTGTGATGTGCTCAGACCTACGTGTACCAGTTAAAAGCCGAGCAGCTGCATTTTGGACGAGCTGGAGACGTGAAATGGATGCCTGACTGACCCCAGCATAAAGTGAGTTACAATAGTCCAGGCGGGTTGTGATGAAGGCATGGACTAATGTTTCAAGGTTGGGTCTGGATAACACTGGCTTGAGCTTAGCTACCTGCCGCAGTTGGAAAAAACTTTTCTGCAGAACTGAACTGATCTGTTTGTCAAACTTGAAATCCGAGTCAAAGACCACCCCGAGATTTCTAACATTGTGCTTGAGATAGGGCTGAAGTGAGTCCAGGTTTGCAGGATCTGAGGAGGCAGCTGAGCTAGGACTAAAGACGATGACTTCAGTTTTCTGGTCGTTAAAACTGAGAAAATTTGAAGTCATCCATGCCTTAATGTCATCTAGACATTTGAGGAGAGGGTGGATGGAACGAGCACTGGCTGGTTTCAGTGGCAGGTAGATCTGGCAGTCATCGGCATAACAATGGAATGAGATGGCATGTTTTCTTAAGATGGATCCCAGTGGGAGCAGATAGAGCGAGAAGAGAAGGGGTCCAAGGATCGAGCCCTGTGGGACCCCGCAGGAAAGAGGGACCGAAGTGGACAGACTTTCACCAACCTTGACACAAAAAGTCCTGTCAGAGAGGTAAGAACGGAACCAGTCTAAAGCAGCTCCTGTAATCCCAACCCAGTGTTCGAGCCGTGAGATGAGGATACTGTGGTCGACGGTGTCAAAAGCAGCAGTAAGATCAAGGAGTACAAGTACCACATAGTGACCAGAATCGTTTGAAGTTAAAATGTCATTGCAAACCCTAACCAAAGCTGTTTCTGTGCTGTGGAGTTGCTTAAAACCAGACTGAAAGACCTCAAAGATTTTGTTCTCAGTTAAAAATTGATTCAACTGAGTAAAGACTATTTTTTCTAGGATTTTGGACAGGAAGGGAAGCTTTGAGATTGGTCTGTAATTTGAGTGCACTGAGGGGTCAAGTCCAGGTTTCTTGATTAAAGGAGTGACTACTGCATTTTTAAAGGCCTGTGGAACCACGCTTGTAGCAAAGCTACTGTTAAGAATATTAAGAACAGCGGGCCCAATCGCTGGTAGAACCTGTTTGAACAGTGAGGGAGAGATTGGATCAGCAGGGGAGCCTGAGGGTTTCATGTGACCAACAACTTTGTTTAACAATGGGAGTGTGATTGGATTGAAATTCCTGAAAGTGGCTGAACATGGGACAAAAACCGATGGGTCAACTGAGGAGCGGGGGATGGAAGATCTGATCAGCTCTACCTTACCAACAAAGAATCTTGTGAAGTCGTTACAGACGTCCACAGAGGCGTCCATGCATTCAGACAAAGGGCCATTAAGAATGGAATTTACTGCTGTGAAAAGGGTGCGGGGGTTGTTTTTATTTTCACTGATCAGTTGGGAGAAGTATTTGTTTTTTTCTGATTTGACGGTGTTTTGGTAATTTTTTAAACAGGTTTTTAGCAAAATGAAAGAAACCTGGAGTTGGTCCTTTTTCCATTTGCGCTCTGCTCTCCTGCACAGTCGTCTCGCTGCCCTGGTGGTCTCGTTTATCCACGGGTACTGGGTTCTCCTTGCTTTCCTGACTTTCAGTGGGGCCACCAGATCCAAGATCTTGGTGCAGGTCTCATTGTGGTGACTAAGCAGCTCATGAGTACTGACACAGGCAGAGGTATCAGGAGTTGAAACAGCAGTGGTGATAAAAGCAGAGGAAAAACGAGCAGAGGTTGAAGGGTTGAATACACGACAGGTCCTAGGTGGAGTGGGGGATTTAGACTCACGAGCAAGAGAGATTTCAAATGAGATGGGTTTGTGATCGGATATGATAGCATCCCCAATTTCCAGATTTAACACAGATACACCATAAGACAAAACAATATCGAGAGTGTGCCCCTGCTGATGCGTGGGGCCAACAACATTTTGCACCAGGTTTAGAGAGTGGATCAGATTTAGAAAGTCCTGCACCAAAGGCTTCTCAGGGCAACAGACGTGTATATTGAAGTCCCCTAGAATCAGCACACGGTCATATTTTAACAGTATTCCAGTGAGAAAGTCAGACAGTTCATTGATGAAGCCTGTTGATGATTTGGGGGGTCTGTAAAGAGCAGCAACCAGGATGGGTTTGGAGCGGCCCAGTTCAAAATGCAGCAGCTCAAAGGTCTCAAAAGCTGCTGTCAGAAGCAGTCTGCATTTCCAAATTTTCTTAAAAAGAGCTAAAACTCCTCCACCTCTTCCAGATGGCCTCGGGCAGTTAAGAAAAGTACAGTCTGCAGGCACAAGTTCAGTAAAAACGCTTGACTCACCAGGAGGAAGCCAGGTCTCCGTCAGAAACAAGAAGTCCAGGTTATTGGAGCAGAAGAAGTCATTTATTATAAAAGTTTTGGTTGATAAAGATCTCACATTGAGGAGAGCAAACCTTGTTAGGCCAGCAGCTGGGGGAAAAGTTGAGGGGAGGACGCTGATCAGCGGCCTCAGGTTGTTTACGTCGGGCCTTCGCCTCCTCCGGCCAGAGGAAGCGCAGCTTCGCGCGCGTCCGCCGCGAAGTCCAGAATGAAGAGCCTGAATCCGAGAGCCGCCGGACACAGCAGGGTCGTTGGTACACTCCGACGGGACAGCAGTAGATGGTGCAGCCGATGGACCAGGGCAGGCCCCGATCAGCTGGAGACTTTCGGACCCACCGCAACTGGGCGCGCGCCCGCTGCGCGGTCCGGGACAAACAGCCGGAGTCCGAGAGCCGCCGGACACAGCAGGGTCGTTGGGACAGACCGATCGGGTGGCAGGAGATGGTGCAGATGAAGAACCCAGGCAGACCTCGATCAGCTGGAGACTGTCGGAAACTTCGCAGCTGAGCGCGCGCCCGCTGCGCACCTCCGACCCCACGTTCTTCAGCGGGCAGGACTCCGCGAGACATCCAGGTGGAGGATCCTCAGTCCGGTGGTCAGCTGTTGCTGAGGAGCGAGCGAGGCTCGCTTTGAGCCTCACGAGGCGGCCAGCACGTCTCCCGCGGCGGCGGGAGCGATGTTTCCGTGCAGGCAGGAAAACATCACGGCGAAGGTAAGCAGGGACGCTCCCGAGCAGTGGAGGTGGGGGCCCAGACCCTCGGTAGAAATGATCGTACGAGGCGAGATGTTTTGTGGAAAATTGTAGATTTAGAAGTTGCTCACGATCATACACCAGCAGTGAGTTGATGTTATTGAGGAAGAATGATAAAAATAGCAAAAAAACAAACAGAGTGGAGAGAGGTGAACGGCAAGCCACCAGCTCGGGCGCCATCTTGAAAGTAATTATATGTACACATATATATATATATATATATATACATATATATATATATACATATATATATATATACATATATATATATATATATATATTTTTTTTTTAACCCTTCCCACACTCTTGCGATATTCTAAACAACGTTTCTAAACTCTAAATGCTCTAGAAGAACACAGAATATCATGATTTCAGCTCCCTGCTCTCACTCTCTCGGCCACGCCCTCTTCTCCACTATGCATGGAGATCAGCTGATCAGCTGCAGGAAGGAGGAAGCTTATCCTGCAGTGTGGGATGCACAGAGGTGCAACAGGTGCTAAATAATTAAAAATAATTTATTTTAAATAAAAATTCCATGCCGATTGTGCGGCTCATCCATCTATCAGCCAAGTGTGTATCATGTCCAATCTTACTTTGAAAAACCGCAATAGAGCAAGTCCACGAAAAATAAACCGCGATGTAGCGAGGGACTACTGTATATTGTTTTTTAATGCCTTGTTTCTAATATGTCTTCTGTCTGAAAAACACTGCAGATAAAGTTTTTTGAGCAGAAAGCAATTAAAAGCCAAGACATTCATAATGTGGGACAAAAGTCTTGCATTACCCACCCTGTGTGGTTCAGGAACCAGATTGTCCTCCCCGTACGTGGACATATCCTCAAGATCTTGTGAGTGTGGAGGTATATTGTCACCTGAGGGCTGCATGTCATCTGAAGCAGCAAATCCTTCAACATCATAATCACTGTCACTACCCTGAAATAACACAATACAATAACAAATGAAGATCCATTAGTGATTTGTGAAGTGGCAAAAATTGTCCAACTCGGATGTTATGAAGGTTCAAGTTGAGGAATAACTTGGTAAAGAGGCACAATTCTTATTACCCTCCTTCAGTCTGTAATTTAGAAACAAGTAGTAGTGTTTTCATCAGTCATGCATGTTCCTGTGAAACCTACTGCAAAACCATCAGGTATCTATCAAACAGAAAACACAATCCTGCTGCAGCCATTTCAGTCAATGGACAGAAACAACTTCAGATATTATTTTATCATTTTTAGACTTTATAATTTCCTACTACTTCACATCCATCCATCCATCCATTATCTTCTGCTAGTCCTGAAGTTGGGTCGCAGGGGCAGCAGCTTAAGCAGGGAGGCCCAGACATCTCTTTCCACAGCCACCTCTTCTGGGAGAACTCCAAGGCGTTCCCAGACCAACCGAGAGACGTAGTCTCCTGCGTCTCTTCTCCAGTGGTTTATTGTAGTCTAGCAGCCACAAAGTAGGATGCAGGTTTTCCTCCATCGGCTGTTTATCAACAAAGCATTCCTGGCCGAGACCAACTTCCACCCTGAAGGGGTCCGACTTACTGCCGGCAATGCAAACCAAATGATCGCAGCACTTATATAGAGATCGAACTACACTATTACACAGAACATTAAAAAAATAACATGAAAAGTAATTGTAAAGTGTGGTTTCTTGCCTGAAGACCTGGACAAAAGTTAACTGTATCATTGGCGTTGTTGTAGTCGTAATCACCAATGCCTTCTCCAAGCTCTCCCGACCGCCTCTTCTGGCCTTCTAGACTTAACTGGAAAATAAATGTTGCATTCAAATTTCCATCATGTACAACATCAATAAACAGAATGGAATCTGCAGGATTTGTAGCATGTCACCATATTCTAAAGGCAAAATCTCGAACCCATAAATGATACGGTTATTACAGCATGATAATTGTTGTTATTATGGCAGTGACAGTAAAGCCATCATTTAGAGGTTTGACCAAAATGGCTACAACCTTATCTGTTCTCATCATAAGGTGACTTCAGTTTAAAACTGTGGCACGAAAGGCACATCCTTCAAAGAATGCTAGGCCCTTTAATTGTATGTTTGTGTGGGATGTCAGTTGGCATAAGTGGGTCCTTAACAACGAAGGACAAAAAGCCTCATGTTCTCAGTATGTCTTAGCCTCAGCCAATATAATATTAACTAATTTAGACTGAGAAATTCATAAAGAGCTTCAATACGGTTTATAAAAAAGATGGACAGTCATGCCACAAGTCCATCAGTTTAAAACTGTTAATAGAAAATTAAGTCCCAAAATGTTTATAAAATAGATCTATACATTGCAGTCCAGTGCTTTTAAACTGTTTTCTTCAATTTGCTGTCCTGACAACTGCAGATGCATACACAGCAACTCAACCCTCAGTTGTTGAACTAGAAAAAAAACTACTGTGTGTAAACAGGAAGTAATTGACATTTAAGTTTCTAAAGTACTTGAAACATTTATTTATATTAAAGTGAGATCAAAACAAACCAGCTACATAGATAAGTAACTCGCCACTCATTTTTTGTGTCTTGAGTAAAGTCGATGCTTTGATTCCACATGCAGTGGAAGATGACAGAAGAAACAGAGTCTCACCGAGTTGGAGGGTTTGAGGCTGAGCTGGGACAGCTTCTCAGGCGGAAACTGGAAATCTGCAGGTAAGGTAGTTTTCTTTTTGCTTGTACTGAGCGCAGATTTGCTGTTAGTGGTGGCTGCCTGCGAAGATCAAGCAGAAAATATGAGATTCAGGACAAAAACTAGTTAAACTTCTTTATAATTTAAATACTTTCATCGATTAGTCCATCTCCTTTTACATTTTATGTTCTAACATGCTGAACAGTAATGTACTATCAGTACAGTGAGCACAATAGGGTAACAGAGCCTGACATATTCATGACATACGATTCAAAGATTATAAAAAAAATGGAAAAGCAAAACACAACAGTTTAACTCTGAAAGCCCCAGTAAAAAACTAGACGTACATTCTTTTATTGTCTGTAAGCAAACTGACACAAAAGTGCAATTGCTGCTTTAAATTTTCATGAGCCGGACACTAAAGCTGAAAGAATTTCAGTCAACATACAGTACATCTCAAAAAAGTAAATACCATAAAGTTTAATGCCATTTTGCCATAGCAACTGCCCAACAATGGTCAGTATCATGGTTCTAATGTCCTCTTAATATATTTTTATTTGGTAAATGAACTTCATTCAGGAAGATCACATGTTGCAGCCATCCATCCATTATCTTCTGCTTCTTCCGAAGTCAAGTTGTGGGGGCAGCAGCCTTAGCAGGGAGGTCCAGACCTCTCTCTCCACAGCCACCTCTCTCAGGAAGACACCAAGGTGTTCCCAGGCCAACTGAGAGAAGTAGTCTCTCCAACATGTCCTGGGTCTTCCCCGGGGTCTCCTCCTTAGAGAGGCGCCCAGGGAGCAGTGCTTCTACTCCGAGTCTCTCCTGATAACTGAACATCTCCCCCTGTCTCTAAGGGAGAGTCCAGCTACCCTGCAGAGGAAACTCATTTCAACCTCCTGGATCCACGATCTCATTCTTTCAGTCTCTACCAGAGTTCATGAACAGAGGTGAGGGGAGGAACGTAGACCGACCAGTAAACGGAGAGCTTTGTCTTACAGCTCAGCTCCCTCTTCACCACAACGGACCGGCACAGAGTCCACGATACTGCAAAAGCTGCACCAATCTGTCTGTCAATCTCACGCTCCATTCTTCCTTCACTCATGAACAAAACCCAGAGACCCTTGAACTCCTCCACTTGAGGCAGAACCTCACACTCGACCCGAAGAGAACAATCCACCCTTTTCCGATTGAGGACCATGGCCTCAGATCAGGAGGTGCTGATTCTCACCTCAGCTGCTTCACACTCGGCTGTGAACCATTCTTAAAAATAAAATAAAAAACACTGTAATGCCACTTTGGTGATATGTGCTGCTGATTATCCATGCTGCTGACTTCATTCTGCTGATTATTTCATGCTGCTGTATTTATTCATACTTATCTACTCACACAGATTCACACACAAAGTTCATGCTGCTGTTGCTGGGCGTATTGTTTTGCACTAATTAGTGTTTAGCGTATTTCTTAGTTTTATACCTTAAATCTTTATTTAATGTTTCTTTTTATGCTTTATATTTTTGCTATTGTTGGATGTAACTGGGACCCTGTGTACATATGTTCCACCTCGTGTACCACATGTGATGAGAATGACAATAAAACCTACTTGAACTTGAACTCCAGTGAGAGCTGGAGATCACGGCACGATGACGCCAACAGGACCACATCATCTGCAAAGTTTTGGCAGCACGATGGCCCAGTGGTTAACACTGTTGCCTCTCAGCAAGAAGGTCCTGGGTTCAGTCCTCAGTTGGACCTGGGGTCTTTCTGTGTGGAGTTTGCATTTTCTTCTCGTGCTTGCGTGGTTTTTTTTCTCCCAGGTACTCTGGTTTTCTCCCACAGACGAAAAACATGCATGTTAGGCTGCCCTCAGGCCCAGGCCTCCCATACAAAAGAGATATGTGATCTCACTGGGATTGCCTGGTTAAATAAAGGTTAATTAACAAAAAGTAGAGAAGGAATCCTGAGGCCACTGAACCAGACTCCCTCCCTTATGAACAGAATGACAATGGGCAGCCCCGGCGGAGTTCAACTCCCACCACATGCAGAATGTCACTTATTATTTAGAAACATAAAACTGATTTTAAAATCAAATCTACAATGATTTTTTTTGTTTACAGCTGTTTACCACATGTGATGCAAATGACAATAAAGTCACCTTGAATCTTTGTGCAGTGAATCTGAATGAAACTATCACACCCAACATACTGATATTTTTTATTCCACATGGCATGAAACTAATACTTTAATTAATATCACTGAGTTACAATCAGTGAAATCTCAGAAGAAAAACACTGGTTGGTAAACACCATTTAGCACACTGCAACAGAATGTAAAAATAATCCATCTAGGTCTGTTGTAAACAATTATTTTAGTAATCGAGTAATCTATCGATTATTCTGGCTATTCAGTAATAGAAAACAAAATTTATCAGGTTCTGCAGTAATTACTCATTTTATGAGTAATACATCCATCCATCCATCCATCCATCTTCTTCCGCTTTTCCGGGGTCGGGTTGTGGGGTATCAGCCTAAGTAGGGAGGCCCAGACTTCCCTCTCCCCAGCCACTTGGTCCAGCTCCTCCGGGGGAATCCCGAGGCGTTCCCAGGCCAGCCGAGAAACATAGTCCCTCCAGCGTGTCCTGGGTCTTCCTCTGGGCCTCCTCCCGGTGGGACGTGTCCGGAACACCTCACCAGGGAGGCATCCAGAAGGCATCCTAAACAGATGCCTGAGCCACCTCAACTGGCTCCTCTCGACGTGGAGAAGCAGCGGCTCTACTCTGAGTCCCTCCCGGATGATCGAGCTTCTCACCCTGTCTCTCAAGGGAGAGCCCAGACACCCTGCGGAGAAAACTCATTTCAGACGCTTGTATCCGAGATCTCGTTCTTTCGGTCACAACCCAAAGCACATGACCATAGATGAGGGTAGGAACGTAGATCGATCAGTAAATTGAGAACTTTGCCTTTGGACTCAGCTCTCTCTTCACCACGACAGACCTGTACAGCGCCCGCTTCACTGCAGACGCTGCACCTATCCGCCTATCGAGCTCACGTTCCATTTTTCCCTCAATCGTGAACAAAACCCCAAGATACTTGAACTCATCCACTTACCATACCATACCACTTTATTTATAAAGCACTTAAAACAGCTACAAGGCCAACCAAAGTGCTGTACAGACAAAACAACAGACAACACACAAAGCAACATACAAAATGAGGTAAATCAGAATATAGACATAAAAACGATGCAGATAATGACGACAAACCAGTGTGGAGCGAACAGGATCAAAACAAAGATCATCTGGTGTTGAAAGCTACTGAATGGTAGTGAGTTTTTACCATACCATACCAATTTATTTATAAAACACTTAAAACAGCAACAAGGCCAACCAAAGTGCTGTACAAAAGAAAACAAACATGCACAGCGGACAGGAAAACATAAAATAAAAATACAGATACAAATAGCAGCAGAAGCTAACTAAAATGGCCAACAGAGTAGAGAACAGACCGGACCAAAACAAATCACACCGTGTTAAAGGCAAGCAAATAGAAGTGGGTCATCAAGCGAGACTTAAAGACTGAGAGTGTGGGAGCCTGCCGGACACTCAGTGGCAACTCATTCCACAGTCGTGGACCTGCAACAGAGAAAGCCCTGTCACCTCTGAGCTTACGACGGGTTTCTGAGACTGAGAGAAGCATCTGGTCTGCTGACCTCAGAGAGCGCGGTGGGACATATGGCTGCAGAAGATCAGTGAGATAGGATGGGGCGGAACTGTTCAGTGATTTAAAAACGTACATGAGAATTTTGAATTGGATCCGAAGGTGAATGGGTAGCCAGTGCAGGGAGGCCAAAACTGGCGTGATGTGCTCTCTATAGCCTGTACCAGTTAAAAATCAGGCTGCAGCATTTTATGTTTACGTGACTGTTGAGTTTTAAGGACGGGTCCATTATCACCCCCAGATTAGTGACCTTTTGTTTCTCTAGCGGGGCTAGACAGAAAAGGTCAATATCATGGTTCATGAGTGAGCCACTGGGATGGAACAGCATGACTTCAGACTTCTTCTCATTGAAGCTTAAGAAGTTTAAAGCCATCCAGTCCCGGATGTCAGCCAGGCAGTTAAGAGGAGGCTGAATAGAGCATGTGCCTCTGTGCCTTAGGGGGAAGTAAATTTGGCAATCATCGGCGTAGAAATGAAAGGGAATGTTGTGTTTGCGGAAAATAGCACCTAGTGGCAGCAGGTATAAAGAAAAGAGAAGGGGACCGAGGATGGACCCCTGCGGTACCCCCCACTGGAGCGCTGTCGATGCCGAACTAAAATCTTTGATATTGACACAGAAGGTTCTGTCAGAGAGGTAGGACCCAAACCATTTAAGGGCTAACCCTGTGATGCCCACCCACTGCTCCAGTCTAGAAATGAGGATCTTGTGGTCGATGGTGTCAAAAGCAGATGTAAGGTCCAATAGGGCAAGCAGCACAGAATCACCTGCGTCTGTGGATATGAAAATGTCATTAAAAACCTTCAGTAGAGCAGTTTCAGTGCTATGGAGAGATTTGAAGCCAGATTGGAATAACTCTAGGATAGCGTGATCCCCCAAAAACTGTTTCAACTGAGACTCCACAATTTTTTCTAGTAGCTTAGAGGTGAATGGGAGTCTGGAGACAGGCCGGAAGTTGGACATGACTGAGGGGTCAAGGTTAGGTTTTTTCAGGAGGGGCTGGACAGCAGCATGTTTAATAGTTTTTGGCACCACACCTGAGGATAAACTGCTATTCAAAATAGCGAGAATAAAAGGACCCAGGGTAGGAAAAACTTCATTTAGTAGTCGAGGGGGGACCACATCAAAGGGGGAACCAGATGGCTTCATGCTGCACATTACCTGCTCCAGAGAAGACAGAGAGATGGGCTCAAAGTGGTCAAACACAGCCACACACTGAGATGGGATGGACAGATCATGAGCTGGTGGAGAAATGAGTGCCCGGGTGTTTGCCACTTTTTCTAAAAAGAAATGGAGGAAGTTCTCACACAGCTCAGTTGAGGCTTCCAGAGGTGAAGGCTCACTGAGGTGTAGAACTGAGTTCAGGGTGGAGAAAAGAACTCGGGGGTTGTGGGAGTTGGAGACAATTAAATCAGTAAAGAATTTACATTTGGCAGCTTTAACGGTTTTCTGATAGTGACGCCAACTCTCCCTTAACATTTGAAAAGAAACTTGCAGCCTGTCCTCCCTCCACCTTCGTTCAGCTCTGCGACACTGCTGCCTAACGGCTCGAGTGACGTCATTCAGCCAGGGCTCTGATTTAAGTTCCGTTTTTCTGGTTTTAAGGGGAGCAACACAGTCCAGAACATCTAAACAGGCAGAGTTGAACTGAGAGGTTAGCTCCTCAGTGGTAAGAGACACCGAGAGCTGTTCGATCCTCTCAGAGTTAAAACCTTCATTAAAACGAGCAGCAGTGAAACGGTTAATGGAACGCGTACGTGCAGAATAGCACGTCTTTGCAGTAGGACAAGGGGAGGGGGGTGAAGTCAAACAATACAAGCACAGCAGTGCCTGTATTGGAAAAGCTCTAAGATGGCGTGATCCTCCAGGAAGCACTTCAACTGGGACTCGACAATTTTCTCTAGTACTTTAGAAACAAATGGGAGTTTGGAGACAGGCCGGAAGTTGGACACGACTGAGGGGTCAAGGTTTGGTTTTTCAGGAGAGGCTGGACAGCAGCATGTTTAAAGGATTTTGGCACTATGCCAGTGGATAAACTACTATTTACTATATCAAGAATGGACGGACCTAGAGTTGGAAAAACCTCCTTTAGCAGTCGAGGGGGGACCACATCAAAGGGGGAACAAGAAGGTTTCAAGTTGCACATGACCTGCTCTAGAGAAGATAGAGTGATGGGTTCAAAATGGTCAAAAGGAACTACAACTTGAGGTGGGATGGATGGGTCATGAGTTGGAGGGGAAATGAGAGCCCTGGTGGTCACAATTTTTTCCAAAAAGAAATGTAAGAAGTTGTCGCACAGCTCAGTTGAGGCTTCCAGAGGTGATGGTTCAGTGAGGTGAAGAACAGAGTTTAGGGTGGAGAAGAGGACACAAGGGTTGTGAGAGTTTGAGGTAATTATATCAGAGAAGTATTTGGATTTTGCAGCTTTCACTGCTTTCTGATAACGGCGCCAACTCTCTTTAAGTATTTGAAAAGAGACCTGCAGCCTGTCTTTCCTCCACTCTCGCTCCGCCCTCCTACATTGTTGCCTAACGGCCTTGGTAAATCGTGATCTGATGTTGTAGAATAGTCCGTATCCAGGACTGTTGCTATGCCGAAATTATGCAATGGGCAGGCAAATGCATAAAAAGGCTCAGCACTAACGATCGAGGCAGAAGCGCGTGGAGTTTAAAGGACAGTTCATTGACGCATTCAGTAACTAAAGGGAACTTCAAGATTCGAAGAGAAGAATAATTTTTATCAGCTCAGCCCGGACCTGAAAGCCAAGTCAAGTTCCAAGATTGGATTTTATTGAATGCGGTATGAAATATTCTTCAAAAGCAACTAAGGGATGATTGTCACCAGCTTCATCATTCAAGGATCCCCTTTGACAAGGGGTCTTCGAGAAGAGATAGTATGACACATACTAATAGCTGTCCTAAGATAAAATTAAATAATCAAAATCACTTATAGCTACATACACCAGTAAAATTTTAGGACTGTTGACATTATTTTGAGTTATGGGGATTCACATGTTATATTAAATGCGGTATTTTTAAAGTCTTAATACATTTTAGGAGAGTTTCCCCATTTTTGCTGCATTATGGGATTCTGAAGTTGCCTTTGTATTTTTTGATTTTTCTCCCTTTTGTTCGATGGAGTTTTTGAACACACTTTAGATTTTGACTTTTTTAATTTTTCCAACTAAACTTAATTTTTGACATTTCACTCCGGAAGATTCAGGGAACACGAAGTAAACTCTAGATGTCGGCTGACGGCTCATCGAGTCCAGTAATGATCTTGGGGTTCTGAGTGTTCTCTGGGGTCTTGGAGCAGCAAAAGTCTTACCCTAAACCTCATCACCATACCTTACTTTGGCTCAATGGACTGAGCATTAATATATTTCTATTTTTCCTCAACAGAGCTTAAGGATTTATAATTTTCTGTTTTTGCTCATGGGAGCTTTACGGATTTATAATTCTTTGTTTCAGCTCATCAGAGCAAAGGAATTACAACACGATTGGACTGTTTTGCCCCATGGACATCAACCAACAATCAACAGTAACACCTTTCAGGTAACAAGTGGACTTTTGACTACTGACTTTGTTATATAACCGAATAATTCCTGCATGGATTTCTGCTTTAACGCTGTTCCCCTGCAAATCATCAATTAAACGCAAAGAATGAGAAATGAATAAAGTTTGGGATCATTATTGTCACCGTCGCATGTTCATGGATTTAAGAAGCTTGGTTCAACTCTAACAAAATATGGAGTTTTTAAAGGGTTTGCTCAGCTGTGAATATTAAAACAACATCCTGGAATCCCATTTCCTAGATTCTAAAAAGAACTAGATCAGTAAGAATTGCCGTTCTACAACTAAGTTGAACTACCCTAAAATTACTCTGGATAATACTCATGTGTTAAGGCTCCAGTATACTGCCGCGTACGTCTGTTCACACGTATGTACGCATGTACGGTACGCAGAGGGTTCAGACTTCATACTCCAGCGTACATCCCGAGCAGCTGCAGAGCAGATTCACAGACAAGGGGCGTTTACCTTCGGGACACATTGAGGTCGCCGATTGGTCATTTGCTGACACGCCTACTGGATTGATTGACAGGTCGGAAAAAAGAAAAAAGCGAGCGCTGGCAGCCTCAGCCGCAGCGGTGTTCTGTGTTTATATGTTGTTAATAAAAAGATCTAAAAAAAAATATATATATATTTTTCGTCTCTTCCTGCCGACCTCCACAAGAGCGTCATAAAAACAGCAGCTTAACTGAGGAGGTGAATATATTTTGTTAGCAAAGAATAGAGTCCAAACATTTATTAAACATTACTTCTGTAAATTGTGCTTCGACAAAATCATCAATAAAACTAAAACATTTTGTAAACACAAAAGATGAAAGAGGGGGCAGGTGTCGCTCCCGCTTTACTCTTTGTTGCATGCGTGCTATGGGTGACATCCAGAGCCATGGACACATTCAGGGAAAGGTGACGGAGTTTATGTCCTAAAAAAAAAAAAACCTTGACCCCTCAGTCATATCCAACTTCCGGCCTGTCTCCAAACTCCCATTTGTTTCTAAACTACTGGAGAAACAAGTCGAATCCCAGTTGAAGTGCTTCCTGGAGGGCCACACCATCTTAGAGCTTTTCCAATCTGGCTTTAAACCTCTCCACAGCACTGAAACTGCCCTGCTGAAGGTCTTTAATGATGTTTTCTTAACCACTGATACCAGTGATTCTGTGCTGCTTGTCCTGTTGGACCTCACAACCGCCTTTGACACCATCGACCATGAGATCCTCATTGCTAGGTTGGAGCAGTGGGTGGGCGTCACAGGATCAGCCCTCAATTGGTTCAGATCTTACCTCGCTGACAGATCCTTTTGTGTCTCCATCAAGGATTTTAGTTCTGCAGCGGCAGAGCTTAAGTGGGGGGTTCTGCAGGGGTCCATCCTGGGTCCCCTCCTATTCTCTTTATACCTGCTGCCACTTGGTGCTATTTTCCGGAAACACAACATGCCCTTCCACTTCTACGCCGATGACTGTTAAACTTACTTCTCCCTAAGACACAATGGCACATGCTCTATTCAACCTCTGCTTGACTGCCTGGCTGACATCAGGGACTGGATGCCTTTAAACTTCTTGTTTCAATGAAAAGAAGTCTGAAGTCATGTTGTTCCATCCCAATGACACAATCACAAACCACTGCATCGACCTTTCCGCTCTAACCCTGTCAGAAAAACAAAGAGTCACTAATCTGGGCGTGATAATGGACCCTTCCCTGAAATTTAACAATCATGTAAACATGATTGTTAAATCATGCTTCTTCCAACTGAGGCAGCTGTCTAAACTGAAGCCCATATTGTCCAAAAATAACCTGGAGACAGTAATACATGCATTCATTACATCTAGGCTTGATTACTGCAATTCGCTCCTGTTTGGTATCAGTCAGACCTCCATTGCACGACTACAACTGGTCCAGAATGCAGCAGCCCGATTTTTAACCAGTACAGGCAAAAGAGAGAACATTACACCAGTTTTGGCCTCACTGCACTGGTTACCGGTTCACTTTCGAATCCAGTTCAAAATGCTCATGTATGTCTACAAATCACTGAACAGTTTTGCGCCCCCCCCCCCCCCCCCCGGCATCTCTCTGATCTGCTACAACCGTATGTCCCACCACGTTTCCCGAGGTCAGCGGACCAGTTGCTCCTCACAGTTCCAGGAGCTCGTCTTAAGCGCAGAGGTGACAGGGCTTTCTCTGTAGCAGGACCAAGACTTTGGAACGAGTTACCTCTGCTTGTCAGACAGGCCCCCTCCCTCTCGGTTTTCAAGTCCCGTTTACAAACTCACTACTATTCAGTAGCTTTCAACACCAGATGATCTGTGTTTTGAACCTGTATGCTCCACACTGGTTTGTCATCATTATCTGCATCGTTTTTATGTCTATATTCTGATTTACCTCATTTTGTATGTTGCTTTGTGTGTTGTCTGTTGTTTTGTCTGTACAGCACTTTGGTTGGCCTTGTAGCTGTTTTAAGTGCTCTATAAATAAAATGGTATGGTATGTCTCAATCGAAGAGGGGAGCGACACGATTCAAGCATGGCTTCCAAAATGACAAGACAGTTATTTGTTCATAACTTTTTTAATAGTAAGTCTGAGAGACACAAGCAAACAGCTGCCGGAACCCATGCGACAAAATGAGATTGGTGAAAAAAAAACAAAAAAACAACCTACTCCCTGTGGCGAAAAATGCATGTTCCCCGGATCACATGCCCCCCCCCCCCGGCATTGACCTGGGCCCCGCCTGGGAGGCGTGCCCCACTATTTGAGAAGGACTGCATTAATAGATTTAACGTTAGCAACAAAAAAGCCTCATTTTACATTTATAACAGGACAGATTATCACACATTTAGGTTAACGTATTGTACAAAGAGAACATAAACGATACCTGTTGCAGCTGCAGACGAGTTTAATGCCACAGCGGGTGTTTTCTCTTCAGACGCTGCAACATGGACGACGTGCTGTTGTGGTTACTCAAATTCTACTTTGTAGTAGATTCAATGAGCTGTGTTGTATTTTCTGTTTAGTCTAAAATGTTCCCAAACTTTTGACAGTTTTTGTTGTTTTTAGAGCTCTTCGGCCATTCCCTCCATAGCTACAAACTTAGCACATACGCATTAGCAGAAGCATTAGCGCTAGCGGAAGCGGTAGTGGTGTGCAACACAAAAACCTTCCAGCTATACCACAATGCTCTGAATACTGGAATTTCCGCCGTAACCGTCGCTCCATCCTATAAGTCGCATCAGTCCATATTTATCTAATAAAGTGGAAAAATCCATAAATATGCAGTTTCGCCATATACGTTGCATCCATTATGCGTCACGTTTGTTACGTGTCACCGCTGACAACCTAGAAATGTGGACCGGTGTTGTGCCAAAACCGATGGGCTGACAAAAATCCGGCCGTGGGAGCGTGCACGGGAGGACTTTAATAAGAATTTAACAAGATTAACACTTAAAAACGATTATTTATTCGCTCAAAATTATAGTAAATGTGTCTCACTCTAACGTTTGCTTAATAAATGCACTTTGATGATCAAAATAACTGTATTTCAAAAACTGATATGTGGAAGTAAACGCGTGCACGCGATGAGTCAATGTGCAATTCAACAAGATAAATGCCTCAAAACAATTGGTTGCTCGAAATTATATTAAATGTGTGTATCAATCTAACGTTTGCTTAATAAATGCACTTTTATGGTCAAATCAGCTATATTTCAAACCCCGATTAGCGGAAGTAAACGTGTGCACGCGACGAGTCGCTGTAAAAAATTTAACCAGAAAAGCACTTAAACAATTATTTGTTTGCTCGAAATTATAGCAAAGGTGTGTCTAACATTTGCTTAATAAATGCACTTTAATGGTCAAATTAGCTGCAGTTCGCAGGGGCAGTGCAGCTGCTTTGATGGTTCCAAGCAGAGAGCAGAACGAAGGTGGGGAGACTAAGGCAGGCCAATTGAGTCATCAATAGCTGGTGAAGATTCTCAGTCATCCAGGACAGGGTAAATAAAAAAAAATTCAAGAAAAAAACAAGAAAGTATAAAGTATAACAAATAAAGTCCAGTTGTTTTTGTCTTGAACCGTTTTGAATTTGTCATTGCAGCCACGTTTACTTATTACATGATGTAACAGCATGCCATATATCAATTACTACTCTGCTGCCATCAAGTGGCTGAAAGTGGTACTGCTAAAAAAAATTCAGTCAGAATGAGTGAAAACGGTCATATCTCAGCCAAAAAATGGTTTATAAATATGAGAAAAAAAATCCATAAATATATCACTTAGGCCTATAAGTCCCAGGGTATGTAAATTATACAAAAAACTGTGACTTATAGGCTGAAAAAAAAAACAGTAGTTTAACGAAGCTTCGAGACAGATAAATGTGCCTTGAGGATTTTTTGTAATCGAGGTACTCTAATTATTTGAGGAATCGTTTCAGCCGTAGATCCTTCCATCAGTTTTCTTCCACTTATCTGGGGTCGGGTTGCGGGGGTAACAGCCTAAGTAGGGAGGTCCACACTTCCCTCTCCCAAGCCATTTGGGACAGCTCCTCAAGGGGAATCCCAAAGCGTTCCCAGGCCAGCCGAGAAACATAGTCCCTCCAGAGTGTCCTGAGTCTCCTCCCGGTGGGACGTGTCTGGAACTCCTCACCAGGGAGTAGGAATATGGCATAAAATTCATATCACAATATGTATTGTGAAGGGTGGCGATAACGATATATATTGCGATATGTTTTTGGTATAAAACTTGCTAAAAAAAAGCATAGGGTGTCCTTTTGCCATCATATATTTTGAATTAGGAAAATTCCACTACTAGGTCCAGAGAGTTTTTAAATAATAAACAAATCGAGTATTAGGCTTATTTATTGTAGTGCATAACAGTGCAAAATATATCAAATGTAGTTTTAGCCATATGTTTTAAACAAAAGAATATGTTGTTAACTCTTAACAGTTTCCAGTCTTATTAACTTAAGAAACGAACAGCAACAGAGCAGCATTTTACACTGAAACACTTCACCCTCCAACCCTCTATTCTGTTTTAATGGAGAGCTGACACAAAATGAGTCTGTGGCTTTGACCAGAGGGTCTCGCAGTAAAATCACACAACACAGCATTATTTTACAGATCAGAGAGCAGGTTTCTCTAAAGCTGACCAACGCTTACTTTAACTTTCGACGGAAAAAAAACAAAAAACTTTAGACGGAACTCAGCATTTTGAGCATGAGCCAAAATACGGCAACACTACGGCAAGCCGGCTGTAGTTAGCTTGTAGCTTCGCTACTTAGCCCTTGAAGAAATGACTTTAACACCACTTGCGCAGTTTTCAGCAAAAAAAAGTAACGATTAAACTGACAACTCTGATTTTACTTCAGACACAGCATTACTGCAGTTAGCCGGTAGAAGACAGATCTCTATCGTAGGCTAAATTTCTATCGTTCCTACCGTGTACCGTTTATATCGCGCATTCCTACCAGGGAGGCATCCTAAATAGATGCCCGAGCCACCTCAACTGGTTCCTCTCGACGTAGAGAAGCAGCGGCTCTACTCTGAGTCCCTCCCGGATGACCGAGCTTCTCACCCTACCTTTAAGGGAGAGCACAGACACCCTGCAAAGAAAACTCATTTCGGCTGCTCGTATCCAAGATCTCATTCTTTCGGTCACAACACAAAGCTCATGACCATAGATTAAGGTAGGAACGTAGATCGACGGGTAAATTGAGAATTTTGCCTTTGGACTCAGCTCTCTCTTCACCATGAAAGACTGGTACAGCACCCGCTTCATTGCAGACTCCACACCTATCCACCTATCGATCTCTAACTCCATTTTTCTCTCATTCATGAACAAGACCCTGAGATACTTAAATTCCTCCACTTGGGGCAGGACCTTCTCCCCGACCCGGAGAGGGCACTCTACCCTTTTCCGGCTCAAGACAATGGCCTCGGATTTAGAGCTGCTCTGTGTAGAGCTGGTCCAGTGTTCCATGACCAGGACGAAAACCACACTGCTCCTCCTGAATCCGAGGTTCGACTATTGGACAGACCCTCCCTGTAGTTCGAACACACTATGGTCCCACTTTGTGAATAGGGGGACCACCATCCCAGTCTGCCAATCCAGGGGAACTGCCCCCGAAGTCCACGTAGAATTGTAGAGTCGTGTAAGCCAACACAAACCCACAACATCCAGAGCCTTAAGGAACTCGGGGCGAATCTCATACAACCCCGAGGCCCTGCCACAGAGGAGCTTTGTCACCACCTAAGTGACCTCAGCACCAGAGATCGGAGAGTCCGACCCAAAGTCCTCAGGCTCTGCTTCCTCGGGGGAAGATGTGCTGGTGGGACTGAGGAGGTCTTCGAAGTACTCTGCCCACCTACCCACGACCTCCCAGGTGGAGGTCTGTAAAAATGAACTAAAATATAAATGGTAACCAAAATGACTAAGTGAAGATAGGAGTTTCACCCAGGGGAAAAATAAATAAATAAATAATCCCTCAAGTCAGATGGCTGCTTAAACAGAAAAAAAGAGAACATTTAAAAAATTTGGTGAGTGTTTTGGTTGTTTTACCATTGTGGTGCAGAAG
The DNA here is from genome assembly GCF_014905685.2 of Nematolebias whitei. Lineage (NCBI taxonomy): Eukaryota > Metazoa > Chordata > Actinopteri > Cyprinodontiformes > Rivulidae > Nematolebias > Nematolebias whitei. The sequence continues at coordinate 51,858,474 of NC_056505.1, read as the reverse complement.
TAAGTGTCAAAGTTGACTTCATCACTAAAGTCTATTTCAAAAGACTTTTTAAGCTTCCTTTTGTAGGTCTTCTTGTCAGGCAAATGGTCCACTAAAGTAGAGAAAAAACAGAAAAACAACAGCAACAAAAAAACAGGGTTAAAACAGGATTATTATAACTGCACATATACAGTAGTCCCTCAATACTTTGCGGTTCGACGTTCGCGGACTTGCTCTTTCACGGTTTTTCAAAGTACAGTATTCGCCGTACCTGTCACACCGCACTGTAAGTCGTATCAGTCCAGATATCTAAAAAAGTTAAATCTGGTCATCTGGACAGTCCAAAAAAAAAACCAAAACAAAACAAAAAAATTGTAAAAATGTTTCGTCTTTCATCCGAAAGACTTCCTCAGTCTGAGGAGCTGTATTCAGCTCAGTCTTATAAAGAGCACCTTCTCAGAGTGGATCAACCAGTTTGCTGCTGACAGCCAAAACTAGCTGCTCACATGATGAAGGAGGACCATCAGCCTAACGATGGATCATTAGCACACTGATGGCTGTTTACTATTCACAGAGGGCTGAGTGATACTAGCAATCACAGCATTGTAAGAGGGGGACAGTTGAACCCGGAGGCTCCACCACTGTTTAATGATGGACGATTTCTTTTCACAAAGATGGCCTCCTTTACTCCTCTTTCAAACCATCGTTCCTCTCTATCCAGGATGTGAACATCTTCATCCCTGAAAGAGTGACCGCTGGCCTGGAGATGAGTGTAGACCGCAGAATCCTGGCCTGATGATGTTGATCTTCCGTGCTGGGCCATCCTTTTGGCCAGTGGCTGTTTAGTTTCCCCGATGTAAGACTGATCACCCTCCTGACACTGAACAGCATACACAACATTACTCTGTTTGTGGCAGATCTTTGAGATGAACCAGTCTTTGCCGTAATGTATTTTGGGGTTTAAAAGCCACTGGGACGTTGTGTTTAGAAAATAAACGTCTCAGTTTCTCTGATACTCCCTGAACATATGGAATGACCACTGTCATTCCGTATGTTGTTAGGTTCTGGTTCTGGTGCTTCTTCTGGCTTAAGAATAGGCTTTAACTACCAACCGCCGAAGGGAGAGCCCAAACTCTCTAACACTCTCATTATGCAATCTCCTCCTGGCAGAAAAATTAGCTTTATTCCAGTCATCACTATCACATGGATTTAAACATCTACCCATCTGCTTTTAACAAGGTGTAATTTGCTTTAGCTGTTTTAGACAACCCACTATACACTTCACGAGCTCTACCACAAAATAGAAGGCACATGAACTTTAATATGAGTGAATTATCCCAATTATTAACATCTGCTGCCATCTCAAATTGCTCAGCCCAATCCGACCATTCACGCCCTACTCCTGAAAAACTTTCTGGCATAAAGACTGGTTTAGGTGTTACAGCTAAAGACTGACTAGTGCTTGGCTCTGATGGAGAAGGTGGATTATTTTCAGGTTCCGACATTCTAAAATTGTATGATCCCAATCCTGGCACCAGTGTAATAAATTTGTGGGTCAAACAGGCAGAAGATCTTGCCTAGAATGTCAGAACCATCAAACAATCACCACACACCAGAAGATTATGAAAATAGTCTTAATTTATGCATCTACTCCTAAAAAGATCCCCACCCCAAGCTAAAAAGGAAGGCCTATAATAAAAGGTTAGACAAGTTCACTTGTTCACTTAGCTCACTCAGCGACAAGACCCCTCCCCAGGGTCTAAGCTTGTGATGTCGTCCAACACCCCTGGGGATTGACTTAGCTGGACAACAATCAGACCTCCTGGATTGGGTCCACACCAGATCAGAGCAGGTGGCAGGAACAGCAGCTCACAGGAACAGAAGCAGGAGTCCAAGGTGGTGACTGCACCCCACTAAAACCCAGCCCTAACTGTCTAAAGGAGGCACCCAGCCTCCCCTCCTGACACAGGAACACATAACCACCTGTCTTGCTGTCTTCGTCGCCGGCAGCCCTAAATGACTGCAAACGACACCCTCCCTCCAAAAGGGTGCTGCCACAACCACTGCAAAAGCTCTCCCCTCACAATTTGTTTGAGAAACCTTTATCTAGTGTGCTGCTCCTCAACTGATTGAACACACCTGTCCTCGATCAGTCTCCTTGCCTCTACTGATCAGTCCTGCCTAAGCACATCACAATATCACAACAAAGAAGCCACAGTAAGAACAACATATGGTGACACTGATGGGCTCAAGATCAGTAAAGGAACCCAACAAGGATGCATTCTGTCACCCCTAAGCTTCAACCTCTATACCGAGATGATCATGCGCAGGGCAGGACTGGAAGAAATGAACATCGGCATAAAAATTGGAGGAAGAAACATCAATAACCTCAGATATGCCAACGATACCACTCTAATTGCAGAAAGTAAGAAAAACCTGGAACAATTGCTCATGAAAGTAAAGGACGAAAGCGAGAAAACTGGCCTGCATCTGAATATCTAAAAAACCAAAATCATGACCACAGCTGTAAATAAGAACATCAGCATTAAAATGAATGATAAAGAGATTGAAGTGGCAGATAATTTTACGTTCCTTGGCTCCAACATAGACTACAACGGCAACTGCACGCCTGAAATCAAACGTAGATTAGCAGTAGGGCATGATGCGATGATATCCATGAACAAAATTTGGGTGAGCAGAGACATCAGCCTCCAAACTAAATGCAGATTAGTCAACGCAAATGTGTTTCCAACTGTGATATATGGAAGCGAAAAATGGACCACAAAGAAATCAGACAGGAAAAAAAATTATGCTTTTGAGCTATGGTGTTGGAGAAGACTCCTATGAATTTTATGGACAGCACGTATCACCAATCTCGAAGTCCTGGAGCGGATCAAACAAACCTCTCTTTAGAAGCCAGAATCACCAAAGAGTGATTAGCCTACTTGGGCCACGTGATGAGAAGCCGCTCCTTGGAGAAAGACATCATGCTCGGAATGGTAAGCGGACGTAGAGGACAAGGCTGACCAAGAACTCAATGGCTTGACACCATTAAACAGGATACAAACCTAAAAGTTGCCGAAATAAAGGAAGCTGTTTATGATCGTCAAGGATGGAGAACGTTGATCCAAGGAGTTACCGAGAATCAACCATGACTGAACGGATAGTAGTAGTAATAGTCTCTGTCTGAAAAATGTGAAACTAATTTTGTAGGTTTTCCCTGATTTCCAGAGCTGCTAGGAACCTTGTCACTGAGAAAAAAAAAAGTTGTTTATTGTACATCCTACCCTCTTGACTCTAAACAATGAACACAGCACTAATTGAGCGTTATAAAAAAAGGTTTGCCATCACCTGTTGTGCATGTTATCAGAATTAACTGATAACATGCACTAGTACATGCATATATATATAT
>NC_056505.1:51842503-51850083 GCF_014905685.2 Nematolebias whitei | reverse complement strand
CTCCCATTGTTAAACAAAGTTGCTGGTCACATGAAGCCATCAGGATCACCATTGGACCCCATCCCAGCAGCATTGTTCAAACAGGTTCTACCAGCGACTGGGCCTGCAGTTCTAACTATACTAAACAGTAGTATTGCTACAAGCGTGGTCCCAGAGGCGTTCAAACATGCAGTAGTCACACCGTTAATTAAAAACCTGGTCTTGACCCTTCAGCCTGCTCAAATTACAGGCCAATCTCAAAACTCCCCTTTCTGTCCAAAATCCTGGAAAAAGTAGTTTTTACTCAGTTAAATCAGTTTTTAACTGAGAACAAAATCTTTGAGGTCTTTCAGTCTGGTTTCAAGTAGCTCCACAGCACCGAAACAGCTTTGGTTAGGGTTTGTAATGACATTTTAACAGCAAATGATTCTGGTCATTTTGTGGCTCTTGTACTCCTCGATCTTACTGCCGCTTTCGATACTGTTGACCACAGTATCCTCATCTCTCGGCTTGAACACTGGGTTGGGATTACAGGTGCTGCATTAGACTGGTTCCGCTCATACCTCTCTGACAGGAGTTTTTGTGTGAAGGTGGGTAAAAATCTATCCACTTCAATGCCTCTTTCCTGCGGTGTCCCGCAGGGCTCGATTCTCGGACCCCTTCTATTTTCACTCTATCTGCTTCCGCTGGGGTCGATCCTAAGAAAACATGGTATTCCATTCCATTGCTACGCCGATGACTGTCAGATCTACCTGCCACTGAAACCAGCCAGTACTTGTTCCGTCCACCCTCTCCTCAAATGTCTGGACGACATTGACATGGATGGCTTCAAATTTTCTAAGTTTTAACGACCAGAAGACTGAAGTCATTGTCTTTAGCCCTAGCTCAGCTGCCGCCTCTTATCCTGTGAACCTGGACTCCCTTCAGCCTTATCTGAAGCACTCTGTTAAAAACCTTGGAGTGGTTTTTGACTCGGATTTTAAGTTCGACAAACAGATCAGTTCGGTTCTGCAGAGAAGCTTCTTCCAACTGCGGCAGGTAGCTAAGCTCAAGCCAGTGCCGTCTAGACCCGACCTTGAGACACTAGTCCATGCATTCATCACAACCCGCCTGGACTATTGTAATTCACTGTATGCTGGGGTCAGCCAGGCCTCTATCTCACGGCTACAGCTCGTCCAGAATGCTGCAGCTCGGCTCTTAACCAGTACACCGAGGTATGAGCACATCACACCAGTTCTGTCCTCCCTACACTGGCTTTCTGTGAGAACTATGATTGATTTCAAAATTCTCCTCCTGACCTATAAGTGCCTAAATGGCCTCGCACCCATCTACCTCTCTGAGCTACTGGAACCATATGTTCCCTCTCGGGCTCTGAGATCATCCGATCAGCTGCTTTTGGTTGTTCCAAAAACACGACTGAAGCTCCGAGGAGATCGGGCGTTTTTAGTCATGGGTCCCAAACTGTGGAACAACCTACCCCCCAACATTAGGCATGCCACCTCCCTTCCTGTGTTCAAATCCCTGCTAAAAACATATCTGTTCTCTCTGGCGTTTCATACTGTGTGAGTTGATTTAGTATATCTTGTTCCATGTCTTCATTTTAATGCTGTTGTTTTAATTTTTTAAGGTATATTCTTACTGCTTTTTATTTCTCAGTGTTACCATTAGTGTTAAGCACTTTGATAACAGTCTATCTGTTTTAAATTGTGCTCTATAAATAAATATGACTTGACATGTCTGCATTGGACCCTGCCAGGTGTTCAACAGATTCTTAAAGACACTTAGAGAGGTCAAGGTCGAGAGCTTCAAATCTTTTTGTAAGATATTCCAGGAAACATATATATTATATTTTTATTCCATGTGCTGTAAATATATCTTGCTACTTTTTATTTGATGCTGTGATCGTTTTGTTAAGCACTTTGGTAACAGTTTCTGTTTTAAATGTGCTCTGTAAATAAATCTGACTTGACTTGTTTTTTTTGTTGCTACTTTTTACTTTTGGCTGTCCATTTGGTTGCCATTTTATTTTAATTGGTAAAAAAAATAATGAAATTTGTACGCCTCTTTTATGATTGTCTATTGTTGTTGTCCACTGTTGTCATCGCTCTTTGTTAGGGATGCACAATATTATCGGCATGGAATTGGTATCAGCCGATAATAGCGTTAAAGTTCAATATCGGACATCGGTCATTCCATTAAAATAACTCTACGATATAAAAGACGCTGTTTTGCCTGCAGAGGCAGGACAACATGACGTAACTGCAGCGGCCGCACAATGCAATGACGTCACGTGCACCTACCTGATCTCACGGAGAGGAAAATTCAAAATGTCAGCAGTGTGGAAGTTTTATTTTTCGTTGGTGAGGATGTTGGATTCTGAAGATTTATGGACTACGTTGAGCCTCGTTACATCGTTCGCAGTCAGATATTTTTCCGACGTAATGTTACTCGAGTTACAAGCCGTCAATTCAGACGTCAATGAGAAGCTAATAGCCGATAGCACGACTTGTTGGGTGAGTTTTACCACAGACATTTGGACGTCGTGTTAGCCCTGTTAGCATGATTAGTCTTACGGCACAATGGATAAACGAACACTTTGATCTTAAAAAGGCTGTCCTTCATGCACAGGAGTGCAGAGCCACACTGCAGCTAGAAACCCAGAACAATCTTCCACAAATGAGACAGCATCGCAGGTGACTAATGCTAATAAATAACATTTAACACTTTTTTCATTTAATATAAATTAAAGTGCTATGCATATCATATGGCTGTTACTGAATATATGTCACCAGCTCTTACAGCTGTTGCAGAATTTTTGTAGCAAATAAGCCTAAATAAGAGGGCTATGTTCTGACAAAGGAACATATCTAAAATATCGGTATCGGCATCGGTTATGGGCCAAATACGTTAACATATCGGCCAAAAATCCAATATCGTGCATCCATATTTTTTCGTCTTGAAAAAGTAAATAAAAACATGTTCAAATTAAGGTGATTTTATGGTTCATATTTTCCAGATCCCGTAACAAGTAGCACTCATCGTAACTAAGTCAAAAAAATTACAGCCAATCCATGTGATTGGTATTGGTGATCAGTATCGGTGATCAGCAGAAAAAAACATGATTGGAGTATCCCTAAACAAATTGATTTCATGACCAAAACCACAGCTTACTAAATAATTTAACTCACCAGAACAAAAGTGTGTCACTTATACAAGTTGCTATTAAAGAACTGGTTTTGCTCACATTTGTGCTTTGGTTTGAACTGCCAGTATCCAGGACCAGCCCACGTGGCCATAGTCCTGGGGCTGAAGTACGAATACTCTCTAGGCTGAGAGGACAGCTGCAGACACATGGTGGCAATGTCCCCCTCACCGATGGGAATCACATCCCTGCATAAACAAAGAAAAATATTAAATTCTGCAGTTATTTTTCCACACAGAAACAGAAATCTTCAGGTGACTTTGACTCGTCTGCTGTTTCTGCAGAGTAGACGCTCAAATGTACTTTATGGCTGGAGATTTCATTTTTCTTTAAAAAGTCCCACTCAGAGGTCAGCTGGAGGGCAGATACAGGAAATCATGTGGAATGCACAGTATGAAAATGGAATTAAAATGTGTTTTCTGCCCAAAACATGGATAGCAAGCAGTATGCCGATGACCCCTGTCGCAGAAATATTTCAAAAGTGAAATTTGTAATTTTCAAGAGGAGCGTTTTTTTAGGAGTGAAACTGAACAGGGACACAAGCAAACAATGTTTTTGATGCAAGCCTAAAATATGTAGGAGTTACACCGTGTAGAAGAAAAAAACAAGCGAATGAATGAACATACGTACACGTACGTACGTACATTGCATCATTGCTCTGTCCCGTTTTACTATTCTTCAGATTCTTTATTCAGCGGTCCAGACACTTCGGACCTGTAAAATACACATATAAGTTCTAGGGGTGCAGAAAAGAAATATATTTTTTAAATAATCTAGATTCTTAGTCTTGGTGATTCTGAATAGATTCTAAAGGCACATAAATTGATTTTAAAATGAGTTTTTTTTTTAGTTTTATTTTTTTCGCTCCTACTCCCGAGCATACTGTATCTTACATTACGTGTCCACTCGGCCGCTGTAGAATTGGGCCGTGTAGGTCACTGTACAGCAAGCTAGTTAGTTAGCCAGCTCCATTTATCTGAATGGAGATTGCTAGCATGGAGTAAATGAACTGTACTTATATAGCACCTTTCTATCTTATTTCAAGATACTCAAAGCGCTTTACACTACATTCTGTGTCCTCATTTACCCATTCATACAGCACTCTACTAGATCTATACAAAGCTATGGAGGAGGGAGACAGCGCGATACACCACGCTCCTTCATCTTTAAAAATCATTTCAGATCCTACAATGTTCTGGGGGAAGACAGAGCTTAACAAGAGCACGGTTGTTTACAAGAAGTGTAAAATAAAATTGCGGTACAGTATTTTGGAAATACGACAAAATGTGCGGAAGATGAAAGTGAAGCAGCCGAACAGCAAACTCTGCAACAAACTTCCAGGCTTCAAAGACTGAAGATTACACTCTCCATCTCCTGCTGTATCACAAAGGATTTATGAGCAAACTGCTCAGTGGAAGGTGAGGGGTTTAGGTTTATTTTAATATGCTGGACCTAACGTAGGCCAGATGAGACATCTCCTGGAACCAGTTTTAAATGATACAATTTATGGTTTATAAAATACATTTCAGAAGAGTTTTTGTGCAGATTTGCACAGGATTTGAAATTTTGTAAAATACTTTTTTCTGATTTTTTTCACGTTTTCCTGTTTACGGTAAGCTGATGGACGGCAGCTCCCCCCGGCTTCTCTGCAGTCTTTAATCATTAAACTGACCCGTTTTTCGAACTGGACTAAAGTTGGTCCCCCTTCCAACCAAATTCGGTGTTCAGCTACTAAGAGAGCCGGACGGGACCATCCAAAAAAGATAAAAAATCTTTCATCCAGGAACAACCGCTCCCATCCCACCGGTCACTCTGAGCGCACCCTGCCGGCCAGTTGACCCCTGGAGCTAGGGAGTCATCGCACGAAGGTTCTGTGTTTTATTTCCCTCTCTCTGGACCCCAACCGAACCTCTCATCTGGACCTTTGTGGTTCTACCTGTTTCCGACAAGAATCGCTGGGTGGTATTTTGCTGGATTTCTGCTGGGCTGGCACCTCGTGGTGTCTTCATTCGGTGTGGGGGAAGTGTACCTGTGTCCCCGAACAGGTCCAGAGCCAAACCGAGTTGGCTGTGGGGGACTTTGTCTCCTATAGAGCCGGTTTCAGCCTCAGTGAGCAGCACGTTACCTTTAAACGAAGGACTGTCCACCTTTGCGGGACAGGCTGTTTCACCTGGAGGAGACGCTACGATGCTTTGAAGCACCGCCGGAACCGGACCAGAGCAAAACCGGGCCAGAGACTACTTCAGCCATTTCAGCCTCTTTGGTCAGTCTCATCGTTTTTCGCCGGCGGTGGCCTCTCGTGCTGTGGGGTGCGGAATAGAGATGAGCAGGGTGACGTGCAGAGAAGCAGAGTGAAGCACGGAGGAGCAGCGCTGCATGGTGCTCGAGAGAAGTCCGGAGTTTGCATCGGAGTTGCTGCAAACTTCCATCCAAACTCACCTGGATAATAAATAATTTTTATTCCGGATCACGCTGTTGTCCCCTGTTGATTTAAAACGAGCTAGGACCATGCCTTTCATTTCAGGAGGATTTTCTGGCAGCTCACTCTGCAGTTTACTGCAAATCTTCTGTTTCTACCTGTCGATTCTGGACGCAGCTTCTGTTTCTCATGGAAGCATCCATCCATCTTCGCTGGGGGGCTGGAGCCCCCCTCAGCCCAACTCAAACTGCAGTTGGGCCACCTCATCAGGTTTGTTTGCCCATTTGATTTGTGACACTTTATAGTCTGAAACTTTTCTGCACCATTTATATTATTGTCATTATTTTCAGTTCTCAGATTATCTGGAGTCACTGAATCTTGTTAATACACATGGATCTGCTCATCACTGCAACTTTCACTGTTTTTGGGTTCTGAATGATCGCGTCTTCATTAATGTAAGAGCCATATTAGTAAAATAAGTAATTGATGGCTTGACAGGTGAGCACGCAGCTTTGACACTTGGGTGGTGGGTGTGTCAGTGTGTGTGTGTGTGTTGACTGTCACCAGATATAACTGACATGCTGACTGGAGTTCTGGCTTTGTATGGATGAGGAAGTTGGGTGCGCCCGGGGTCGTCATATTTTCTGTTGACCGTGTTATAAGACGCTGTAGAGTTATGCCAATAAGCATTTATCAAAAGTTTAGACCTGGTCAGTATGTGTCTCAGTCTGTAATGTTTAAAGCATGGAAATTTGAAACGGAATAAACCAATCATGACACAAAGAAGTGACCTGGAGCGACGTCAGTTTGGAAACGCGCGTTGGACAGAGATTCCCGAGTTTAACCCAGTGCGGCCCTCAACATCATAAGTTTGCCGCAAAATTATCGTCAACGCAGAAGGATGTTGGGCTCTATAAATCACAGCAACAATTAAAGCTAAAAGGAAGTAGTTTTGCTACAACTGTTGGAGAAATGCAGAAGAAGGCAGACTAAAATAAAGGAAGCTAGAGAGACAGCTGCTATAAAGAGTTGTTTATTTTGTGGAGCTGGACATTCCCTGGACACATGCCCTCTATTGGAAAAGAGGACACATGGGGAGAAACTGACATTTTTGAAAGAAAATGGGGTGTGGATATCCTAACTGGGCCTTCCTGAAAGCAGAGAAGAAACCCAAACAGGACTCAAGTCAGCCAACAGGTGAAAAGGAGAAACCCAGACCCAGACCAGTGGTCATTCCATATGTTGAAGGAGTATCAGAAAAACTGAGACGTTTATTTTCTAAACATAACGTCCCAGTGGCTTTTAAACCCCAAAATACATTACGGCAAAGACTGGTTCATCCCAAAGATCCAGTCCCCCGGCACAAACAGAGTAATGTTGTGTATGTTGTTCAGTGTCAGGAGGGCTGTGATCAGTCTTACATTGGGGAAACTAAACAGCCACTGGCCAAAAGGATGGACCAGCACAGAAGATCAACATCATCAGGCCAGGACTCTGCGGTCTACACTCATCTCCAGGCCAGCAGTCACTCTTTCAGGGATGAAGATGTTCACATCCTGGACAGAGAGGAACGATGGTTTGAGAGAGGAGTAAAGGAGGCCATCTTTGTGAAAAGAAATCGTCCATCGTTAAACAGGCGTGGAGCCTCCGGGTTCAACTGTCCCCCTCTTACAATGCTGTGATTGCTAGTATCACTCAGCCCTCTGTGAATAGTAAACAGCCATCAGTATGCTAATGATCCATTATTAGGCTGATGGTCCTTCTTGAGCATGTGATCAGCTGGTTTTGGTTGTCAGCAGCAAACTGGTTGATCCACTCTGAGAAGGTGCTATTTAAGAGACTGAGCTGAATACAGCACCTCAGACTGAGGAAGTCTCTCAGATGAGAGACGAAACGTTTCTACATTTTATTGTTGTTGTTTTGCTTTGTTTTGGTTTTTTTTGAATGTCCAGAGGACCAGATTTAACTTTTTTAGATTTT
>NC_056505.1:51827747-51842403 GCF_014905685.2 Nematolebias whitei | reverse complement strand
TGCTTTTTGAATGTCCAGAGGACCAGATTTAACTTTTTTTAGATTTTTCTACCTGGATTATTGAGCATGCATCAGGATATTATGGCAGTCCTTCTCAAATAGTGGGGCGCGCCCCTCTGGGGGCACAGAGCAATGCCAGAGGGGGTGCATGTGACCCCGGGGAACATTTTGCGGCAGGGAGTAGTTGTTTTTTTGCACCATTCTCATTGTGTCAGGGTGCGTTCGGCAACTGTTTGCTAAAATCCGTCAACTCCCAGACTCACTAATAATAAAGTTATGAACAAATATGTCTGTCTTGTCATTTGGGGAGCCGTGCTTGAACGTGTCGCTCCCCTCTGCTGCTGAGAAACTCCGACACCTCCTCAGCTGGTGACGCTCTGGACACTTGTCACCCGCAGCACACAAGCGACAGAGAATAAACTCAAAGCGAGAGCGTTACTTCCCCTCTTCCGATTTCACGTTAACAATTTTTTATAGTTTGTCAAAGAACAATTTTTGTGTTTTTTAATACAGAAGTAATGTTTAATAAATGTTAGGACTCTATTCTTTGCTAACTAGTCCTCCGCTCTGGACCCACTTCACCCGCAGCAACAAAGAGTATAAAGTGAAAGCGAGAGCGACACCTGCTCCTCTTTCTTCTTTCACGTTGACAACATTTTTTTAGTTTTATCGACTGTCAAAGCACAAGTTTGATGTTTTTTTTAATTTGTTACAAAAACAGATGTTTAACAAATGTTAGGACTCTATTCTTTACTAACAAAATATATTTTATGTCATTAAACAACTTGTCAGGTTCTTCTCGTGAGCATGTTCCACTGGACCCCCCAACACGCTCGCTCACTCTTGCGCTCTCTGCGACTTCTCTGCTGCTCTGAAGACCAGGTCCAGGTCCAGGTCCAGGTCCAGGTCCAGGTCCAGCTAAACATTGAGCAGGAGCTGAGAGCTGCAGGATCATGTTTCAAACTGCGCTTCAAAAAGACGTGCACTGTAAAACGTGCTCATTGTAGCCATTGATCCTGACTTCCTCATTTTGATTTTAAAAAATCAGCAAATTGTTTTATTCATTTTTGTTTTGTGGGTCAAAGTGTAGTACAGGTCCTTCTCAAAAAATTAGCATATTGTGATAAAGGTCATTATTTTCCATAATGTAATGATAAAAATGAAACTTTCATATATTTCAGATTCATTGCACACCAACTAAAATATTTCAGGTCTTTAACTGTTTTAATACTGATGATTATGGCATACAGCTCATAAAAACCCAAAATGCCTGTCCCTAAAAATTAGCATATTTCATCCCACCAATGAAAGACAAGTGTTTTTAATACAAAAAACACCAACCTTCAAATAATCATGTTCAGTTATGCACTCAATACTTGGTCGGGAATCCTTTTGCATGAATGACTGCTTCAATGCGGCGTGGCATGGAGGCAATCATCCTGTGGCACTGCTGAGGTGTTATGGAGGCCCAGGATGCTTCGATAGCGGCCTTAAGCTCATCCAGAGTGTTGGGTCTTGTGTCTCTCAACTTTCTCTTCACAATATCCCACAGGTTCTCTATGGGGTTCAGGTCAGGAGAGTTGGCAGGCCAATTGAGCACAGTAATACCATGGTCAGTAAACCAGTTACCACTGGTTTTGGCACTGTGAGCAGGTGCCAGGTCATGCTGAAAAATGAAATCTTCATCTCCATAAAGCTTTTCAGCAGATGGAAGCATGAAGTGCTCCAAAATCTCCTGATAGCTGCTGCATTGACCCTGCCCTTGATAAAACACAGTGGACCAACACCAGCAGCTGACATGGCACCCCAGACCATCACTGACTGTGGGTGCTTCACACTGGACTTCTGGCATTTTGGCATTTCCTTCTCCCCAGTCTTCCTCCAGACTCTGGCACCTTGATTTCCGAATGTCATGCAAAATTTGCTTTCATCCGAAAAAAGTACTTTGGACCACTGAGCAACAGTCCAGTGCTGCTTCTCTGTAGCCCAGGTCAGGCGCTTCTGCCGCTGTTTCTGGTTCAAAAGTGGCTTGACCTGGGGAATGTGGCACCTGTAGCCCATTTCCTGCACACGCCTGTGCACGGTGGCTCTGGATGTTTCTACTCCAGACTCAGTCCACTGCTTCCGCAGGTCCCCCAAGGTCTGGAATCGGCCCTTCTCCACAATCCTCCTCAGGGTCCGGTCACCTCTTCTCGTTGTGCAGCGTTTTCTGCCACACTTTTCCCTTCCCACAGACTTCCCACTGAGGTGCCTTGATACAGCACTCTGGGAACAGACTATTCGTTCAGCAGTTTCCTTCTGTGTCTTACCCTCTTGCTTGAGGGTGTCAATGATGGCCTTCTGGACAGCAGTCAGGTCGACAGTCTTACCCATGATTGCGGTTTTGAGTAATTAACAAGGCTGGGAGTTTTTAAAAGCCTCAGGAATCTTTTGTAGGTGTTTAGAGTTACGTCGTTGATTCAGATGGTTAGGTTAATAGCTTGTTTAGAGAACCTTTTCATGATATGCTAATTTTTTGGGACAGGCATTTTGGGTTTTCATGAGCTGTATGCCATAATCATCAGTATTAAAACAATTAAAGACCTGAAATATTTCAGTTGGTGTGCAATGAATCTGAAATATATGAAAGTTTCATTTTTATCATTACATTATGGAAAATAATGACCTTTATCACAATATGCCAATTTTTTGAGAAGGACCTGTATATAACACTCCTGACTTAAAATGTTGCTGAACAATTTGAATTTATTATTATTTATTGATTATATTTAATTTGATTGTTCAGTATCAACTGTCAATTTGCCAGTAGGGCTTACTATTGCTCCACCAATGACAAAGAGCCCGAGGGAGAAACAGAGTTCTCAGGGAAATATCATATCAGACAAAAAGATGACTGTTTGTAAAATTAAAGACGTATATGAGCGCTGTGTAGCGACTGTACCACTGAACTGAACTATTTTTGTTGCAGATCTTTAATTAAATGTTGCGGCATCAACAAACCAATCTCTTTTCATTGTTTACACCATAACACTTGCACCTCCAAAGACATAATTTGCTGTTTATTCACTCTCAGCCTGTAGGCAGAGGCGTAATCCTCAACATTACCTTCCTTTGCCAGATCCAGAACCTTCACAGCCCTCTTTGTGCTCCTTAGACTCCTCTTCATAGTCGGCTGATCCCTCCTCATAATCTGCATCAAAGTCAGGGCAACCATCTTCCTTTGGTTCAGGCTCTGGGTCAGCATTCACATCAAACACGTGTTCACCCTGCTTCATCTTCTCCAAAAGCTGATTCATGGTCTAAAGGAAAGCAACCAGAACAAAAGCTTTTAGGCAGGTACAAAAGCAAAAAACCTACTAGTCTTTGACCAACAATAAATGTCAGCCTAAAGGAAAAGCTTGCTTGACAAAATAGTACTGTGGACAGTACTTATAAGGATTTATCAGAATCATAATAAGCTTTATTATCAGTGCACCGAGATACAACAAGAATATGCATGTACAGTAGGGGTGGGCGATATGGCTCAAATATAATATTGAGATATTTCAGAGCATTCCGACGATAATGATAAATTTCGTGATATAACAAAAAAAAAATTGAAATCATAGTTATTCATTTGACAAAATTAACTTGACATGTTGCTTTGCAGAATTAGTCAATTGAATTCAATTCAGTTTATTTATAAAGCACCAAATCACAACAAAGTTGTCTCAGGACACTTTACAGGAACATTCACATAAAAGCCAGTTAGTAAAGTTCTCTATCTAAGAATCCAGCAGACAAGTTGAATCTTGGCTTCGTTGCAGTCTCCCATCCTGAGCAAGCACAGTGGAGACAGTGGAAAGAAAAACTCCCTTTAACAGGAAGAAACCTCCAGCAGAACCAGCTCAGGACAAGAGACCATCTGCTTTGACCGGATGGTTGAGAGGACAGGAAGGAAAGACAGACAAACACAGAATGGTAGGTCCAGGTATAGGTCCAGGTCCAGATATAGGTCCAGGTGTACCTGAAAGACAAAAACATGTTAAGGATAGAAAAAATAATTACAAATACAAAACAGGTTGAGCAGAGTAAGTAAAGACAGTAGCAGAGTGAAAAAATGTGGTCAGGTTGTCCTCCAGCAGTCTAAGCCTATAGCAGCATAATTAAAGGACAGCTCAGGAAACCCAAGCCGATCCTAACTATAGTTAGGAAGATGATCAGAGCCCTAAACCCCAGAGAACCACAGAGAAGATTCAGGCAGAGACACAGAGGTGCAGAAGTCTGCATCAACCCTAACCTCAGTGAATCCAGTGACCTGCTGGTGGAATGTGAGGGACAATATGTCAAACTGACAACCAGGTATCAGTGTGTACAACAAGCATCATCTACAGCCTCAGAGTGAACATGTTCTACTGCTGGAGACACCATCAGTCAGGAGCATCTTGTTTGTGTCCAGAGAAAACAGACATGTTGATGTTTCTGAAGACAAACTGTTCAGTGAAAAGATCCTCAGTGTGCAGCAGTGAACATTAGACACGGACATGTCACTGGTTTGAAACTGGTCTTTTGAACTGGAAATTATTTGTTTGTTTTAATGTAAGAAAACTGTTTGGAATAGAAAAATACCAAAGTTAAAAAATAAAACTCACAATTTGTACTGTAATGTGTAACGTAATTTTATTCTTGTTAGAATTAATAGTAATTACAAAATTGGTACCGAAAAAAGAACCGTCCAGGAACCGACACCGAAGTGAAGGTACCGACACCAATACCGATTTTTTTTTAGAAAGGTACTCAGCCCTATCCATCTTATATTACAGATCTTATTGTTTCATATTTTCCTAACAGAGCAATTTGCTCTCAGACTGCAGGTTTACTTGTGGTTCCTAGAATTTAAAAAAACAGAATGGGAGGCAGATCTTTCAGTTATCAGGCTCCTCTCTTGTGGAACCAACTTCCAATCTCTGTCCGTGAGGCTGACACATTATCCAGTTTTAAAACTAGACTTAAGACTTACCTTTTTGATAAATCCTGACATTAGAAAACAAAACATCAACAATAACATGGTTGTGTTATAATTGATCAAAAAACATTATCTAGGCTGAGAGATAAAAGTTTAACTGGTCAACAACATCTTTTACAGCTTAACTTACCTCCATTGTAGAAAAAAAGCAGCAAACTTTTAACAACAAAGTCTGATTGTCCTGTGGCCCCCACCTCGCTTTTCTTTCTGTCCTCACATCTGGGTCAGAACCTCCTGTGAGGAGAACATGAACATAAACAGTGAACATTAGTGAAATGTTTAAGCAGCTGACTGGATGGATGAGCACATTTTTACAAGCTAAGATTTATGTTACTGTCAGTCTATAGTTAGCTTCTGAGTTTAGCTAGCCACGTAGATAAAATAAATTTACACACTAATATCTTAAAGTTAGCGTTATTTCACCGCGATGTATGTGTTAAGCTACAGTAACAATAACAAACGTAACAAAGTCTATGCTCAATAATCGAGGTATAAAATCCAACATTTTTCAGTCAGGTCAGTCAGGTTAACAAACGTAAACTCACCAGCTGAAACAGAGACACAGATCCATCCTTGGGAGTTCTTTGATGAAGATGAGTCCGGCTGTGGAATGTTGATTCAGTCCGTTTAACACACACAGAGACTGACTAACGCTGAGAGGAGGAGGGGGGGAGGAAGCTGCTGTAGGTCTCTCTTATAGCAGAGAAACATGGAGCAACTTTCTGAGCGTGTGTTGTCGGAGCCATTCGACAACACACGCTGCACACGTGAAACCCGTCTGTGGGCGTCACCAGCACCATAGACATAATTATACATAGATTAGGTGTGGCAGCTCTATACAGCTCTGGGTGTCAACACGTAGTCTGTTTGTTATATGTCTGGTGTTTTACATGCCTGCGTGCTGAAAACACATGACACCTTACAGCCAATACCGAAACTTGACACCGAAAAAAGAGTGAAGTTTCAATACATTCAACGACCGGTGCAGTTCTATCGGTGCCATAAAACAACCTCGGTTCGGTACTCAGCCCTAAAGATGGAGCCAGGTTGTTAAGAGCTTTTGTAGGTTAGAAGTTATATTCTGGATTTGACAGGGAGCCAATGGAGATAAACTAAAACTGGAGAGATATGCTCTTTCCCACTAACTTAAGTTAAGACTCTGGCAGCAGCATTTTGGATCAACTGAAGACGTTTTAAAGAAGTATTTGAACACCCAGATAATAAATCATTGCAATAGTCCAGTCTAGACGTGACAAATGCATGGACCAGTTTTTCGGCATCATTTTTAGATCAGATGTTTCTAATTTTAGTGATATTACACAAGTGGAAGAAGGTGGTTCTAGCAACGTTTTTAATGTGG
This sequence comes from Nematolebias whitei, assembly GCF_014905685.2. NCBI lineage: Eukaryota > Metazoa > Chordata > Actinopteri > Cyprinodontiformes > Rivulidae > Nematolebias > Nematolebias whitei. The sequence goes on along the minus strand of NC_056505.1, from coordinate 51,836,038 downwards.
GAGATAAAAGACATGTCCTGATCAAAAATAACACCAAGATTTTTAACATTAGAGCAGGAGGACAGATTAATGCATCTAAGGAGGGAAAAAGACTGAAAAATTCATTCCTATAGTGCTCAGATCCAAAAACCAAACCCTCAGTCTTGTCTGTGTTCAACAGGAGAAAATGAATGGTAATCCAGGTTTTTATGTCTTTAAGACATGCTTGTAGTCTAAGTAGCTGAACGGATTCATTGGGTTTAATGGACAAATATAACTGTGTGTCATCAGCATAACAATGGAAATTTATCCCATGCTGCTTAATAATTTTACCTAATGGAAGCATATATAAAGTAAAGAGTATTGGCACAAGCACTGAGCCCTGAGGAACTCCATGACTAACTTTGGTGTATGAAGAAGATTTATTATTTACATTTACAAACTGGAATCTATCGGATAGATATGATTTAAACCAATTTAGAGCTGTTCCTGTAATCCCAAAATCACACTCAAGCCTCTGTAGTAAAATATTATGATCAACTGTATCAAATGCAGCACTGAGGTCTAACAGGACCAGTATAGACACAAGTCCATTGTCTGAGGCCATGAGAATATCATTATTGATGTTACTAGTGCTGTTTCTGTGCTATGATGAACTCTAAACCCTGACTGAAACTCTTCAAACAGATTATTTCTTTGTAGATGTTCACGCAACTGACCTGCAACTATTTTCTCTAGAATTTTTGAGATGAAAGTTAGATTAGATATAGGTCTATAGTTGGCCAGAATTTCTGAATCCAGATCAGACTTCTTAAGTAAAGGTTTAATTACAGCAACCTTAAAGCTCTGTGGTACATAACCATCCATTAAAGACAAATTAAGTAGATCCAAAATGTGGACATTAATTAGTGGAAATACCTCTTTAAACAGTCTGGTTGGGATGGGATCTAGCAGGCATGTGGATGGTTTGGATGAGGTTATTATTTTTGACAATTCAGAGCTCAACAGGACAAAAACTGTCCAAACATAAATCAGGCTCTAGTGAAATTTTTAAAGTTGCCTCATTTGACAGGGGACTAGAGATAGTAGAAGGAAGGATGGTTTGAATTTTCTCTCTAATTGAAATAATTTTATTTATAAAGAATCTCATGAAGTCATCACTACTTATAGTTGTAGGGAAACATGGTTCAACAGAGATGGGACTTTTAATTAGTCTAGCAATAGTACTAAACAGAAACCTAGGGTTATTTTTATTCTCCTCTATTAAAGATGAGTAAGATAAAGTTCTAGCTTTATGGAGAGCTTTTTTATATGTTAGCAGACTATCTTTCCAAGTTAAATAAAATTCTTCAACATTAGTGAGCAGGGGTGAGCACATCACCCCTGTTTTATTTTCTCTCCACTGGCTTTCAGTCGATTTTAGAATTAAATTTAAAATTTTATTATTCACTTTTAAAGCTCTCAATGGTCTTGCCCCACTATATTTGACTGATCTTGTAGCTGTCCGTGAATATAGGAGAACACTGAGATAATCTAATACATTTCTATTCTCTGTCCCAAAATCCAACTACAAACGATGGGGTGACCCGGCCTTTTCGGTTGTCGCACCCAGACTCTGGAACCAGCTACCTCAGGACTTGCGCTCCATCACTGACATGGAGCATTTTAAATCTAATCTTAAAACCTTTTTATTCAGGCAGGCTTTTAATACCTAGTAGGTCTTTGACAATTTTGCTATGTTTTAATTGTAATTGTTTTTGTTTTTAACTGACTGATTTTTTATTCTTGTTTGTTTTTAACTTCTGTACTGTGCAGCACTTTGTGCAACTTTTGGCTGCTGGAAAGAGCTCTAAAAATAAAGTTTGATTGATTGATTGATTAGTAGAGCGCCATTTTCTCTCCTGGTTTCTAGATGCTGCTTTAAAGTACGTAACTCAGAATTGAACCAAGGAGCCAGTTTCCTCTGATTGATTACTTTCTTTTTCAGTGGATCAATTTTATCAAGTGAAGTTTGCATTGAAGTTGTAAGATGATCAACTAGATGATCTAAGTCTCTGTTCTCTGATGCATTACTCTGCAAGACAGAGGAAAACATTGATGGAAGAGATTGTTTCAATTTGGTTACAGCATTTTCTGATAAGCACCTGCTGAGATGAAATTTACTCTCAGTGACTGTGTAGTCATTTAATGTAAACTCAAAGGTTATTAAAAAATGGTCGGACAGAATAGGATTTTGAGGAACTATTACCAAATCCTTAATCTCTACACCATAGGTCAGAACTAAATCAAGGGAGTGATAATAAGAATCAGAATCAGAATAAACTTAATTATCATTGCCGAGATACAACGAGAACATGTACGTACAGTCGTCTGAAAGATGAACGGAGTGCACGAAACTGCTACTATAAAAAGCGCGGCCCTCTTATTCTTATTCAGAATAATATTTTGCTTAGATGAGAAAAGGGAAGAAAACATGAGGAGAGAAAATATAAAAAAAGATCTCACGTCGTGTCCTAGCCAGGGCACGATTTGAGGCATCAAAAAAACCTACAACAGCAAAGCAACATAAACAGACGTTACACATGAACATATAGGCGGTAAAGACATTGAATTTTAAGGGAAAGTCGTAGCATAGTCCAGAGCCCCCCCTCAGCCATTGTCCAGATAAGAGGTGACGTTCATCTTCAGCTCAGTTGAGGTTCTGTCACATGTCCATGGCCTTGGGGGAGGGAGGGGTGAGAAGACTGACAAAGCATCTTTGTTATTTTCAAAACATGCCAGTGGGAGTTGAGATAAGTCCGGCGTCAAGGCCACAGTTTGGGTCAGGCAGAACTCCTGAATTGCTGTTTTCTGCCTTTTAAAGTCTCGCTGGTACATATTCCTCTGATGGAACTCGAAAACAGCCAAATTGATCTTTTACGCCAAAAGTCGAGCTCACAGCTTCTCCAAGATTATTTCTCCTTCATGTGTGCTGCTAGAGTTCACAGTCCTGATAACAACTGTGTAGTGAACTAAGCCTCAGGTCAAGTCCTGACCCTGAGGGCCTACATGGAACAGGAACTGTTATTTCATTGATTTGTATCCAGAAATACAAATTAAGCTCATCCAGAGACTTTCTAATTGTATCCTGCACTGATCAATTGAAAGAACACTCTCTTTTTTATTATCATTACTATTTTACAAATGTCTTGATAATCAAAAGTGTGTTTAGTTCAAACCATTTTAAATGTTGAAGTGAACTACTCATTTTAAATCAACTGTGAAACAGTATAAATGATTTTTAATCCTCATTCAAAGTAGAAATCAAGTTAATGTTTGTTACAAGAGTAATTATGCATTTTTTTGATCTTCTGTCTGAAATGAACAAGTTGTGATATCGGTCAAAAGTGAAGGAACGGTCAAAAACATGTTTATTGGAACGAAATGTCATGTTTATCTCTATCAGACAGATAGGAGGAAGACTGGCTCCAAAATGTCTTTGTTCTTCAAAACATTTCTCTGTCTGTTCCAAAAACATTTCTCCGTCTGTTCCAAAAACATTCCGCTGTTCTCCTTGACTTTTAATGACCCTCTTACGTCACTAAGACCACACCCCTGTTGGTTCTTTCAACCAATCAGGAAGTTCTCAGAGGAACCGGAAGTGACCTCTTTAAAAGGGTCAACACTTCCTAGTTCCAAGCAGAACAAGAGTTCCAAGCTGAACAACGTTCCAGAGAGAACCAGAGTTCCAGGGAGAACCTCGAACGAGAAGTTCAGAAGAACAGAAATTCGAACAGTTTCTAATGGAATGACCAGAGTCCGTCGATGCCACGACGTCTCGCTGTGGCTACTCGACGAACGCTCTGAACAATGAAGAAGTCTGTTCTGTGATGATCTCGCGACTCCTGAGGACACAGCTGTTCTTACGGAGACGCTGAAAGGTGGCTTGAAGTGGAACTTTACGCCGGAACTGAAATATCTTCAGAAAGGTAAAAGAGTCGATCTTCAACTACCAGTGTACCGTGGATTAAGCTGCGCTTCAAGGGAGCGTGTCGTTCTGGTCTACAGACCTACATCTTCATCCATCTTTTCCTCTCCATTTAAACTCCTTCATTTCCCATCTTTAAAACTCTTCTATCTGCCAGTAATTAATCCAGATATTTTCAGAAATGTCTGTTGGTTTCAAAAGCTGCAGGTGAGGAAATCATGGCCGTATGATTTTCTCATTGTAAAGCTCATTAATTAAGCTGTGTTATTGTAATCAATCTGCCAATTATTGTAAATGTGTGATGTGTTTAAATCGTTTTTAATTAAACGGCTCACTGTTGTTGGTGAGTCAGAAATTTAAACACGTTTCCGTCTACATTTAATTATTCAAAGCACGATAGTACTCAGTCCAGAAAAATGAAAGAATCCGTTTAAATTATGAATAATATCAGAGACAGGTATTACTTCATTACAACTGCACCAGCTCCCTGACACAACTCCACAAATTCAGACTGAGTGCTGTCGAGCTTCAACACATCCACACGAATTTATAGAAAATCCAGAATTCACCAGCCAAACAGCAAAAACCAGTTGTCATCATGAAAGCAAATTGTTTCTGTCGAGATAAGAGTGTCCTCCTTACCCTGACTCCTGTTGGGAGAAGTTGATCAATTTTGTTGTTGAGACCAGGTGAACATTCGGATTAGGAGGTACGCAGGAAAAAAAGGAAAAACTAGGCTTTTTAAGGGTTCACAGGCCGAAAGAGTGTAAGTGTGTGTGTGTGTGTGTCTGTGTGGGGGGGGCACACGACAGACATGTCTGGCTTCACCGGAGGACAGAGAGAAAAAAAAGAATGAGTAGATGTGCGGACGTTTTGGGTAAAACCAAATGACCTTGTTTATTAAATTATTAAAGGCTATGCTTAAACTATCACTCTCAACATCTACATGAATATTGAAATCACCCATTATGATGATTTTATCAGTATTTAATAGTAAGTCAGTAAATAATTCTGAGAATTCAGACAAAAACTGAGAGTAAGCGCCTGGTGGACGATATATAACAACTAGTAAAAGTGGCTTTTCTGATTTCCATTTTGGATGAGAAAGACTGAGGGACAGCGATTCAAAAGAATCATAACTAATAACTGGTTTGGCATTAATCAATAATCCTGACTGAAAAATAGAAGCTACTCCTCCACCTCGGCCAGTTGTTTTAGGAACATGAACATTTAAATAATTAACAGGAGTGGATTCATTTATACCAACAAAATCCTCCTGTTGTAGCCAAGTTTCTGTCAGACACAATAAATCAATATGATGATCAGTTATCAGTTCATTAACTAACAGGGATTTAGAGGAAAGAGATCTGATGTTCAATAATCCACATTTAATGATTTTATGATTTTGCTCTGGTAAAGTAACTGTGTTGATTTTAATCAGATTTTTATGGTTTATATTTTTAGAGTTGATTTTTTGTTTATTTAATTTGAGCCGTGGGCGAGTTGACACTGTTTCAATGTGGGTGTGGGTGGGTAACAGAGGAGAAGCAGCAGAGAGGTGTGGAGGACTACAACTCTGCTTCCTGGACTGGACCCTGGGTTGTCAATAATTTGGGGGATAAACAAAATAAGACCATATTTCTAGAAAGAAAAGCGACTCCGTCCAAAGTGTGATGGATACATCTCTCCGCATCAGACCAGGTTTTCCCCAGAAAGAACTCGTTATCTATGTAGCCCACGTCGTTGTGAGAACACCACCTGGACAACCAGCGGTTAAACGATGACATACAGCCAAACGTGTCATCGCTGGTCAAGTTGGGGAGGGGGCCGGAGAAAACTACGGAGTCCGACATGGTTTTAGCAAAGTCACACCGAAGCAACATTAATTTTAGTGACCTCCGATTGGTGTAACCGATTGTCATTACCGCCGACGTGAATAACAATCTTACTGTATTTAGCCTTAGCCAGCAGTTTCAAATAAGATTCTATGTCGCTCGCTCTGGCCCCCAGAATGCATTTGACTATGGCCACTAGAGTTCCTAAAGCCACGTTTCGGACTATGGAACTGCCAATAACCAGGGTCTGCTTCTCTGCTTCTGTTTTTTTTTTTGGTTACCTTTTTTTTTTTTTTTTTAGCCATCCTATTTAAAAAAAAAAAAACCTGGAGTATGACTTTTTATAACTGTTTATTGTTGTCGCTGTTGTCCATTGTTGTCATCATTCTTTGTTGAAATCAGTTCTCTCTTGCAAATGAGTCCTCGAGGCTCAATGGGATTTACCTGTCTAAATAAAGGTTGAATGAATAACTGTTGGAATAATCTAGGGGGCGCACTGGAGTCATATGTTAAACCACAAAATCATTGTGTCTAGACATGCTCACTGGTGACGCACAATAAATCTGGTTCAGATTGTATGATGTATCACTGACATATAACTGTAGGAATAATATAGGGGGCGCTGTGGGGGCTATTGGCCACTTATCATGGATTCCTGTTCAAGGGGTGGATAATGATCGATCATACTAATTTTGGAGCACCTCGGTTCAAATCTGTGGAATTTTTAGCCAAATGTATTGCAACGGCGTCACTTCTGAATTCGCCACGCCGCTACACCCAAATCCTCTTTCGAAAACTTTAATTTAAAGTAAGTCAGACCAACTTGTTATATGTTCATCCTGATTAGGTCAAGGGTGTCAGAGAAGGAGCATTCCAAGTAAAAAAAGTGACTTCCTGTTCTGAGGGGGACAGGCTTTGATTACGTCAAAATATGACCACGGAGGATCGTCAGGCATCCAACAGGGACGACTCATGCCAAGTTTTGTACATTTCGGTTTTTCAATATGAAAGTTATAGCGTTTGGAAATTTACGACGTGAAGTGCAACTTTGAGGCCTGGCCACGCTCCTTTAACATGTACGAAAACACAAGCTTTTGATAACTTTTACACCCCAATATGTTAAGGGCATTTTAACCAAGTTTGAAGGCAATCCTTCAAAATCCGTACGAGGACTTTGTTGAAATTCGCAATTAGAAACGCCCAAAAATGACACTTTGACCCAATGGCCGACTTCCTGTTGGTTTTGGACCAGGGCTCCAATAAACTTTTTCATAGGTCCTGAGAAGATCCAGATGTTCACTGAGTTTCAGAATTATCGGTCAAAAATGACTTGGGGCTGAGGTTTTAAAATATTCTAGGGGGCGCTGTGGAGGCTATTGGCCAATTATCATGGATGCCTGTTCAAGGAGTGGATAATGATCGATCATACTGATTTTGGTGCACCTCGGTTCAAATCTGTGGAATTTAGAGCCAAACGTATGGCGATGGCATTACGTCTTACTTCGCCACGGTGCGTCACCCACATGCTAAACCCAAAACTGTCAGTGTTGTAAAGCAAGTTACACCAACATTTCTTTGGTCACTGGACACACTATCATGCTGATCAGGTAACAGGGGTCATATAAAGACCTTTCAACGTAAAACTTTACAATTCCTCGTCAGGGGGCGTGGCTTAAGTGATGTCATGATTTGACCATTCAGTCTTGCAGGAGACTAGATGTGAATCAATCACTCAAGGCTTGATGTCTCAGTTTTTGTGTAGGCGCTATTAGCGTTTCATTTTTCATGGCGAGATGTCATACTTTGAGGTCTGGCCCTGCCCCTTCAACATGCTCCGAAAAAACCGTTTAGATAACTTTTCATCCCCATGCCTTTTGAACAAAATGGCTAAGGTTGAAACCGATTGAGTGAAATCCCTAGGAGTTTGTTCAAATGCGGAAGCTGTAAACCTTCAAAAAGTTGTGAAATTTGGGACGTCATTCCAAAATGGCCGCCTTCCTGTTTATTGTACAACGTTGGTGCCAGTGTTTTTTTTTTGTCATTTTCTGTGCATCTTGGGGAATTGGACAAGTTTACCAAATTTCATGCTTCTACGACAAATTAAGGTTAAGGAAGGGCTGGGCGATATGAGGAAAATCTAATATCCTGATATTATTTTGCTATATCACGATACAAGATATTTATAAATAATCTCCAGTGTTACTTTAAACTAGTATTTAAAATTGCACTGGTGTACTCTATTCAAACAGACCATTGATGTTTTTTTATTTGAATACAAAATCAGAATGTTTAAAATATTTTATTGTAACCATCAGTTGCACACAAATCATCTTCTTCAGTAAAGAAATTAGGACCAACGTCTCTTACTGTGGTCAACACTATACCTTTAATAAAGAAGACCATAGCAGCATAAAAAGTACACCAAGCACAAATCCACAATGAAAAATAAACCAGCTGTCAGGAAAAAAAAGGTGCTCGTTAGTGCTGTTTGCATAAAAATTGTAAAATTA
>NC_056505.1:51797838-51812747 GCF_014905685.2 Nematolebias whitei | reverse complement strand
TGGTTGCTTAGTCACTGTTTTTGTCGATGTTGAGACATTGTTTAATTGGTTTTTGGTATTGTTTCTGAACACCCCAAGCAAGAATGAATTTTGTGTGTAGTTAAGTTAGAGACTAAGAGGCCTTTAACCATGCCAACATGCAGTTCATTCGTTAAAATGCCATCTTTGCGGAGTCAATGTAAATTAATGCTACCTTAAGTACCATAATCTACATTGGTCTCACAACGCTTAAGCCAAACCTGCTCGAACAATTCTATTCGGGGGGATAGCTAATTCTTTTTGATGAGTCTCGCCATAGACTTCCAAAACATTTATGGGGAAACCAAACACCCAATCTCAAGTCGTTCATCTAAAAGACAACAGACAATTGAACCAAACTATATTTTACCATGTAAAGCTAACTTAAACCAAGTTAGGAATGGAAAAATACTTTGGAACACTCTTCTATAGGTATAAATCCCTATTACTACCCTTTTCAGCATGTTCCACCCCTTAACTGGTAGTTGTAGCTGTTCCCAATCATAATAGCTTACACACCAGGTGCATATAGTTTAAGGCCTTATGTAAAATCCCCTTCATAAGCCCACCTTAAACCACATAATTGCATGGCACATTGAACCAGAACGGCAAAGACTTGACATCCAACCAGCGACGATCTTCGCTGGAGGAGACCTGCAATCCTGACGTTGGTCTCCACTCTTCATCCAGTGGCCGCATCTTCAGTTCAATTCAAGGGAACCCCTCTGTATGCTGATCAATCAACACTTCCAATCGTTGTGGATTTACCGTTGTGGATTATATGACTTTTTCCAATGGATTACAGACTCTGTTTCCAAGGGGTTAAAGCATTGCTACAATGGAATTACCAACAACATTATGGAATTAACATCAACACAATGGAATTACCAAGAACATTGTGGAATTACTTTTGACTTTTGTTTTCCTTGCTGGATTACATCAAGCTCAAGGACATTCGAAGGCGTAAGTTCATGTTGGAATTCATCCCCATGGACAGGCGATGATTTCCAAAGGGGGGACTGTAGTGAACTAGGCCTGATGTCAAAACCTTGACCTTAGGCACCTTATGGGACAGAAACTGTCATTTCATTGATTTGAATCCAGAAATACAGGTTGACCCATCCTGAGACTTTCTTTCTTGAATTGATCAAGTGAAAGAACTCTCTTTTCTATTATCATTACTATTTTACAAATGTTTGATAATCAAATTGTGTTAGTTCAAACAATGTTTAAATGTTGAAGTGAACTACTCATTTTTAAATCAACTGTGAAAGAGTAATAATGATTCTTAATCCTCATTCAAAGTGAAATCAAGTTGGAATATGTTACAGAGTAATGATTCAATTTCTTGATCGTCTGTTTGAAGTGAGCAAGTGTGTAAGTTGGTCAAAGTTCAAGTTTCGGTCAACTGCAAGTTTACTGAAAAAGAAATGTCCTGTTTAACTTTTACAGCAAGATACTAGAGAATTGACTCCACGAAGTCTGAAGTTCTTCATAATATCTTCTGTCTGTTCTTAAACAATCTTAATCTTTTTCCTTGACTTTTCATAACACCTTACATCACAAAACACACCTCTGTTTTGGTCCATCGACCAATCAGAAACTCCCAAATGAACCGGAAATAGAGCCCTTTAAATGTTGGTACTTTCTAGTTCAACCCAAGTTTGGATGGAGTAGATGGAGAGTTCTGCAAGAGGTTCCACCTCCAGTTGGAGTCGGGTGGAGAGTTTTTGCAGTTCCAGAGTTCATGAAGGCTGGAATTCAGGATGCTGATGGAAGAAAAATCAAGCTGAACGAGAGAAGATCTAGGAATTATGAAATGTCTGTTCTGGATGATCTCACGACTCCCGAGGTTTAGCTGTTCTTACGGAGACGCTGAAAGAGTTGAAAGGAGAGCTCTACACCAACGCTGAAACTATCATCTGCAAAGGTAAAAGAGTCGATCTCAACCAAAGCGTACCGTTGGGTCAAGCTGGAAAAGAAGGAGTGTGCTGTTTCTGGTTATAACAGACAAATTCCCTCCCCATCTCTCTCATACTTAAACTTCATTTCCCATCTTTAAAATTCTTCTATCTGCTAAAAATCATTACAGATATTTTTAGAAATGTCTGAAGCAAAGTTTTTCAACCACCGCCGTGTGGTCAAGGTCGTACTGCTGGAAGTGAGAAAACAATCGCCGTATTGTTTACTTCCTTGTAAACCTGCTAAATAAGATGTTATTTTCAATTTTTGCCAATTAATGTAAATGTGTGATGTGTTAAACTTGATTCTGTTAATAAATGACCCACTGTCGTTGGTGAGTCAAAGATAATTAACGTCTCACGTCCACATTTTATTAAATTCAGATGCACGTTATTATACAGTCCAGAAAAATGAAAGAATCCGTTTTATCTATGAATATATGACAGCATATGTTCATACTACAGCAGAGATCTTAAGTTCTTTCTGTGCAGTAGCCAGATCTCTCCTCTTCTTCCAACTGAATGAAAAACTACTTACAATCTTTTTACAAACAGCAACAGCACGCTCAATGCTGGGGTCTTTTGTGCTTCTCTAAAAATAAAGGAAAAAAAACAACAATAAACTATATAATGCTGTAAATAAATTATATCACGAAAAACATAGTTGTGGGCAGCTGTGGCTGAGTGCTTATAGCAGTCGTCCTCCAATGCGAGAGTTGGGGGATTGAATCCACCAGCAGTCACATGCTGAAGTGTCCCTGGGCAAGACACTGAACCCCTCATAGCCTCTGATGTGTGTCCCATCAGTGTATGAATGTGATCTAAAGCTCTGATTAGTCTCATTAGAATGATTCGTTCAATTAGCTTTGTAGAGATCTAGTATAGAGCTGTATGAATCGGTAAATGAGGACAGATTGTAGTGTAAAGAGCTTTGAGTATCTTGAATTAAGATAGAAAGGTGCTATATAAGTACAGTCCATTTAGCATATGTATGCAATATCAGATTTTACATCAGTTCACATTTTATGCTCAGTAAATTAATTAAGCAGATGCACAACACAATTACAGGAGGAAAAACGTGCTACCCAATGTCTTCGAGGTATGAAAACTAAAGAAATGCTTTTCATTTTTTAGTGTAAACAAAAATAAATAAATAAATTCAATTTAATTTATTAAATCCAATTTAATTAAATCAAATTTAAATTTAAACCAAATTTTAATTTATTAAATCAAATATCAATTTGATATCTTCAGATCTTCTTCAAAGCTTCAGATCAAATTAATCTGAAGTTCATTTAATGGGGAAATCAAATGAAATCCTACCAACATCTACTGATGCTCAGAGTATATTCTATATAAAAGAAGGTACAGCTGTACAACATACTCACCAATTGCAAGGTGCAACCGCTGGCCAAAACACTGTAGCCTGGTCCACCCATTCAGCCTCGTTGCTTTGATTATGTTACTCCCATTGTCTGTCGTGATGCACACCTGACGACTTTCTAATAAATTTCATAATGTGAGCGCATCTTGCAGTCCTTGGGCCATTAGCTAAGCTGTGTGGTCTTCAGGGAAAAAACTTGTTTGGAGGCAGAAGCTTTTCAACTCCCACTGGTCGATGTAGTGTAGAGTTAGGCTAAGATACGGCTCACAAGTGCGGCTGGTCCACAGGTCTGTGGTTGTTGAGAAGAAGGTCACGTTTGTTAGCTGCTGGCCTATGTTTTCTCTTACTGAACCGTACAACTCTGGCGGCGCTTTTTCTGCAAAGAAATTGCGCCCTGGCAAGTCGTATTTTGCATCAAGAGTCTTAATAAGATTTTTGAATCAAGGCTTTTCCACAACATGGACAGGAGCCATGTCTTTGGCGATATATTTTGTTACTGCGTCAGTGATTTCTCTCCACTTTGTACTTTTTCTGTCATACAGGATGGCTTTGGCAAACGAAGAAGCTAGTGTCATCTGCTTCACAGCTGTATCATTTAATGTTTTCTTTGGTGTGTGGGGAGACGTGGACATACAGAGTTGACAACATTCTTCATTTTGCAGTGGATGACTTCTTAGGTGGTGAAATAAATTTGTGGTACTGCTTCCTTTCGTGACAATGGTTTTACGACACGTTTTGCAAATTACCGCATTTTGTTCGACATCCTCCTTGTAAAATCCAAACCACTGCCAGATTATTGATCCTGTGCTGTTTCTCTTCGGAACTAGTTCATCGGACTCTTCAGTTATCGTCTCATTCACCCGCTCACCTGAATCTCCCGCTGTCGCCATATTTTTCCTCTCTCCAAGTCTATATGCGCATGCTCCGCACAGCGTGTCATGCAGAAAATTTTCAGGTTGGGAGGGGGCAGGGAGTAGTGATGCATTTGTAGCGTGTCGGATAAATAAAACTCACAGTGAATTAGATGTGGAAAGCTTATTATTCAAAGCTTATTTGAATGGCAATTTATACTCGATGGTTGAGATAGCCATTTTAACCATCGTAAATTGAAAAACTCGAGATACATCGAGTATATTTGATACATCGCCCAGCCCTAGGTTAAGGCGGAGGGTATTTTGAAAATTTCCAGGTGGCGTTCTTGAGCCGTTTCTGTTGCGATTTTTGCGACGCCCTTAAAGTACATAATTTTTCACCAGTCCTGCCTGATGTGTCCGCCAAATTTGGTGAGTTTTGGGATATGTTAAGGCCCCCAAAAGGCCAATTCAATGGCCAAAAAAATGCTACTCGGGCCTGAACAAAGCAATTACAATAGGCCTTCGCAGGCTTCGCTGCTCAGGCCTAAAAATTATTCTTCTGTTATTTAGATTGAAAAAGCCTGCACAAATTATAGATCAACAAAATCTATCACAAAAACTAAAGAGCAGGTGAAGTTTTCCAAAATGTAGTGAACTAGACCTCCGACCTCAACCTGGCTCTGAAGACCTTCAGGGACAGGAACTGTTATTTCATTGACTTGAATCCAGAAATACAAATTATCTCATCAAGAGACTATTTAATTGTATCCTGAATTAATCAATTGAAAGAACACTCTTCTTTTTTATATTATCATTACTATTTTAAGTGGGTTTAGTTCATACCATTTCTAATGTTGAAGTAAACCACTCATTTAAATCAACTGTGAAACAGTATTAATGATTTTTAAACCTCATTAGACTTAGATCATACAAGTTAAATGTCTATTTACGAAGTAAGTGTGCATTTTAATCTTCTGTCTGAATGAGGAGTGGATTTAATGTCGGTCAAAAGTCAGAGAACAAGTTATGAGAACGAAGTGCCTTGTTTTTAAAACTCTCAGACAGTAAATAAGAAACTGGCACCTGCAAAGTGTAATTTCTTCAAAATATTTTCCTGTCCGTACTAACCGTTCTTAAAAACATTTCTGCTGTCTGTTGACTTCTAATAACCCTCTGACATCACTAAAACTACACCCCTGCTGGTTGTGTTAACCAATCAGGAAGTACCAAATAACAGGAAGTGGATACCCTTTAAAAGTCAACACTTCTTGGAACTATTAAGTCTTCCCAGTCTTCCTGGAACTTTCAGCCTTACTGGAAGACTCAGTCTTACTGGAGTCTTCCTGGAACTTTAAGTCTAGGATGAGACTCAGTCTTACTGGAAGACTCAGTCTGATGGCGAGTCGTACAGGAACTTTCAGTTCTTACTGAAAGTCTGTTTGGAGTTCTGGCTGGGACTGCAGTCTTGATGGAGTCTTACAGCTGAACTAAATAGCTGATGAAATGGGACCATGTGCCAAGGGTCCGTCCATTTCAGCGGAGTCACAGCCTGCCTCGCTGTGAACTCGCACGGGCGTAACGCCCTACAACTTCTAATGAAGATTCCTTCTAAGGAAGCTTATTTTGTTGAACAGAGTACTTCGTCATGACTTCTGACGATGCCCAGCCCCTCTGACCGGAGACGCTGAAAGAAGCATGAAATGGACCTCTGTACCGGAGCTGATTTATCTTCTGCCAAGGTAACAAGTCGTCAGACGCTGAGTGTACCGAGGGCTGAGCTGGGGTCAGAGGAAGGGTGTCATTTCTGGTCAGCACATCTTCCTTCATCCATCTAAACCTCCTCTTTAAATCTTTAAACTTCAATCTCTCCTCTTTAAACTTCTATTCGCCAGTAAATCAGCTAAGTGCCTTCAGAGATGAATTATTCTCCATCAGTAATCTTCTGTTGTCTTGTTATTTGAACTTGCTAAGTTTTTTAATCAGAAACAGATCAGTCAATCGTGTGTACATGTTTTGATGTCAAATTTTGATTCTGTTAAATAAATGACCGCATTTATTCTGATGGGTCAAAGATAAAATGGCGTCTTATGTCACTAATTATACACTCCACTCTCAAGTTATCTTGGTCACATGGCAGAAATTTAACTCGAAAAAGAAATAATCCGTTGTTAATTAAACAATTAATATTCTTTGTGCTTGAACTAGCTTTAAGAATAATTAATTAGTAGTGTGTCCACAGTTCAGCTGTCCCGACATTACTACAAAAATAAATAAATAAAATGGAAGCTCAAGATCTGTTGAGCATAAATGTAACGTACAACAAAATATATGTTGCCTTTAAATGAGCTATAACTTCCAAAACTTGTAACAAGGTGATCAGCTGACCTTTAAGCTTGTGGTGTTTTAGTTTCCTGTGTTCCTGCAGGAATGATTCCATTTCTCTGATGCTCTGTCTTTGATCACCTGCCTCTTTTCTTGGTCCATGGACCGACTGTGAAACTCAAGACACACAGCTGATCTGCACGTGTTTATACCGGCAGTTTAGAGCGGGGAGGACACAGCCAAGCAGCAGCCGCACCGGCAACCCAGAGCAGGGTAGCGGGAGAGAAAAAAGCCGAGCTGCGCTGGTAGGGGGGAGGGAGAGACAGTTGAGCTGTCATAGCATATCTGTACCAGCAGTTTAGAGCTGGATGGAGAAACGCAGCCGAGCCACACGTCGTTTGTTTTTAGCATTATAGCTAGCTAGTATTGTGTGCAACTAATTAGCGTTATGCCAGTACCGACAGGTGGATGGGGGAGCGCGCAGTTCGGTTTGGTGCGCTCGGTTCTGTTAACGGGACGGGGCAAACACTGACGTACTTACGTCATGAAATTAACATATCATGATATAATTTATTTTCCCAGGCAAGTTTTTTTTATCGGTATTATCGTGAACCATAAGATATGGCCCAGCCCTAATGTACAATCGTCCGAAAGATGGACGGAGTGCATGAAGCTGCTACTATATAGCGCTGCCTTCTTATTCTTTTCAGAATACTTGTATATAGATAGAAAAAGGGACAAAACCACGAGGAGAGGGATAGTGGCATTACAAAAAAGATCTCTTCACACCTTGTCTTAACAGGACACGATTTAAGACATTAAAAAACCCTCTGCCAGCCAAGCACATTTATGAACACGTTACATATGCATTTATGACGAGGCTGTCCATGAAGCACTAAACAGACAGTCCATTGTCCTGATAAAATGATGGTCAGCCGGCACAGTTCTGATAAGCCTCCACAGAAAGGGGGGGGGGGGGGGGGGGCAAAAGACAAAGCTTTTCCTTACTTTACACATTTCCCAGGAGAAATTGATAAGTTGGCCTGTTCGAGGCCAACCGGGGAGAAATTCAGATAAACCACAATTGTTGATTTATTCAGGCAGACTATTTTTCTTGTCAGCCTTGAGTCTGTACTGATAACTTTCCAAGGTTCGAAATCGCCAGATTAGGGCGCATTCTGCTAGTCCGTGCTTACGAGCCTCTTCAAGATGGTTTTCATACTGACAAGTCCCAAAGCCGCAGGTGGCATGTGATTCAAATCACTTCAAACATATGGTTTAGCTCATAAATCAGCTGATTTTGAGTCCTCAAAGCACAGACCAACCTTCACATAGGCAACAGCCTGACGAGGGGCAACTTAGCTGTGACCGTCTTCTTTGTATGTTGATAAACCAGGATCCAGACTATTCCAAAAACAGGAAACCTGTCATCATAATTCCAATTATATGCAATTTCGGCGTCCTCGTTCGATAGCAGAGGTAAACACATCAACCCCAGAGTTATATCCAGCTGCATGCGTCTTGTCCGAGCAGATGAGGGTTCTCCAGGACCCTGTCCAGGACCCTGAAAGTCCAGTTGGTCAGATCCAAAACATTAGTTTAGTTATATCAAGCATTTTATACCTGAACCTGTATGAACAATTTTGACCCTGTGTCAGTTGGAGAGAATCCAAAATATAAATAAATTACTGGCTTTTCCCTCTTCAGGGGTCTCCACAGCAAGTCATCGTCCTGCATCGCACTGTTCTCTGCATCCTCTGTCCTCACTCCCAACTACCTCCATGTCCTCTCTAACTGCATCCATATATCTTCTCTGTCTTTTTCCTGGCAGCTGCATTTCGAACATCCTTCTACCAATATAACCACTGTCCCTCCTTTGGACATGTCCAAACCATCTCAGTCTGGCCTCTCTAACTTTATCTCACAGTTATTCAACCTGTGCTGTACCTCTAATGATCTCATTCCTAATATAATCTTGCTATTTTTGGGTGTAACTGGACCTTGAGTACATAATTTCTTTCCATCTCCTACCACATGTGACGTGGATGACAATAAAGTCACCTTGAACCTAAACTTATCCATCCATGTCACACCTAAGGAGAACCTCAACATCTTCATTTCTAGAACTTCCAGATCTTTCTCCTATCTTTTGGTCCGCCTGTCTCCAGACAATACAGCTTAGCTGGTCTCACCACTGTCTTGTAAACTTTTCCTTTGACTTTTGCTGACACCCTTTTGTCACAAATCACTCCTGAAACGTTTCTCCATTTACGCCGTCCTGCCTGGACTCTCTTTCACCTCTTACAACCCTCTCTATTTTTCTGGAAAGTGGACCCCAAGTCCTTAAGTCCTGCACCTTTGTGACCTCTGCTCCTTCTAGCCTCACTGTTCCACCTCCTCCCTCTCATTCACACACATGGACTCTGTCTTACTACGGCTGACTTTCATTCCTCTTCTTTCAAGTGCATACCTCCACCTCTCCAAGTTCTCTTCCACCTGTGCCCTGTTCTCACCACAGATCACAACATCATCTGCAAACATCATAGTCCATGGGGATTCCTGCCTGACCTCATCTGTTAGTCGGTCCATCATCAGAGCAAACAAGAAGGGGCTCAGAGTCTATCATTGATGCACTCCCACCTCCAACTTGAAACTATCCGTCACTCCGACAGCACATCTCATCGCTGTCCTGCTGTCCTGATACATGTCCTGTACCAGTCTAACATACTTCACTGCCATAAATTTTTTATGCTTAAAGTTATTTGTTGTGTATTTCATTCCACCTTAAAAACAAACACCAAAAATCAATAAAAATATTGTTTATACACATAATAAAATATAATTTTCCAACTGCAACTTTAGGATTTGCAACAAACTTAAAAAAATACATACATGTACTTCAGTAACAACAACTTATCACAAAATCAGTGTATTTTTAAAACAAAGTTAAATGACTAAAAATCTGACATTGAAAGCTTGAAAATTTCTAAAAACACTGTGAGTCTGCTAAATCTCATATGTATAAAGTAGGGCTGAACAATAATTCGATATCGATATATTTCGCGATATACTTTTATTCAATAACGATGATATGAGTTTTAAGCACATTTTCGATATTTTGATATAATTACAGCGTTTCACTGACGCATTTCTTCTTTTGTTCGGGTTGAAGCGGCAGCTTCAGTTTCAGCCTGGACAGAAAAAGATGCGACACAACTACGTAAATGCTTTGTGACGTAGATGTTACACAGAACTTGAGTTCAGAAGGAGTCAGCGGTAGCAGGCTAGGCTAGGCTAATCTTCAATGCACGTTCAGTTTTCGTTTCAAAATAAGTGCCCATGACCGTCAGAATGTGACTGAACAAGCTTTCACAAGGGAAGAGAAAGCAGATGACATAACTGATAAGAGAGGTGTAAAGACGGTCTTATCTACTGTATCTTGTCCTTTGTATCTGCTTGGCTTTTGGATCTGCTTGTCTTTTGGTATCAAAAAGTACAGATTGAACTAAGTCAGAGAATGTATTTGAGTTTTTGTGTACGGGACATGAACTAACGGAGCTGCTGGTGTGTGTCCCACCTGATGACAAGATCACCAGTAAACTGGAACGGCAGAAGAAAATAATAAAACAACTCCATAAAAGGGCTTCCAGGAAATGAAGACATCAGTTTGAACTAGTTTAGACAAAGAGCTGTAAGAATGTGTGACACGTCGCTGGGTGGAGCTTTTGTGTTTAAATACAGAGGAACCTGAAAGCTCCGGTCAGACGCGACTTGGGTTTTTGTTGTATCTCTGTTGGTTTGGGGTAAGAGTTTCTCCTTTCAGCTGAAAACTTTAATAAATGTTGGAAATACTTTTTAACTTGAATCTCTCTGACTGATTATTGTGTCTTTTATCCATGTATCTCCGAACCAATGAGAGGAACAGGTGAATAGGCTGAAAAGTCCTGAGTTGTTGTGTTGATTTTCCTCGACAGAGAAAAGACTAATTTGGTGGTGTGGAAGTGGTTCAGCTTTCTAAGATCCGATAAACTGCAGGTTTCAATGCTGCAAAATGTGACGGAGAGTCATTGCAGCTAGCGGTGGGAACATCTAACTTGTTCCGTCTGAAGAGTTTCCACTCGATAGAATATGCTGAGTCAGAAGATGAACCACAATAAAAGTTTGAGCCAACGTGTCCCTGAAACACCCGCAGCTGTATCAAGAGAAACCCATGCAGCAAATGTCTGCTGCATGGGTTATGTTATGGTGTTTAAAGTTAAAACTATTAATATATGTCGTTATTGATGAGAAGATGACATGGAAATCTTATGTAAATTACTTAAGAATAAAAATAGTAAAATAAAGTAAGAGTTTTTGAATGACAAAGCTTTATATATATATATATATTGTATAATGTAATGATTGTTGCATATTTAATCTATTGAAGTTTGGGGAAAAGCGTGCAAAACAATTACAAACCCTATTTTTATTTTACAGAAATAGCTATAAGAATTATTAGTAGGAAGTGCTCTGGTCACCCAACAAATATATTATTTCATCATTTAGTCATTCAAACAATCAATTGAAATTATTAAAATTTTATGATTTGGTTGAATATAGTATTTTACAAGTCATGTATGAAGCTCGTAAAAATATTAGCCCCAAATATTCAATTAAAATTTGTTAAAAAAGAGAGTTATTATAACCTTAAGAGAATGTAAATGTTTGTAAAACCTCCATTTAGAACTAGTGTGAAGGAGCTGTGTTGTAACTCAGGGAACAGGATGTGGAATTGTCTTGATATCACCATAAAAATTTCTAAAACAATTTATATGTTTAAAAAGATGATCAAGTTAAAGTTGTTGGGAAAGTATGGTATCATGTGAAGAATGCCTGATGATTTTGTTTTCGCTTTGGAGATTGTTCAAGCCTGAGTTGGTTTTTTTAGTTATTTATTTTTTTACTAAGGGGCAGATATTATAAGATTTTCTTCTTTCTGCACCCTTTTCATTCAATGTTTTTTTTTCTTTTTGATGAATTTGTTTTGTTTATTTTGTTTCTCTTAAATGAATTAATACATTTAAAAGAAATTGACAAAGTTGAGAGTTTTATGTTTATTTGATGGTGATTTCGAAATTATTTGAAGGGTACAATTAAAAGGTGAACATTAATTTATATGTACAGTTTGTACAGTTTTTCGGAGGCTTTTATATTATTTATATTGATATTAAATTACATCGTTATCGACCGAAATTAAGAGATATATCGTGATAAAAGTTTTGGCCATATCGTCCAGCCCTAGTACAAAGTAAGTTTTCAGATACCTTTTAATCAAATCTACAAAGAGTAAAGTTTCAGCAAGCTGGTTTGGAGTGACTACGGTAATTACACTGAAAGAGTCATACCTGCAAACTCACAAGGGATGAAAAAGGTAACAAACATAGCACCTGCGGTGGCAGTGGGGGGGTGCATAGAACCTCCCCCCACACATATACACACAGAAGATTTAGTGATTTTTTAACATAAAAATTAAGAATTCTAGTATACTCCCAAGAAAAAATAAAATAGGGGAAAAGACAAAATGCTTCAGGTAAACAATACATTTATTAACATATCCTTATGTATTTAGATTAGGACACATGCAGGAAAGACGGCTAGTCACCAAAAAATAAACAAACAAGCAACAACAACAGCAAGCCAACCAGAGAAACCAAATATAGCAAAACTAGCAGAGCACAATACAGACACGCTAGCTAAGATGCTTCAGATATAACGCTCTGCTACTCCAATGAATCGAAACCCCCTTCCCCCGGTCAACAACTGCCGGAACTTATGTAGCGCTGTGTAAGTGTGTTAGCTTAGACGAGCTAGAGTGAGCTTTGTTGCAAGCTAGCTAGCGCGACTTATGTAGCCCTAGCTTAGGGCTATGTAAGTCCAGTGAATGGGAAATTATGCCGTCTACCACGCCTCTGACCCCCCCACCCCACCCTGGAAAAAAAAAAGCTTTGGATTTAGGTGATTCACCTAAATGACACATTTTTGCTTGAAATCGTCAAATTTTGCTGAAAAGCAACAAGTTTGTATGTACATTATAACATGATGGTTCTATGGTTAACTGACCTGCTCCGGGTTCCAGCTTGTGAAGGAAAAGTCCTGCAGCGACGGGCAGATGGAGCTTTCCTCCTGGGAACGTTGCAGTCCAGCTGGTAGAAAACATTGTTTAGCATTTTTTATAGAGATAAGGTTAAGAAAAGACAAAAGGTGTCACTGATTAAGTAATTGGTTGGTTGTTTTTTTACGTTTGAACGGTGATGCAGAGACTTTCTGTGGAGTTGGAAGAGAGTAGAAAGGTCTGGACTGCAGGAGGGTCATGTGTGAGGGAAACAGCAGCTCACAACGACTGCTGTCACTGAAGAGGACGGACAGGAAGACACCCGCCGTGCTCGTCTCATCAAAGGATGAGGCCAGTCGCTGAAACATGGGGTCCACCTGGGTGTGAAAGGTTGACATTGGCCAATTTTATTCAGACATCTGGGCAAAATATATTTCAATAGCTTTAATATGAACTAAATAATAATAATAATAACAATAATAAACTTTATTTCTATAGCACCTTCCAACAACGCCTTGCATTGACCAAGGTGCTTCACAAGACAAAACAAGATTAAAAACAGGACACAATACATCAGTGCAAATTAAAAACACAGCGAGAATAAAAGAAGGTAAAAGAGATAAAATAAAAAAATAAATAGTAAATACTAAACTACTAAAAGTTAAACATTAAAAGCCCTTTTAAATAAGTATGTTTTCAGTTTGGCTTTGAACAGAACCAGATCAGAGATGGCACGCAGCTCATAGGGAAGAGTATTCCAGGCTGATGGGCCTGCAACAGAAAAGGACCGGTCCCCCCATTGTTTGCACCTTGAGCAAGGCACCACCAGCAGATTTTGACCAGCAGACCGTAAAGCTCTGCTGGGCTGGTGGACTTTCAAAAGTTCTGAAATATAAGGTGGGGCAAAATATGTTTATTTCAAAATAATATTTAGAACTTTGTTAGACAGTCATATTGAACCAGAGATTAAAGAAAAGGCATAGAGCTCTACGTGATCTCATTATTCATCAAACTTGATTCTATCCATCATTTTTGGTGGATTTAATGCGATTAGAAATCTTTCATCACAAATTTCATCTTGAATTAAACTTTCCACAATTTTAAGTTGAGAAAAGTGACGCCTGTATAAGACACATCTAACAAAGTTAAGTCAGGTCCTATGGATGGAGAAAAAATAAATAAATAAAAATCAAATAACTTGATGAAACGTTTTGTCTTTTATCCAAAATACTTTTTCAGTCTGAGGTGCTGCAAAAAACTCAGTCTCTTTAGGGGCCGTTTACACGGCGCGTATTTTGAGTGCATCCACTTCTTTCTCTCTGCGGTTCTGCTGATCATCTACACGACACCAGTGCCCCCCTCTTTGAATCCAGATGTTTCTGAACCCACCTTCCACAGTGGAGGTTTTTCTCTGACCCCCCACTGATAATGTAAACATCTCCCACTGAGGCTTTGTGTTAAACCACATGTGCACGTGCGGACAGACGCTATATTTCTATCAACATGGCAGCGGACACAGCGCTTTCTGAACTACGACTGATGGAATATGTTTTTAATCTCGTAGTTAATCTACGTCAGATTCCAGGTGCTGTGACCGACATCTGTGTTGGAAGAGACACAGTCTGATCCAGTTCTAATGTCGCTGTTTATAGAACGAGGCACGTGCACACGTCGCGCTGCACTATAACATCTAAATGTGCTAAATAATAAGTTTAACAATAATAAACAGTATTTATGTTAGTGTGAGATATAATGAAGCTCTCTGGACATTATCAATCAACTTTTATTTATTCAGGTAAATCCCATTGAGCCTCGAGGACTCATTTACAAGAGAGACCTGATTTAACAAAGAATGATGACATGGGGGCCGAGATGGTGTAGAGGCAAGGCAGCCGGCTTGGGACCCAAAAGTCCCAGGCTCGATCCCCAGTCACTGCACATCACGTGGCGTCTCTGGGCAGCATGCCTCATCCCCAAAATGCCCCCCCGGGCGCTTTCAATAGCTGCCCACTGCACCACCTGGTGGTGGATGGGTTAAATGCAGAGACTAATTTCGCCATTGTATGGAAACATACAGTGCTGACATTGTGATGACATTATTATTATTATGAATGGACAACAGCAACAACAATAAACAATTATAAAAAGTCATACTGCAGGGTTTTTTGGATGGATGGATGGATGGATGGATGGATGGATGGATAGATGGATAGATGGATAGATGGATAGATGGATAGATAGATAGATAGATAGATAGATAGATAGATAGATAGATAGAT
>NC_056505.1:51769585-51797828 GCF_014905685.2 Nematolebias whitei | reverse complement strand
GATAGATAGATAGATAGATAGATAGATAGATAGATAGATAGATAGATGGAGTAAAATAAACTACTATTTACTACTTGCACTACTATTCCTACTTGGCAGTTTTTCACTTATTGCGGGTCTTCAGGGTATGGATTCCTGGCGATAAACGAGGAACTACTGTACATAATGAAGCAAAAACGTAACCAGGGGTCAATCAGCACATTCTCAGACATGGTGGCTGCAGCACTTAGATGTGAGGAGCTAAAGATCTTACAGCTTGTGGAGGTTCAGGTTGTTCAGGCATGGGTAAACCCAGGCCCGCGGGCCGTATATGGCCCATTGGGCTTTTAAATTGGCCCGCCGAAATTGTCCAAAATTTGGACAATAATAAAAAAATTAAAATAATATATATATATTTATTATTATTTTTATTATTATTATTTTTAATAGCTACTTTATTTTTCAGGGGTGCTGAGGTAAAATTTAGGGGTGCTTAAGCACCCCCCAAAAAGAGGTTAAAATCTCCACTGGTTCAAATTATATTTAAAAAACTGAATTTAATAGAAAAAAAACTGGTGTTGTTTTACCTGTAGTTCCAGCATTTCTCCAGTAGAGGCACACTACAGACATTGACGTGTATTACAGGCAAGTGGAGAAGAAGTAATTTCTTCTTCTATGCTTTTATTTTTACTTTGCCCTATGATCTCGTCTGTAAAAACGAGTTTTTCAAAGAAAAGTGTACAGTGAGTGTCGAGTGTTTAAAATGGGGTGAACAACAACATGTTTCATTGTGGACAACAACATGTTGTTTCACTGAGGTCCAGTCAAAGGCAGTTTTTATGCCAAGAAACTGTTGCGGTTTTCAAAGAGTACACTTTGCTAACTGCTAACTATGCTAGCAAGCCTTTCTGCGATGGTGATTTTTTAAAAGAAACATGGTAAAAACAGAGAAGGTCTGTTGTGTCCGGAGGGCCAAGTTAAGTTAGAAAAACATCAGTTTATCACGCAGCACTGTGACTCGCCTTGTGGAACTGATTGATGAAGATTTAGCAAAAAAAACTAAAAAACAGAGAGTCCTTTAAGTTACGGTTTAATGGATGAAAGTAATAAAGGACACTGCTCATCTACTATTTTTTTTTTTAAATCTGCAGGATTAACAACAGTTTTGAGATAATGGAGGTGTTTTTGACCCTGGAGTCTCTGAAAGGAAAAACACAGAGAGGATTTTTATAACCGTCTGCTGTCATTAGAGAATGAAGCTTCTGTGGAGTAAAGTTGTCACAACGGACAGATCACCAGATTTAAGTGGAAAACATATCGGGCTGCTGACAAGAATCCAGGATAAAGTGAAAGGAAAACCTCGACCAGGATGTTACTTTTCATCCATCAGGAACCACTGTAAGTCATACTTTGTGTGGGAAACTGTTAATTGTGTGTGAATTATTAAAAAAAGTGAAAGACAAAAACGTGTGAATTATTGTGCAGGTACTCTATTGTGATGCTGCACAGAGGAGCTGCAGGAGGAGGACGTCTGCTTCCATTCCCAACCAGCTGACCTGTCATCAACTTTAGATCCTGTAGTTGTAAAAAGTTTAGTGAGGAGTTTGTGGAGGTGAGCCGACACTTTATTTAGACTTTTCTCCTGTATTCCATGAGCATAGTGAGGTAAGACACTTGATTGATTGATTTTATTGTCAATTCTGCATATGTACAGGACATACATAGAAATTGAAATTGCGTTACACTCCTACTCAAGTTGCAGCAAACAACAACATTAGCAAAAATAAACTAACACAACTAGTTATATAAAAAATATAAAAGTGAACAGCAGCAGGACCTCTGATGCAACGTGCTCAATAGTGACTAACAGGAGACAAAGGGACGCTGACTGAAGACAATAACGTGATGAGAGGTAGATAATGGATGTGCAAGGCCAGAGTAAACAATAGTGCAATATAAAGTATAAACCTGAGAAACTTAGTAAAGTGAAGGTGTGCATACCGGTTCTATATAGAGTCACAGTTATGTACTGATGAGGTGATTAAGTGGAAATGACAATACCAGAATTACCAGAATAGACAGGACGAGTTGATCATAACAGTAGTGCAAAATATAATGCAATGGTTTGGTTCATGTGATTTTTCTTCAGGTAAGAGAAAATACAGTGGTTTGTTTTGTTTGTTGTTTGGGCCTGAAGTTGGTAAGACTCCACAAAGTCAATCATGTCACTATTGTAAATAAAATCACTGTTCTATCATATAATCTGACTTAGTGGCTGCTTGAGTGGTGCAGAAGGTGGAATCAAACATAATTAATTGTGTCCTGGCAGCTGTTATTGAGCTGGGGTGTAACATCACACAAACACTCCATCCATCTGTTCCCGGCCCTTCACTCCAATTTTAGAACTCAGTGTGGCCCGCGAGTCTAAAAGTTTAACCACCCCTGGTCTAGTTCATTAATGCAGTTTACAGTTAGTGTTTTTAACAGTGTGCTCAGTTTAATTATCAGTGTTTGTGTGACATATAGTTTGTGGTGTTGAATAAATAAATAAAAATGAAACCTGATGTCTTCATTTTCAACTTTAATAACATGCAACCTGTTTCGCATTGTTTAAATCGCATAACTTTAGTCCAGATAGCTTCATTTTGCTCAGATAACTTCATTATATATCTCACACTAACATAAATACTGTCTATTATCGTTCAACTGTTATTATTTAGTACATTTAGTATGTTATAATGCAGCGCGACGTGTGACGCCTGCCTCGTTCAATAAATGTCGATGTTAGAACTGGACCCGACTGTCTCTAACCAACACAGATGTCGGTCACAGTATCTACTTTCCAGCATAGATTAATTAAATATGAGACTCAAAATATATTCCATCACTCGTAGTACAGAAAGCAGTGTGTTATAATCTGCCGCCATTGTTGTTGATAGAAATATGCCGTTGGTCTTCGCGTGCGTATGTGGTTTAACAAAAGCCTCAGTGGGAGATGTTTACGTTTTCAGCGTGCGGTCAGTCAAAAACCTCCACTCTGAGAGGTGGGTTGAGAAACCTCCGGATTCAAAGAGGGGGGCTACTAGTGTTGTGTAAGTGAACAGCAGAACCGCAGAGAAAAAAAGAGCGGTTTAACTCAAAATATGTGCCGTGTAAACGGCCCCTAACACTTCAAAACAAGTGTTTATTTGCTCGAAATTACAGCAAAGGTGTGTCTCAGTCTAACGTTTGCTGAATAAATGTGCTTTAATGGTCAAATCAGCTGTATTTCTAAAATAGTTCAGTTGCCTCGGTGCTTCGTGAACAAGCAGAGGAAGAGAGATGCTCGTTTCTCCAAAAACTACCAAGAAAAGCAACAAAACAATTATTTGTTTGCTCGAAATTACAGCAAAGGTGTGTAGATTTTACTACCTGGATTATTGAGCATGCATCAGGATGTATTATTTTTTTTTTTCATTTAGCCTTTATTTATCCAGGTTAGTCTCATTGAGCCACGAGAACTCATTTTCAAGAGAGACCTGTTTAGGGAGCACATGGTGGGGTTAAGGACCTTGCTCATGGGCCCAGAGTGGGGCGAATGAGGGTGGGGGCAAGTGTGGGTGTTTCACCTACCCCACCCACAATTTTTGATGTTGCCGGGGCTGGGGCATGAACCGGCAATCTTCGGATCACAAGCCCACCTCTCTAACCTCTGCGCCACCACTCCCACAAAAGGAACATAAGGAACAGTTGCATTTAGACTGATGTAGTAAATGTTTGAGTTGAGGCCGAGATCAAACCTTACCTCACATTTTCTCTCAGATTCTGCACTATTAATGTTACTCGGGTTCTGCTCAACTGTTCTTTTAGGAGGCCTCTTTTTCTTGGACTGGTTGGCATTTTCATCTCCTGCAGCATCATCTCTTTCCTCTTCCGGACCACAACCTGCATGTTCACAGTGAATGAAACGTGCAAAAAAGAACAGAATGGTCAGGCTGGGTTTGACAACAATGCATGAAACAGTAACACCAGATTCAGAGCAATCAGGCCTGTGGTACAAAGCTTGATGAACCAATCTGGAAGGGGCACACTGTGACACTGATAAAATGAGAAGTTATCACACAATGAGAAATAAATGCAAGTAAGATAGAAAAGCGATTTTTGTTTATTTTTAAGTTGCAGACGTTGAATGTTATTGTTCTTCACTATGAAAAGCAGATGTACCCGTGTATTTTTGTTTTGTTCAAATGTCATTGCGTTTTTTGATTTGCAACAAAAAAAGGTTAAATCATGTCATCTGGACCGTTTCTCTTTGGAAAAAATATTTAATCTTTCATCGAAAAGACCTCATAAGTCTGAGGCTAGGAACGTGCGATATGGCATAAAATTCATCACGATATGTACTGTGAAGGGTGGCGATAACGGTATATATCGCGATATGTTTTTGGTATAAAACTTGCAATAGGAATAAAAAAGCATAGGATGTCCTTTTGCCATCATAAATTTTGAATTAAGAAAATTCCACTACTAGGTCCAAAGAGTTTTTAAATATTAAACAAATCAAGTATTAGGCTTCTTTCTTGTGCAAAATAGTGCAAAATATATCAAATGTAGTTTTAGCCATGTGTTTTAAACAAAATAATATGTTGTTAACAGTTTCCAGTCTTACTTAAGAAATGAACAGCAACAGAGCAGCATTTTACACTGAAACACTTCACCCTCCAACCCTCTAGTGGGCGCCTCCTTCCACTTTAAGGAGAGCTGACACAAATTGAGTCTGTGGCTTTGGCCAGAGGGTCTCGCAGTAAAATCACACAACACATCGTTCTTTTCACAGATCAGAGAGCAGGTTTCTCTAAAGATGACCAACGCTTACTTTAACTTTCGACAGAAAAAAAAACAACTTTCGACGGAACACGGTGTTATGCACATGAGTCAGAATACGGCAACACTACGGCAAGCCGGGCGTAGTTAGCTTGTAGCTTTGCTACTTAGCTCTCGAAGAAAAGACTTTAACGCCACTTGCGCACAGTTTTCAACTAAAAAAAGTAACGATTAAATCTGACAACTCTGATTTTACATTAGACACAGCATTACTGCGGTTAGCCGGTAGAAGACAGATCTCTATCGTAGGCTAAATTTCTATCGTTCTACCGTATACTGTATATATTCGCGCATTCCTAATATATATACATATATATACATATATACACACACATATATATAATATACACACACACACATATATATACACATATACACATATATACACATATATACAATACACATATACATACATATATACATATATACACATACATATATACATATATACACATAAATATATACACAAATATATACATACAGGTCCTTCTAAAAAAATTAGCATATTGTGATAAAGGTCATTATTTTCCATAATGTAATGATAAAAATGAAACTTTCATATATTTCAGATTCATTGCACACCAACTGAAATATTTCAGGTCTTTAATTGTTTTAATACTGATGATTATGGCATACAGCTCATGAAAACCCAAAATGCCTGTCCCAAAAAATTAGCACGCTCGATCTCCTCTGAGCTTCAGCCTGGTTTTAGGTACGGCCAAAAGCAGCTGGTCTGATGATCTCAAGGCCCGAGAAGGAGTATAAGAATGAAGAAGGTCGGAGAGGTATGATGGTGCAAGGCCATTAACACACTTGAATGTCAGCAGAAGAATCTTAAAATCAACTCTGACAAACACAGGAAGCCAGTGAAGGGAGGACAGAACTGGAGTAATGTGCTCAAACCTGTGAGTTCCTGTTAGTAGCCGAACTGCAGCATTTTGGACAAGCTGGAGACGTGAGAGAGAGACCTGACTGACCCCAACATAAAGTGAGTTACAGTAGTCCAGCCGGGTTGTAATAAATGCATGGACTAGTTTTTCAAGGTCAGATCTGGACAGAACGGACTTGAGCTTAGCTATCTGCCTTAGCTGAAAGAAGCTTTTTTGAAGAACAGATTTATCTGTTAATCTGCTCACAGCACAGAGTTTGGCTGGACTGCTGCAGGATGATGCAGACAGCACGAGAGACAGTGACGTCGAGAGCGACAAGGAGCCAGTGTGTGACAACATCTTTTTGAGCCTCTTCAGTTCTGACACTGAAGAAGAGGACTTTCATGGTTTCAGTGCACAGAGAACAGAGCCATGAGTGATGTGGTATGTCAGGACAGCTTTGCTGTGAAAACACAACTAATTAATTATCCTTAAAGCTAGTTCAAGCACAAAGAATATTAATTGTTTAATTATGATGGATTCTTCTCTTTTTCGAGTTAAATTTCTGCCATGTGACCAAGATAACTGTGAGTGGAGTGTTTAAGTCAGTGACATGAGATGCCATTTTATCTTTGACCCATCAGAATAAATGCGGTCATTTATTTAACAGAATCAAAATTTAACATCAAGACATGTACACATTGATTTGCTGATCTGTTTCTGATTAATAAACTTGGCAAGCTTTACTAACAAGACAACAGAAAATTACTGATTGAGGCCGATTCACCTCTGAAGGCATCGAGCTTGATTACTGGCGAATAGAAAAGTTAAAGAGGAGAAATAGAAGTTTAAAAATTTAAAGAGGAGGTTTAGATGGATGATAATAGATGTGTTGACCCGGAATGGCACCCTTCTTTCGACACCAGCTCAGCCCGCGGTACACTCAGGGCGTGCAACGACTTGTTACCTTTGCAGAAGATAAATCAACTCCGGTACAGAGGTCCATCTCACGCTCCCTTTTCAGCGTCTCCGGTCAGGGTGGCTGAGAATCTTTGGAAGTAGTTCCATATGCTCCGATCAACAGAATAAATGTCGAAGTACTTGGTTCCACCGAATAAGCTTCCTTAGAAGTGGAGCATTTACTGCTCGGGTTGAGTGCGCAGCGATGCGAGCTGCGACTCCGCTGAAATGGAGGGATCCCTTCACATGGTCCCATCCATCTGCTGCTTAAGTGAGTCTCATCTCTGACCGAAAGTTCCAGAAAGACTTAGAAGAGACTAAGACTCGTGAAGACTAAGACTAAGACTCCGACTGAGTTCTAGGACTGAACTCCAGGACTGACTGAATAGTTCCACGAAGTGTTCCTTTTAAAGGAGTATACACTTCCTGTTACGTGGTACTTCCTGATTGGTTGAAACAACCAGCAGGGGGGTGGTTCTAGTGATGTCAGAGGGTCACTAGAAGTCAAGAGACAGCAGGAATGTTTAAAAAAACGGTTAGTACAAACAAAGAAATTTTATGACGAGGTGAGACAACGCAGGTGCCAGTTGAAGTTATTTAGTGTCTGCGAGTTTTAAAAACAAGACGCTTCGTTCTAATAACACGTCTCTGACTTTCGACCGACATCCACTACTACTCCTCATTCAGACAGAAGGCTAAATGCACACTTATTTCGTAAATAGGCATTTAACTGTATGATCAATCTGATGAGGTTTAAAAGTCATTAATACTGTTTCACAGTTGATTTAAAATGAGTGGTTCACTTCAACATTTAAAAATGGTATGAACTAAACACACTTTTGATTATCAAGATATTGTAAAATAGTAATGATAATATAAAAAAGAGAGTGTTCTTTCAATTGATTAATTCAGGATACAATTAAATAGTCTCTTGATGAGATCATTTGTGTTCTGGATTCAAATCAATGAAATAACAGTTCCTGTCCCCTGAAGGTCTTCAGAGACAAATTGTTGTCGGAGGCCTAGTTCACTACTGTTCCCCTTTGGAAATCATTGCCTGTCCATGGGGATGAATTCCAACATGAACTTACGCCTCCGAATGTCCTTGATCTTGATGTAATGCAGCAAGAGGAAAACAAAAGTCAAAGAAGGTAATCCCACAACGGTTTAGGTAATTCCACAATGTTGTTGGTAATTCCATTGCAGTAACGCTTTAACCCCTTGGAAACAAAGTCTGTAATCCATTGGAAAAAGTCAAATAATCCACAACGATAAATCCACAACGATTGGAGGTGTTGATTGATCAGCATGCAGAGGGGTTCCCTTGATTGAACTGCAGAGGCGACCACTGGATGGAGTTTGGAGACCCACGTTGGAGTTGTAGGTCCCTTCAGCGAAGGTTGCTGCTGGTGGTTCCTAGTGGATGCCATTCTGGTTCAATGTGTTATGCATTTATGTGGTTTTAGTTGGGCTTATGAGTGGGATTTTACATAAGACCTTAACCTATATGTACCTGGTGTGTAAGCTATCATGGTTTAGATCAGCTACAGGTACCAATTAAAGGGTGGGTCATGCTGAAAAATTATATATAGGGATTTATACCTATAGAAGGGCATTCCAAACTATTTTTCCATTCCTAACTTGGTTTAAGTTAGATTTACATGGCAAAATATAGTTTGGTTCAATTGTCTGTTGTCCCTTTAGACGAACGACTTGAGGTTTGGGTTTTTGGTTTCCCGCTAAATGTTTTTTGGAGTCTATGGCGAGACTCAACTGAAGGATTAGCTAGCCCACCCCCAGAATAGGATTGTTCGAGTAGGTTCAGCTTGAGCGTCGTGAGACAAAAATGTAGGTTATCGTACTTAAGGTAGTATTAATCTACATTGACTCCTCAAAGATTTGAAGTTTAACAAATGAACTGAATGTTGGCAGTTAAAGTCCTCTTAGTCTCCAACTAAAGTAAACACAAAATTCATTCTTGCTGGGGGGTGTACAGAAACAATACCAAAAACCAAATAAACGATGTCTCAACATCGACAACAGTAGTGATTAAGCAACTAGAAAACTACGTTTCACTGCAACACTCACTCTGATTGTCAGATTCGATCACGTTATCGCGTCTGAGTTGTTATCTTAACACTTAATTAAGCTTAGACTTATTTAGTTTCTGCTTGGATGACCCTTTTTCCCACGAGGTCTGAGTTTGTGAGATCTTTGTCTCCTGTGGAGTTATTGAACGCCTTGTGTAGTTTAACCTGGTTTCGATGTACCCATTTAACAATTGGCTCTTTTTGGCCTTTGCTGATTTTGATCTGGTAGACAACTGGAGACAGTTTGTCTGTTACCAGGTGGGGTCCAGTCCACCTGGGTATCAGTTTGCGGGCGAAAGTTCCGGTCCCGGACTCTCCTTTCCCGGTTGTGGGGGCGAACGTGTAGTACCAGACCCTATCTTCCACTTGGAGTTCCTCGTGAGAGGCCTTTTGGTCATAGTGCGCCTTTCGTCCTTCAACGGATTTTTCCAGGTTTCTCTGGGCAAACGCAAAGGTGTTTTTAAAGTGTTCTTCCAAGTCATTCATGTATTGTTGTGTGGTGTAGGCTGTTGCCATGGCGGCATCGCCTGGTTGGTACAACAGGTGTAGAGGGAGAGTCATTTGTTGACCCGTCGTCATTTCGAAGGGAGAGATGCCAGTCGATGTGTGTGGAGTGGCCCTTATGGCCATGAGGACCAGAGGGAGTTTCACGTCCCAGTCCTTGTGGTTAGCGGCTACGTATTTCTTCAAAATACTTACCACAGTTCTATTTGCTCTCTCCACTTGGCCTGAGGCCTGTGGGTGGTAGCTAACATGGAAGTTGACTTTGATGCCTAGTATCTTCCACAGTTCTTTCATCTCTTCACCTGTGAAGTGTGTACCTTGGTCTGAGTTCACGCTGAGGGGAAGTCCAAACCTTGAAAATACATGATTCATTAGTAACATAGCAGTTGTTTGTGCTGTGTCGTTAGGAGCTGGTAGACATTCTACCCATTTGGTAAATGCGCAAGTTACCGTGAGAAAATATTTATTTCCTCTAGTGCTCTTAGTAAGTGGTCTAACACAGTCGATCTGGAGGTCGGACCATGGGAATGCAATGTTTCTACTTTGCAGTGGTGTTCTGTGGAGTGGTCTGGATGGCTGAAACTGGCCACAGACCAGGCACCCTTTTATGTAGTTCTTGACATCCTTTTTCATTCCAGGCCAATAAACAACTTGTTTTAATGCTTTCAGCGTGGCGTTATCTCCCTTGTGTCCTGCGGACGGGAGGTCATGCGCATGAACTAACATCACCCCCCTGTGGTCATGGGGAACCACAAACACGGATGAGGACGTCGGTCCATAAGCAAAAGTTAGGATGCCCTTGATTAGTTTTAGTTGTTTGCGCAGCTGAAAGAGGACTTTAAGGTCTGGATTGGAATCCAGGTCGGCTTCGGACGGAGCGTTTAAGTACAGTATCATAGAGTTTATCGCAGGATCCAACTTCTGAAGTTGGATGATGTCTGGGTCAGTCAGCACGGGTTGTACAGAGACTGTGTTGTCAGTCGGTTTGGCTGCAGCCTGTGCACGTGTGACTGCCATTATCTCGGCTAAACAAAGCGTTAGGTTGTTTGTCCGTGGCAACACCTTCCAACAAGTCTAACAACTGATGCACCTCGTCTGTCTCGTCCGAGCTCAGAGGATTGTGGTTCTTTTCTTGGACCTGCTGCTGTTTCTTTTTCGTCTCAGGCTGTTCAGCCCGACGTGATGGGGAAAACAGTACCCCCCCCTATGGGGTTCCCAGTGGGATCCCTGGTTGTATGGGTCACTCTTGGTGCCATACTCTTTACCCTTAGGGCATTTACCCACCCACCCCACCCTTCTGGTACGATCGTTCATCCTCTGGTTCCTTGGGAAACCGTGTAGGATCTCGTCTGGACCAGGGGGCACTCACCTGTCGTGGTTTGGCTGTTGGGAAACCTCGTTTCCTCTCGCCTTTTTTGGGAGAGGGAGTCGAAGCTCTCGTTCCTTCTAATTCCAATGACTGGGCAGGAATCCATGCACCTGGGTACACCTCAATGGGTGTTTTGGCCTGTGAACGTGCTTCAAAGACATTCACAGCACAACTTTTTATCTCACTGATGGATTTCTCTCTGAAATTAGCCATCATTTGCACTGACATCCTTATGTCAGGGTGGAGATTTTTGCTGAACACGTATTTAAACGGTTCTTCTTCCTCCATGTTGGCCTCATTCCTATAACCAAAATAAGCCTGCAAAATCCTGGAATAATATGCCCTGGGGTGCTCATTCTTACCTTGCACGACCTTGTCGGCGACTGGATACCCGCCAGGTCCCGTGCAAGGTGAATTCTCTTTCATAAGAGCAGCACATAACAGGCGGTAATACTTTCTTGTGGCATCAGGTTGACGCTCTATGAAGGAAAACACCGTCCTGGATGAAGTGAGCCTGATCAAACCTACTCTATCCTCAACTGTAGCGTTGGGATAGCTTCTTAATTGGAAGTCAAGGTTGTCTAGATAGGCCTTAGCGTCAGTTGAACCCATTGGCCCTGGCTCAAATCGATTGACATATTTTGCAATTTTGTACAAATCCGAAATTGGGAGCAAAGCCTGTTTTATCTGTATCGTAGGAATCAAAACTGTACGTGGAGGTATGTCGCTAGACTGATGTGGAGGTGATGGAATGGGATTAAGAGCAAGAAGTGCAGCAAAATCCTTCTGAGCTGGTGATACAAGAATGATTATTTTGATGCTTTTATGTCAATTTATACTTATTTTATACTCATTTTATATGCAGCTTATCTGTGCAAATCAGGCCTGTACTGCAGATGTGTTTTGGAGGAATGAAAATAAGCCTCCGGGGGTGTTCTTGCCGCAAGATCTGGCCCATCTTGCGGTTACAGTGACCCGGAGTTTGAGGTAGACAGGTCTTTCATTCACCCACGACCTTGGGTTTGAAAGACATGTTTTTATGAGCCATCGCTCTGCTGTACAAACTGCCTTGATGATGGAAAACATGTTTGCTCTGCCCGCACGTCACGCAGTCATAGGGGGAGTATAAAAAGAGTAACACCCAGAATTAAGAGTCGAAGTCTGCTGCGGGTCCGGTTCCAGATGCCCAGCCTGAATTGATGTTACCTTTCTACTTGGACTGATAACGGCTTCCTCGGTCTTGTGTCACGGTGAGGGGTTTTCACATCAATGTTTGATTTGTACTGAATGTACATTGTTTTGCTGTATCTGTGGCGGTTTAATAAATGACACTTATTATTCTAGCAGAAAACAGCCTGAGAGTTTCTATTCATTACTCCGACCTTTTTCTAACCTGTATCTATCTTGTTAAAGATAATTTCATAGAACAGGTGGTGTTGGGTGACCTGGACTCTGATTTTGTTCATTTTTGAGTTCTAGATCACCTCGCCCCACGTCAGAAATTTTATTTGTTGCAGCGGCTAGTTTCGCCTCACAGGCTTTCAAGCGTTCCTGTGATGTAAGACATTCACTCTGCAAACGCAAGCCTTGTTCAACCAACGCCTCTTTTTCCAATTTGCACCCTTCCAGAGCTTGTGATGTCTGCTGTAACTGTTGTTGCAGAACATCGTTGCCTGAACACAATTTTTGGTACTTGACCTCCCTCTCCTTCATCTTCTCCTCATATGAGTGAGCTTGTAACGACAGCTGAGCTTGTGAGAGCTCCCTCTCACGTTGTAACTCATTCGCACTGGCCTCTTGATCAAATTTAGACTGTGCCATGAACTTGAGGTACTCCTCTCTTTCGCAGTTTAACCTTATTTCAAGGTCGTCAGCCCTGTTCGCCTGTCTATAAAACGTTGCCTTCAACAAAAGTGCTGACTTAGCCAGCTGATCATAGCTTGATTTTGTTATAGCTGTAGAGGTCATAACCGCTGCAACACCCTTCAGCTCTTCCAATAACTCTTTGGAGTTCATGCTGTCCACCTGTACACCATATGGATCTAAGGATTCTGTCAGTAGCACCAACGCTCTCTCTAACCAATCCATCACACAAGGATCAATAGTCTTTTCTGTCACATCAGCCATGGTTATTCACCGTTTAGCACTTATCTGGTTAACCAGTTTGCCAACTTCAGATATTTTAACAGGTAAATATTTATATTCAAGTGAGCCGTGAGTTTCACACACTATTTTAGCTCTGGGTTCACTCAATAGTACTGTCATAAGTCAACTTATTCAAAGGAATGGGCATTTATTTTAAGATTCACCCCAATGCATGAATATTTTTAAGTAAATGCCTCCTTCTGGCAGTGTTACTTAATGTGCTTATTTTTCAACAGATACAAGAACCAGGCTTCTCAGTGTACATTTACTCTAAAGCACTTAAAATTAAATAAACCTGCAATTTTTCTAAAAGTCTCACAGCAACTTTAGTTTTCAAACGCTTTTTAAGCAGTTCTATATACCAGAAATTCGCTATTTAAAACAGTCACTCATAAACCTGGCACTATGAACTAAAAGAAACTTTTTGCATGAAACATGAGTTTTGGGAACAGCGGCAGGCCACATGTAGCGATTTTAAACACAGAGGAGGCTTCGGTTGAACCGAGATTCATTTCCGGGGTCACGTGACTTCATAGACACGTGAGCAACGGGGTGGGTTTTACAATCTGACATCAGAGGGAGTGAACGCAGACACGTCACCCGTTTCTCAGCGAATCAGAGCGACCCAAACAGCGGTTTTCAACCAATCACAGCTCGTGATTCCAGCTAGCAGTGTTAGCAGTTAGCCTGAAAAAGTCTGGTCAACTCGCTCATAAAACTTCAAACATGCACAATTTACTGCTACAAATGTAACAAATCAGCATTTTTGTGGTCCGAGACGGCGCTCAGCTTCAAAACAGCGTTTTATCCATTCAAAACACGACTCGTTCAACGAGTCCAGTGACAGAACCGGGTCAGACAGAACCCCCTTCTCTGCTACAGTTTAAACAGAAGAAGCGTTTTACCACAGCATGCCAGCTTTAGTTACACAACAGATGTACAAATTTTAGCTTTAAAATGAACACATTGACATCACTTTCAGCTCTCTGAACACCACAAGCAGAATCATGCTGTATCAAGCTCAAAGCTTAGACTTTTCATGCCAACACTCAGCGTACATCTCAATGACACAGACTCTGTCACATTTAATTCACACCTCTTTAAACATTCGTACGGCCAAAAAATGTCCAAACAGGCGGATAGCGGGTCACGAGAAGCTCTTTAGAGACCCGTCTGGGCCACCAGATATGTAGTGAGATAGGGCTAGGTTAGATTCAGTTAGCTTAAGAGCTCCACTACAATCAATATTTAATAACGGGTTCTCACTTTTTCGAGCTACTAGACAGATATGTGACAGAGGTACTGTGTTGGAGATGGTCTAATCAGTGACATGAGACGTTAATTTTCTTTGACCCATCAAAATGAATGTGGTCATTTACTAACAGAATCAAAATTTAACATCAAAACATTGTACACTTGATTATGCTATCAGCTCTGATTAATAAAACTTGGCACGTTTTACTTAATAAAAACAACAGACATTTCTGAAGATATCTGGATTAATTACTGGCAAGATAGAAGAGTTTTAAAGATGGAAATGAAGGAGTTTAAATGGAAGGAAAAGATGGATGAGGGAAAGTGTGTTGACTAGGGGTGCACCGATAAATCGGCCGGCCGATCGATCGGCCCCGATTTCCTTAATTTGGGGAGATCGGCGATCGGCCGATCTTTAAATGAGAAGCCGATTTTATCCACCGATCTTATCTGCCTCCGGAAAGGTCTGAAAATCAGCTGCTGTCCCCTTTTGCTCCATTGTGAGAGCTCACACACAGGTCACTCGGAGCAGCCATGTCGTCGGTTTGGAAGTTCTACGCTGTAAAAGAAAATGAGCCAAAGATCGCAATTTGCAATTCGTGTAAAGCCGAAGTAAGTCGTGGTGGAGCCACCACCAAAACCTTTAATACAACAAACCTCGTTCGCCATTTAAGAAATCACCACGCCGCCAAGTATGCAATGTTTGAAGAGAGCAACCATGCTAAGGCTAATGCTAAAGCTAGCACTAACAAAGAGGCAGTCGGTGGGTCGCTGTTAGCTTTTATGAGCAACGAAAAGAGCAAAGCTACCACGAGGAAAGTGATGGAGTTCATGGCATTAGACAACCAGCCATTTTCAGTCGTTGAGGACAAAGGTTTTAGAAGCTTGATGCAGCACGTGTGCCCACGATATAATATGCCGAGTCGGAAATATTTTTCTGATGTTGCATTACCGGAGTTGTTCAGCCAAGTTTCGAGAGACACCCGCAGCCTGCTAAAAGCTAATACAAATACACTCAGCTTTACAACAGACATCTGGACTTCTGATGTAAGTTTAATGTCCATGTTAAGTTTTACTGCACAGTGGATTGACGAACAGTTCGAACGTCATCAAGTACTCTTAAACTGTAAAGAAATGGCGGGGTCTCACACTGCGGCCAATTTATCAGCAGAGTTTAAGGCGATGCTGAATCACTGGGAAATCGATAATGGAAGAGTTCACGTTGTTTTACGGGATAATTCTCGTAATATGGCCAAAGCGCGGGATGATATCAACCTGAAAAGTTTACCCTGCCTGGCACACACACTGCAACTGGTTGTAAATGAGGGACAGCTGGCGCAGCGCAGCATCACAGACATGGTGGCAACAGGAAGGAGAATTGTTGGACATTTTAAGCATTCATCACTTGCCTATTCCCGACTTTATGACATACAGACACAGTTAGGTCAACCCAGGAAACGATTACAGCAAGACGTTTCAACGAGGTGGAGCAGCACAGTCTACATGCTGCAGTCGCTGTTGGAGCAGAGACGTGCTACTGGCGTGTATGCTGCTGAGCATGAGTTACCAGCCACACTCACAGCACACCAGTGGGAGCTACTGGACAATGTGCTCACCATTCTTGCACCTTTTGAGGAACTCACAAAGGAGATTAGCTCATCAACAGCTACAGCAGCAGATGTCATCCCAGCCATCACTGCACTCAAGCGGATTTTGGAGAGGCAAGCGAGCAGACTGTGGCGTGGGTACAGCCAAAGCTACGCTGCTGGAGGCTGTTGTGAGAAGATTCAGCAACATTGAACATGAGCCCCTGTACAGCTTGGCCACTGTTCTGGATCCAAGGCAAGTAACTATTAACATTCTATTTTAGCCATAATTACTTTTAGCCTACTACTATATTTCAACAAACATTTAAATTAAATTAAAAATAAAAATTTCTTGATTGAAATGCATTTCTTTATTTACATGCAAGTCATAAAAACTGTTAATGTATACAAAACACAATGATTGACCCCTCTTTCTTTGTTTATGCAAAACAAGGTACAAGAATGGCTACTTCTCAGCAGAGGTGAAAGATGACGTGAAACTGCTCCTTTTGACCAAACTTGCAGAGGGGGAGACCAGATGCACACCTGCTGCAGGAACATCCTCTGAAGTGGGACCTCCTGATATCGATGAACCTGCAGCCAAAAGGCGTAGTCTACTGTTTGCAGCTCACGACGAAATCTTGAAGGAGAACATTGAACAGGAGCAACAGCTGGCCAGCCCTTCAGCTATGCAGGTACAGAACTACCTATCTGAGGTTCCTGTCCAAAGGAGCCAGGACCCATTGGTCTACTGGAAGATCAATGAAAATCGTTTCCGTCATCTTGCTCTACTTGCCCGAACCTATCTCTCTGCCCCATGCACAAGCGTTGAAAGCGAGCGCCTGTTTGGCTTGGCTGGACATGTAGTAGATGAGAAAAGAAGTTGCCTGTCTGGTGACAAAGCAGAAATGCTTTTGTTCATCAAGAAAAACCTGCCACTAATGAAAGTGACTGGAATAAGTCTGTGAGAACAAACTTACCTGTGCCAGTGTTAGTTCTTATTACCCACTGACTTGAAAATGTTACACTTGTTGCATTATCTTTTTAAGTTTTTTTTTTTTAAATGTAACAAGTGAAAGAGTTGAAGGAACCGAACATTTTTTTTTTTAGTTAATTTTATAGTTTTAACAAAAATTGTGTAAACTTCATTTATATTTCAGAATACTACCTCATGACAAGTTAAAACAACAAGTTTGTATTGTTTCTAGGGTATTTTTCAAGGGTATGTTTTACAATAAAATAAGATTGGTAAATTGAAGGTGCATTGTGATCTTGTAACACCTGACACTGTTGCTTATAAAAAAAAAATCGGTATCGGCCAAAATCGGAATCGGCAGTTCAGACTTTAAAAAAATCGGTGATCGGCCTGAAAATTGAAATCGGTGCACCCCTAGTGTTGACGAGGAACAGCACCCTCCATCCGACCCCAGCTCAGCCTCGGTACACTCGGTAGTGAAGCGACTCATTACCTTTGCAGAAGATAGGTCAGCTCCGGTACGGAGTTCCATTTCAACGCTACCTTTCAGCGTCTCCTTAGGATAGCTGAGAATCGTCTGAAGTAGTGACGGTACTCCGTTCAACAACACGCTCACCTCCCGGGTGGACTCATATGAGCTGTGAGTCCGTCAACGGTTCCACTCAGATGTAGTCATTCCATAATCCCAACTAGACTCGGAAGAACTTCCAGCACTTCCAAACTTTCGGAACTTCTGTTCTCAACTTTTAAAGAGTTCTGCTTCCGGTCACTTTTGGGAAGTCCTGATTGGTTGAAAGAACCAACAGGGGTGTGGTTTTAGTGACGTCAGAGGGTCATTACAAGTCAGAAAAACAGCGGAGATGTTTAGGAACAGACAGAGAAATGTTTTGGAGAAATGACAGACTTACAGGTGCCAGTTTTCTTGTTTCTGTCTGAGAGGATTTAAAAACATGACAGTTCGTTCCAATAAACTTGTTTGCTACTGTCTCCGACTTTTGACCGACATCACTCTCTCATTTCAGACAGAAGATCAAAAATGCATAATTACTTTGTAAATAGACATTTAACTTGATTTCTACTTTGAATGAGGATTAAAAATCATTAATACTGTTTCACAGTTGATTTAAAATGAGTGGTTCACTTCAACATTTAAAATGGTATGAACTAAACACACTTTTGATTATCAAGACATTGTAAAATAGTAATGATAATATGAAAAAGAGAGTGTTCTTTCAATTGATTAGTTCAGGATACAATTAGAAAGTCTCTGGATGAGCTAATTTGTATTTCTGGATTCAAATCAATGAAATAACAGTTCCTGTACCATGAAAGTCTTCAGAGGCAGGTCTTGACCGGACGCTTAGTTCACTACACACTGTTCAATGGACACCACGTTGTAGTCGAAGAATTAAGGTAGTACAAAGCAGGGTCTCACCATCTCCAGGTTTTGTCTCAGCCCCAAGACCACCCAGCACCCTGTAGGCATCAGCATGAACAGCATCCACCCTCACAGCGTAGATCTTTGTGCTGGCATCCAGAGTGCCAGCAGCCACCTTACAAACACACATGATACAAATAACTTGTTTACTTTTCTACATTGCTTTACAATCTAGTCGTTTTATTTTTTTAATACCATTTTCTTTCATTTGTTTTCTCAATTTATAAGCTTTCTTTTATGATTGTCTACTGTTGTCTTTGTTGTCATGAACCTTTGTTCAAGTCAGGTGTGTCTTGTAAATGAGTCCCTGAGGCTCAGCGGGACTACCCTGTAGAAATAAAGGTTGAATGAACTTACTTTGAGTTCTAGAAGACAGAGGTTCTTGAACATTTTTGGGTTCAGGGACCACTTATAGGGGGGAAAAAGTTTCAGGGAACACCTCATAACCCTCATGTTTATTTAAATCAGTGTTTTCCCTACCATTATACAAGCGGGGCGCGCCGCCCTGTCAACAGAACCGAGTGCCCCGTCTACCAACCCCTCACTACGTGTGCAGAAAAAAAAAAAATATATATATATATATATATATTTTTTTAAAAATCTACATTCTTAGTCCTGGCAATTCTGAATCGATTCTTAAGGTCCATTAATAGATCAAAAATGCATTTGTTTTTTTCCACTCCTACCCCCGAGCGTACAGTATATCGCATTACATGTCCGTTCAGCCGCAAAAAAATTCTGGCTTTTGTAGGCCACCGTACAGCAAGCTAGTTAGCCAGTTACCTTTATCTGAATGGAGCCTGCTAGCATGGAGGAGGGAGACAGCGCGATTCAACCATACCATACCATTTTATTTATGGAGCACTTAAAACAGCTACAAAGCCAACCAAAGTGCTGTACAGACAGAACAACAGGTAACACACAAAGCAAAATACAAAATGAGGTAAATCAGAATATAGACATAAAAACGATGCAGTTAATGACGACTAACAAGTGTGGAGCATACAGGATCAAAACACAGATCATCTGGTGTTGAAAGCTGCTGAATAGTAGTGAGTTTTTAAACGGGACTTGAAAACCGAGAGGGAGGGGGCCTGTCTGACAAGCAGAGGTAACTCGTTCCAAAGTCTTGGTCCTGCTACAGAGAAGGCCCTGTCACCTCTGCACTTAAGACGAGATCCTGGAACTGTGAGGAGCAACTGGTCCGCTGACCTCAAGTAACGCGGTGGGACATACAGTTCTAGCAGATCAGAGAGATGGGGGGCAAAACTGTTCAGTGATTTGTAGACATACAGGAGTATTTTGAACTGGATTCGAAAGTGAACCGGTAACCAGTACAGTGAGGCCAGAACTGGTGTAATGTGCTCTCTTTTGCCTGTACTGGTCAACCTGCTCCTTCGTCTTTAAAAATCATTTCAGATCTAAAAAAAAGTTAAATCTGGTCCTCTGGACATTCAAAAAACAAAACAACAACAAAAATATAGAAACATTTCGTCTTTCATCCGAAAGACTTCCTCAGTCTGATGGTCCTTCTTGAGCATGTAAGCAGCTGGTTCTGGTTGTCAGCAGCAAACTGGTTGATCCACTCTGAGAAGGTGCTATTTAAGAGACTGAGCTGAAAACAGCACCTCAGACTGAGGAAGTCTTTTGGATGGAAGAAGAAATGTTTCTACATTGTTTTGCTTTGTTTTTTGAATGTCCAGAGGACCAGATTTAATTTTTTTAGATTTTTCTACCTGGATTATTGAGCATGCATCAGGATATCATTTCAGATCCTACAATGTTCTGGGGGAAGACAGAGCTTCACAAGAGCACAGTTGTTTACAAGAAGTGGAAAATAAAATTGAGGTACACTATTTTGGAAATACGACAAAATGTGCGGAAGATGAAAGCGAAGCAGCCGACCAAAGAACTCTGCAACAAACTTCCAGCTGATTCTCCAAAGGCTGTGAAGAGTTCCCTCTCCATCACTTGCAGAAAGGAT
Organism: Nematolebias whitei; assembly: GCF_014905685.2. NCBI lineage: Eukaryota > Metazoa > Chordata > Actinopteri > Cyprinodontiformes > Rivulidae > Nematolebias > Nematolebias whitei. The sequence goes on along the minus strand of NC_056505.1, from coordinate 51,777,811 downwards.
TTACGAGCAGACAGTCGAAGGCGAGGGGTTCAGGTTTATTTTGAATACGCTCGACCCAACGTACGTTATTACTTCATGTAGATTTTTTTAAGCAATAAAGCAGCTCCACAACTTCACCATGAAACAACAAATGGGAGAAGCTCTGATGCAGCTGCAGCTCAAAGGTAACTGTTATTTCTCATATTAATCTAAAACTTATTGACAAGTTGTTCAACAAACTTCATGTAATTTGTCTTTTTAACATGTTGAAGAGATGAGACACATCACCTGGAGCCAGTTCTAAATGATACAGTTTATGGTTTATAAATTATAGTTCAGATGTTTTTGTGCAAACTTGCACAGGTTTTTAAATTTTGTTAAAAGATTTACTAAATAGTCCAGGGACCTTTCTGGGTGGAGTTTGCATGTTCTCTCCGTGCATGCGTGGGTTTTCTCCGGGTACTCCGGTTTCCTCCCACAGACCAAAAACATGCATGTTAGGCTGATTGGAAACTCTAAATTGTCCCTAGGTGTGAGAGAGAGAGAGAGAGAGAGTGAATGGTTGTTTGTCTCGTTTGTCTCTATGTGTCCCTGTGATGGACTGGAGACCTGTCCAGGGTGTCCCCCGCCCCTCGCACATTGATTGCTGGACATGGGCACCAGCGACCCCCGTGACCCAAAATGGAATAAGCGGGTAAAGATAATGGATGGATGGATGGATTTACTAAATATGAATCAATATGGTTAAGACTGAAGTCTGTATATTTCATATTAGGTTAAGTTTTGAAAATATAACAAATGTTAGAGCAATGTGGTTAAAATAACTGAAGTCTGTATTTCATGTTGAGTTAAAGGTTAATATACTATGGTAGGCTGAAGTCTGTTTACTTTTATATTTATATATTTTGAATTATTTGTCTGTGATGGACTGGAGACCTGTCCAGGTGTCCCCCGCCTCTCACACAGTGATGGCTGATGTGGGCACCAGTGACACGGACGGATAATTTGTTCCTAGATTTTTTTTATTTTATTTTTTTTAGAAAAATCCAGGCAACTAAGCTAACGTAATACTGGTAATTTAAGTTACAGAATTTTATGCACTCCTATAGTTTGTTCCTATTTTTGGTATAAATTTAAAATGAATAAAAAATATTTGATACAGTAAAGAACCTAAAATTATTGTTTTAAACAAATGTTCTATTTGTTGACGTTGTTGTTTAATCTTTTCAGCTTGTCAGTTACATAATTGAAACTAAATTTATGACCATTTCAATAGAAAAATTGTTTCTGAATCGAAAAATCAATTTTGAATTGAATCGTGACATCAAAAATCGGAATCAAATCAATTTGCCAGACAGAGATTCACAGCCCAACCCCCTGTCAACACTGACGTACGTAACGCTAGCGGCTCACAATGCAGGTGCACAAGCTAAAAGCTAAAGGCGGTCTTTTCCCTCATGCTGAACCCCCGGCCCACTCGAAAACTGTTGGTACGAGCAGCGCATGGCTCAGATGTGTCTGTCTCCACCCCCCACCAAAAGAACTGTCAGTGCAAACAGCGCGTGGCTGTGTCTTTGTCCCCCCTCCCTCTAAAACTGTCAGTATAAAGAGCGCACTGCAAAGCTCAGGATATGCCTCTGTCCATAGACCTCCCCCCGCCCGGACAAAAAAAAATCAGGGGAGATGAGCGCCCCGCAATGACAAGTTATCTAGGAGGAACCCTGAAAATATTTTCTTTTATTTGTGTGTAATGCAGTGGAAACGTGTGTAACATAAATACTTGAGATGTGTTCTCTTTTCATTCAAGACACAAGAACATGTTTTATTTCTACTTCCAGAACAGTTTTGAGGAAATGATCAGTTTCATAAACCACTTTGAAACTTTATCTATTCACATAATGAACATAATAAATATATCAACACTAATTCAAATTATTACAGAAAACTCTTTAGATAAAACTGAACAGAACCATAACAGCACTAGTCATACCAAGTAAAAGGTTCATTTGTAAACCAATTGATGATGGAATGGAAATAGCAGGGGGGGGGGTCCCTCCCCCAGAAATTTTTGAATAAAGTAGATGTGATTTCCTGCACTTTACTGTATTTTAACGGGTTGTTAAACATCTTTCTGCTTGTAAAAAACTTTTTTTTGCAGATCCCCAAACACCAGCTCACAAACCACCAGGGACCCCAGTTTGAGTAAGATATATTATGCGTTGAGAAAAAAACATGTTTTATACCATTGTTCATGCGTGCTCACACACACTCGTGTTCGTGCTGCTGTTGGGCCTATTGTTTTCATGCTACTAGTGTTGAGCATATTTTTAGTTAACGTTTTTCTTAGTTAATATCTTAGATCTTATCACCGTTTTTATTTTACATTTTATACTTTTGTTGGATGTAACTGGGACCCTGTGTACACCGTTTTGTTCCACCACATGTACCACATGTGGTGCGTATGACAAATAAAGAACCTATGACTCTGATTAAAACTATGAACCCACAATTTATTTACACGTTATCGTTTTCTTATAGAGGCGTCACATGTTCTCATTCCTTGGACCTTCATTTCTACTGGTTGGTCTCACGGAGCCCCTCCCTGGCCTGCCACCTTACCGTGGTGGAGGGGTTTGAGTGTCCCAATGATCCTAGGAGCTATGCTGTCAGGGGCTTTACGCCCCTAGTAGGGTCACCCATGGCAGACAGGTCCAAGGTGAGGGACCAGACAAAGTGCAGCCCAAAGACCACGATGAAGAGAAAAATAAATGGACTTAATGTTCTCTTGCCCGGACGTGGGTCACCGGGGCCCCACTCTGGAGCCAGGCCTGGAGGTGGGGCACGCGAGCGAGTGCCTGGTGGCTGGGCTTTTACCCATGGAGCTCGGCCGGGCACAGCCCGAAGAGGAGACGTGGGTCCCCCTTCGCATGGGCTCACCACCGTGGGAGGGGCCAAAGGGGTCGGGTGCAATGTGGGATGGGTGATGGGCGAGGGCGGGGACCCTGGCGGTCTGATCCTCGGCTACAGAAGCTGGCTATTGGGACGTGGAATGTCACCTCACAGGTGGGGAAGGAGCCTGAGCTGGTGTGTGAGGCTGAGAGGTTCCAGCTAGAAATAGTTGGAATCACATCTATGCATGGTTCTGGAACCAGTTTCCTTGAGAGGGGCTGGACACTCTTCCACTCTGGAGTTGCCCCTGGTGAGAGGTGCCGAGAAGGAGTGGGCATACTTATTGCCCTCCAACTTGGTGCCTGTGTGTTGGGGTTCACCCCGGTGAATGAGAGGGTGGCCTCCCTCCGCCTACGTGTGGGGGGACGGGTTCTGACTGTCGTTTGTGCTTATGCACCAAACAGCAGTTCAGATTATCCACCCTTTTTTGTCCTTGGAGGGGGTACTGGAAAGTGCACCTCCTGGGGACTCCCTTGTTCTGCTGGGGGACTTCAATGCTCATGCGGGCAAAGACAGTGAGACCTGGAGGGGTGTGGTTGGGAGGAACGGCCCCCCTGAAATTAACCCGAGCGGTGTTCTGTTGTTGGACCTCTGTGCTCGTCATGGATTGTGAATAACGAACACCTTGTTCAAGCATAAGTGTGTCCATATGTGCTCTTGGCACCAGGACACCCTAGGCCGCAGTTCGATGATCGACTTTGTCATCGTCTCATCTGATCTGCAGCCACATGTCTTGGACACTCGGGTGAAGAGAGGGGCGGAGCTGTCAACTGATCACTACCTGGTGGTGAGTTGGCTCCGATGGTGGGGGAGGATGCCGGTCAGACCTGGCAGACCCAAACGTATTGTGAGGGTTTGCTGGGAACGTCTGGCAGTCTCCTGTGAGACTGAGTTTTAACTCCCACCTCTGGGAGAACTTTGAACATGTTCCGAGGGAGGTGGGGGACATTGAGTCTGAGTGGACCATGTTTCGTGCCTCTATTGTCGAGGCGACTTACCGGAGCTGCGGCTGCAAGGTTGTGTCGTGCCTGTCGCGGCGGCAACCCTCGAACCCGATGGTGGACACCGTCGGTGAGAAATGCTGTCAGGCTGAAGAAGGAATCCCATCAGGCCTTTTTGGCCTGTGGGACCCCGGAAGCAACTGATGGGTACCAAGCGACATGCGGCTTGGGTGGTCACTAACGCAAAAACTCGGGCATGTGAGGAGTTCGGAGAGGCCATGGAGAATGACTTCCGCACGGCTTCGAGGCGATTCTGGTCCACCATCCGGTGTCTCGGGGGGGAAAGTGGTACGCCACCAACACTGTTTATAGCGGGAGTGGTGTGCTGCTGACCTCAACTTGGGATGTTGTGGGTCGGTGGGCGGAATACTTTGAAGACTTCCTCAATCCCACCGGCACGTCTTCCACTGAGGAAGCGGGGCCTGAGGACTCTGGGTCGGGCCCTCCAATCTCTGGTGCTGAGGTCACCGAAGTGGTTAAAAAGCTCCTCGGTGGCAAGGCCCCAGGGGTGGATGAGATTCGCCCGGAGTTCCTTAAGGCTCTGGATGTTGTAGGGTTGTGTTGGCTTATGCGACTCTGCAATATTGAGTGGACATAGGGGGAAGTTCTGCTGGATTGGCAGACCGAGGTGGTGGTCCCCCTATTCAAAAAGGGGGACCGTAGAGTATGTTCCAACTATAGGGGAATCATACTCTTAAGCCTCCCTGGTAAGGTCTATTCGGGGGTTCTGGAGAGGAGGGTCCGTCGGATAGTCGAACCTCTGATTCAGGAGGAGCAGTGCGGTTTTCGTCCTGGTCGTGGAACACTGGACCAGCTCTACACTCTCAGCAGGGTCCTGGAGGGTGCGTGGGAGTTTGCCCAACCGGTCTACATGTGCTTTGTGGACTTGGAGAAGGCGTTCGACCGCGTCCCTTGGGGAACCCTGTGGGGGATACTCTGGGAGTATGGGGTACCGGACCCTTTGATACAGGCTGTTAGGTCCCTGTATGACTGGTGTCAGAGCCTGGTCCGCATTGCCGGCAGTAAGTCGGGCTTGTTCCCGGTGAGAGTTGGACTCCGCCAAGGTTGCCCTTTGTCACCGATTCTGTTCATAACTTTTATGGACAGAATTTCTAGGCACAGCCAAGGTGTTGAGGGGATCCGTTTTGGTGGCCTTAGGATCGCGTCTCTGCTTTTTGCAGATGATGTGGACTTATTGGCTTCATCAGATCGTGATCTACAGCTATCGCTGGAGCGGTTCGCAGCCGAATGTGACGCGGCCGGGATGAAGATCAGTTCCTCCAAATCTGAGGCCATGGTCTTGAGCCGGAAAAGGGTAGAGTGCCCTCTCTGGGTCAGGGAGGAGGTCCTGCCCCAAGTGGAGGAGTTTATAGCCCTTATCCACAAGGCCTTTTGGGGCTCCTATGTAACTAGTTCAGGCCAATTGCGTGGTTTATCCACAATGCCTTCAGCGGTGGAACCCACCCCATTTTTGGGACCTACTTCTCTGAGGTCCCAGGTCTGGTCCTTGTTGGGTCTAGATGTGACATCAGCGCACTGTAGGTCACTGATTGGTCAGGGGGCATATTCATTGGTGGAGGGCGGAGATCAAGGAGGTCATCCATTTTGGTTGTGTGTTGTTTTCCGGCTCTTCTTCTTCTAATACATGTTAGTGGTGCTTAAAAAAAGAGCTTAATGTAGCACTAGCGCTACCAGCTGCTAAGGTGCGTTGATATTAATAATCCGCCCACTAGAAGTGAACAATCCGCCCACTAGAGGTGAACAATCCACCCACTAAACGGGAACTATGGGCACTGTGGAGACAGGAAAAAAGAAGTCCCACCAGAACTGGACACAACAGGGTCCAACAAGAACCAGCCCTGTGGATAAGGGGCTCAAGTATCTTGGGGTCTTGTTCATGAATGAGGGAAAAATGGAGCATGAGATTGATAGGCGGATAGGTGCAGCATCTGCAGTGAAGCAGGCGCTGTACAGGTCTGTTGTGGTGAAGAGAGAGCTCAGTCAAAAGGTGAAGCTCTCAATTTACCGATAGATCTACGTTCCTATCCTCATCTATGGTCACGAGCTTTGGGTTGTGACCGAAAGAATGAGATCCCGGACACAAGCGGCCGAAATGAGTTTTCTCCGCAGGGTGTCTGGGCTCTACCTTAGAGATAGGGCGAGAGGAGCCAGTTGAGGTGGCTTGGGCATCTGTTTAGAATGCCTCCTGGACGCCTCCCTGGTGAGGTGTTCCAGACACGTCCCACCAGAAGGAGGCCCAGAGGAAGACCTAGGACAAGCTGGAGGGACTATATTTCTCAGCTGGCCTGGGAACGCCTCGGGATTCCCCCGGAAGAGCTGGCCCAAGTGGCTGGGGAGAGGGAAGTCTGGGCCTCCCTACTTAGACTGATACCCCCACGACCTGACCCCAGATAAGCGGAAGAAAATGGATGGATGGATGGATGGATGGATGGGTCTCACGGAGTCGTGACGACTCATTTTCAAGAGAGACCTGTTTTAAACAAAAACCACAGACGACGTACACACAACAATAGCCAGTCATGTTAAGGCTTTAAAAACTCTTCCCACACTCTTGCAACGTTCTTAACAATGTACCAAACTCTCTGAATTGATCATCTGTGGGAGGCATTTTCTATTCTAAGAGCGAAGGAGACACACTGATGCTACAGTTACTGAGCCAGTCAGCGCCCTGAGCAGGACACCGGCACATTTCCCAGTGTCCTGGTCTGCTCAGTCATCGCTGAGGGGCACTAAGGGCTCTGTTCAGGTCGTGCTTGATTCTTTAAATTAAGAATCCATGTCGCTCGTGTGGCTCACTCAGGTATAAGACATACCCGCCCCTTCCCCCCCTTTTTTTTGTCTGAGGCTGTGTGTCACAGCAGAGCAGACACAACATGCTGCCTGTCGTGTCTGCTCTGCTGTGACACACAACCTCATAAAGAGAAAGGAGGGGAAGGGGTGGGGTTTGTCTTTCCCCATTGCTACTACTCAGGGAGCGGACCAAGCCACCGGGAAATGTCCTGGTGCCATTGATGGCTAGTCCGCCCCTCAGCACAATGCTCTGGTTGGTCGCCTTCCATCAATCAGTCAGTCGTGTACAATCGTACATTGAAAACCCACGAAAGAGTCTGCGAAAGTCCAACCCCCAAGTATCGAGGGACTACTGTAATAAGTTCTACAGGGGCTAACAAAGTTGGCAGGTCCTCTGGCTGGATTCAAGAAAAAAAATAAAAATACAATTAAAAACTAGTTGAAATATTTGTCTTTTATCCAAAAGATTTGGTCAGTCTGAGGAGCTGCAATAAACTCAGTCTTATAAATAACACCTTCACATAGTGGACCAACCAGATGGTTTGGTTTCTCTTCACAAACATGGCTTCCTTTACTCCATTCCATGAAGATGTTCACATCCTGTATAGAGAGGAACGATGGTTTGAGAGAGGAGTAAAGGCGGCCATCATGAAAAGAAATCGTCCATCATTAAACTGGGCGGAGCCTCCGTGTTCAACTGTCCCCCTCTTACAATGCTGTTATTGCTAGTATCACTCAGCCTCCTGTGAATAGTAAACAGCCATCAGTGTGTTAATGATCCATTATTGTAAGGAGCTATTTATAAGACTGAGTTTGTTACAGTTCCTCAGACTGAAGAAGTCTTTTGGATAAAAGACAAAACGTTTTAAGAAGTTTTAATTTTTTATTTTATTTACTTTTTTTTTATGAATCCATCCAGAGGACCAGACTTAACTTTGTTAGATTTTTCTACCTGGATTATTGAGCAGCATCGGGATAAATTTCTTCAGGACTTTCTGAGACAAATCAGAACTTGTGTTTTCATTTCCTGAATACACCTTGTATTTTTTTTCTTCAACAAAGACTCATCCCTCAGACATTTAGTTGTAGCAACCATTGTCTGAGGAGTTCAACGTTGGAAATCGGGCTGCAACTAACGATTATTTCAACAATCGATTCATCGGCCAGTTATTTTTTCGATTAATCGATGAATCGGAAAAAAAAAAAAAAAAAAAAAACTTTTTAATTTCCACCCCTTTATTCCAAAATTGAACATTTGACTGACATAGCAATTGGCACACAAAAACAGGTTGCTATTTGACTATTCTGTTAGTAAAATATTGAATAAAAAATACGTTAGTCAAATAGCTTAAAAAAATAAATGTACACAAAAATATATACATGTCTTTATACTTGCACAATATGTAGTTGCTTTGTAAAATGTGTCCTTGAGGGAAGAGTGTAACCTGGATTAAAAGTGTGGATTATTGTAACCTGGATTAAAAGT
>NC_056505.1:51766388-51769575 GCF_014905685.2 Nematolebias whitei | reverse complement strand
TGTGGATTATTGTAACCTGGATTAAAAGTGTGGATTATTGTAACCTGGATTAAAAATGTGGATTATTGTAACCTGAATTAAAAGTGTGGATCATTGTAACCCGGATTAAAAGTGTGGATTATTGTAGTGAAGCCTTCGTCTTCAACCATGGACAGAGGCCTCATGTCAGTGACGATCATGTTCAGGATGTTTCAGTGAAGACAGCTGCTGCTGTGGTGTCCATGATGTCTGTCCATCATGAAGGATGTTGTTGTTGTTGTTTTCTGGAATGAGACAGTAAATATGTTTTATATCATGATTTACAGCAACTCAAGAAATGTCTTGTTTCACTTACAGTGTTAGGTTCAGGCAAAAGTAGCTAAAAGAGCAATTAAACACACACACACACACATGCAAAATACTTAATTACACACATTTGAGTAAGTGTAATAAAATACTTTAATTCCTGTTTAAATGCAATTCATCCTGCCATACCTGCAGTGTCTTCAGACTTTGTCAGCAAATTAAAAGTTGAAGCTTAATCATTAAATTATTTTAATCTTTGCGTTAGATTTATTTATAAATCACATTTAAACACTGCTTGTACCAATTAAATTAAATAAAAAGTAACACACGTTCTGTATCACCGCCATTAATCAGACAAACAAACAAACAAACAGCTTCATCTACCAGACAGACTGACGTTACGTTTTCTCTCTTGAAACAGAACAAAGTGTTAAATTGTAGAGACTCACCTGCAACACATGAAGAGTTGTATCAGCTGCAGCTCCTTCCTCCTCCTCGTCACTCCCACATGTTTACGTTTTATCTCCGTGGTTCTCTCGTGTCGTGTCGTCACTTTTCAAAGCTGCATGTTTCTCAGTTTTTATCTTTGTGAAGAGCTCCCACACTTTAGAGGACTTGGGTCAAACAGTTTTCTCTGCGTCTGTCATTTGTAAAATTTACTTATTTTGCTTTGAAAACAGCCTCTGCTCTGCTTCCTCCTCCCCCCTCGCTCTGTTCAACTCGCGCTGCAGTTTTGTTTTTTCAAACTTTATTCAGTCAGTCAGCATTGACAATGAACTGCAGGTGAACAAAACGAAACGGCTCCGCAGCGCCGTGAAAGATGCATAATCGCGCGACACAACGAATCGATAACGAAATTCGTTGACAACGCTTTTAATCATCGATTTTTATCGATTCGTTGTTGCAGCCCTAGTTGCAAATATTAATCATGACTATGTCAGTGTCATTGTAAATGGAAAAAAATAAAAAACTGAAAAGTGAATATAAAATAAATTAAACAATATATACCTTAAAGTTGGTGAGCTCAGAATCCTTCTGTTTTAGAATGTCTGCCATGTAATCAATCAGGTGGAGACCAAAGGCATTTTTGGTGGTAATTTTCTGAAAAAAGAAAAGATGGTAATGATTTTCTCTGAGCTTCTTACACATTATTTAAAAAAGGTTTTCATTTGAACAACAAGCAACAAAGAAAAAGTACAGTAATAGGCACCCACCTCTGTTTGCACAAGTTTCTAGCAGCCCAAGACATTTGTTTCAAAGGTTTTGTTTGATTAAACACTAAATGCAGCTTGACTGGCACAATTTAGGCATTCTGATCCAGCAAGGACAATCCTAAAAAGTTCTTAGCAACAGAACGGCTTATTCTGACAAAACTGCAAGGACTTCTTAAAAAATTCATAAGAAAAGATTGAGTTCAATTTCACAAAGCAGTCTAAAGAAAAAAAGTGAATATCTGATAAAAAAAAATTACTGAAAGTGGAGAGAAAAAGTCAAATGTGACAGAAAACCTGAGATTTTTTTTAAACCAGATGTGTCGGCTTTTAGCCAAAACACTTTAACAAATGAAAAAACAAAATAAATAATAATAATACATAAATATAACAATTGTATGCTTGTAGCAATGTTTTTTATTGCTTTGGCATCGTTTTGTAAGCACACGTAAGGAAATAAAGAAAGGGAACAAAGACCACGTGTCTGAGTACTTGTATTATGGTATATGTGTTGCGTGGCAACATGTTTGGACTCGTGCACATCATTTCTGCACATAAGCCAAACAGACTGGAGGGAAAAACTCAAAGAAGCATCCGTTTTTTTAATTATTTCAAATGACGTTATAAGAAGAAGATCTTCAAATAATTATTGTTTTTTTAAACGCAGTAAGTTTTCCTGTAAGACAAATAATTCACTGGTTCAGTCTGGAAGGACCTGTTGACTTGAACAATTTGCTTTTGTCTACACCAAGTGTGTCCAGATGTTTTCAGCTTTTAAAATGACCAAGTCAAAGTGACTTGTTAGACCGTGTCTTCAGCAACATGGTGAGCCACTGCTGTATGAATGTTGTGCTACGTGTCAATGGAAAGGCTCCAAGCTGGACCCGAGTCTGTGCAGAAACTGTGTGCACACGGTGGACACTTCATACTCGAGCGTGAGCCAGAATTAGCTCAAAGCAGTGAGCACAGAGCGTCCACCAGGCTGGACGCTCTGTGCTCACTGCTTTGAGCTAATTCTGGCTCGAGTTAAGCACAGAGCGTCCACCAGGCTGGACGCTCTGTGCTTAACCCACATCAGGGACGAAGAAGGGGAACTTAATAAATTTGTTGCATACAAAACTGTCGCCGGGCAGTTTATTGTGCGAAACAGTACGCGGTGGTAAAAATTGATCTTTGCACAGACACGCCCTGCAGGCGTCCACGTTGAGTCTAATCTGATACGTGAACATAGGGCTGGGTGAAATCTCAATATTTTTAAATATCAATATAATGTTTTTTGCAATATAAATTGACATTATTTCGATATAAACGATATAGTTCTGGTAGAAAACTCTCCTGCTCTGCTGTCTTCTCCCACATGGCCCCCTCCTCTCACTCACTCAGAGCGCAGCCCCTACCTGTATTTGTGAGTCAAAGCTTCGTCCCAGTTGTCACAGGCACATTTATTAACAGCTGTAACTGTACAAAATCAATGTCTAAAAAATAAACGTATATTAAAGTTAGTTTTTAGACCTTTTTTTTAACATATTAATTAATAATCGTCCCCAGCTGCACCGCATGTGTGAGCTGCAGCAGTGAGGGAGGAGGAGGGGGAGGCTGCATGAAGTCAGCTGTGCAGATGGGCAGAGAAAGAACTACTGGCCACAGACGTTCAAGTCTTACAGTGAGAGGAGGCAGCGCCACATTAATAA
>NC_056505.1:51766205-51766288 GCF_014905685.2 Nematolebias whitei | reverse complement strand
GTATGTATGTATGTATGTATGTATGTATGTATGTATGTATGTATGTATGTATGTATGTATGTATGTATGTATGTATGTATGTA
>NC_056505.1:51763273-51766195 GCF_014905685.2 Nematolebias whitei | reverse complement strand
GTATGTATGTATGTATGTATGTATGTATGTATGTATGTAGGTATGTAGGTAGGTATGTAGGTAGGTATGTAGGTAGGTATGTAGGTATGTAGGTAGGTATGTAGGTAGGTATGTAGGTAGGTAGATAGATAGATATAAACTTGGAGAGGTGGAGGTATGCACTTGAAAGAAGAGGAATGAAAGTCAGTCGTAGTAAGACAGAGTCCATGTGTGTGAATGAGAGGGAGGAGGTGGAACAGTGAGGCTACAAGGAGCAGAGGTCACAAAGGTGCAGGACTTCAAGGACTCAGGGTCCACTGTCCAGGAACATGGGGAGTGTGGTGAAGAGGTGAAGAAGAGAGTCCAGGCAGGATGGAGTGATGGAAAAAAGTTTCAGGAGTGATTTGTGATGAAAGGGTGTCATCAAAGATCAAAGGAAAAGTTTACAAACAGTGGTGAGACCAGCTCTGTTGTATGGTCTGGAGACAGAGACATGGACAAAAAGACAGGAGACAGAACTACAAGTGTCAGAAATGAAGATGTTGAGGTTCTCCTTAGGAGAGACAAGGATGGAGAAGATCAGGAATGAGATCATCAGAGGTACAGCACAGGTTGAACACCTGGGAGGTAAAGTTAGAGAGGACACACTGAGATGGTTTGGACATGTCCAGAGGAGGGACCGTGGGTATACTGGTAGAAGAATGTTAGAAATGCAGCTGCCAGGAAAAAGACAAAGAGGAGATATATGGATGCATTTTCAAGTCTAATAATATTCGATGGCTGCGATAGAGCCATTGTAACCATGGTAAATGTAAAGCCGTGTCATACATGGAGTATATTCGATACATCGCCCAGCCCTAGGCTGACGTCTATGTTTTTATTGCCATGCCATCTACCCATAATACCGTTGAGATCTACTGGTTGACAGGTAGATCACGATGAACATATTGGGCACTGCTGGTCTAGACCGTTTAAAAATATTTTCTTTGTATGCACATGTACACACACCTGAAAAAGACACCTACATTTTCAGTGGAAAGTTTTATGCAGGTGGAGTAGTGCTCTGAAATTTGAGCATTTGACAACTTGGGTACAGCAGCAGGAGTCCCCACAGCACTGCAAAGAAAAAGCAGATCATCTTAGCCAGGCACATGGACACTGTGCTTAGTTCACTACAAGCCCAGTCTTTGAGGATGATTGTTCAAATGTTTGAGCCCTTGGACAGTGGTGATTCATGTTTTTCCACCGGTACAATGATCAACAGTCAACAATTTACCTGTGAGAAGCAGAATCATTGAAGGAAGAATCGTTGGCAGACTGAAGGTCAATGACTCTGGACCTCCTGCGCTGACGACGCTCCTGCTCGTCGTCATTGCCAGGGAAAGCTGTGAGCAGCGGGGTGCTGCAGGCTGCAGGGGACAAACCCTTGTCCTTTAACGAGGACGACGTCCATCCTGGACGCACCCGGGAAACTGGGGTGGACATGGCACTCATTTTAGCTAAAGACAAACAGAAAATAAATTAAACAATCATTTATGTTTAAAGTAGTAAAAGAGGAGCTGTTGTTCTTTCTGTTTATGAACTCAGATGATGAGAGCCGTTTCATGTTGTACAATGAAAGGTTGGTGTGTACGTCCACAATGACCACACCACTTTATTTATAAAGCACTTAAAACAGCTACAAGGCCAACCAAAGTGCTGTACAGACAGAACAACAGGTAACACACAAAGCAAAATACAAAATGAGGTAAATCAGAATATAGACATAAAAACGATGCAGATAATGACGACAAACCAGTGTGGAGCATAAAGGATCAAAACACAGATCATCTGGTGTTGAAAGCTGCTGAATAGTAGTGAGTTTTTAAACGGGACTTGAAAACTGAGAGGGAGGGGGCCTGTCTGACAAGCAGAGGTAACTCGTTCCAGAGTCTTGGTCCTGCTACAGAGAAGGTCCTGTCACCTCTGCGCTTAAGACGAGTTCCTGGAACTGTGAGAAGCAACTGGTCCGCTGACCTCAGGGAACGTGGTGGGACATACGGTTGTAGCAGATCAGAGAGATGGGGGGGGGGGGGGGGACACTGTTCAGTGATTTGTAGACATACAGGAGTATTTTGAACTGGATTCAAAAGTGAACCAGTAACCAGTGCAGTGAGGCCAAAACTGGTGTAATGTGCTCTCTTTTGCCTGTACTGGTTAAAACTGGGGCTGCTGCATTCTGGACCAGTTGTAGTCGTACAATGGAGGTCTGACTGATACCAAACAGGAGCGAATTGCAGTAATCAAGCCTCGATGTAATGAATGCATGTATTACTGTCTCCAGGTTCTTTTTGGACAATATGGGCTTCAGTTTACAAGACAACTAAAGAAAAAACACAAATAATAAGATAAATGTAGCAAAAGGCTGTGTAGACTGATTTTTACTACATTTATGCTGCACAACAAGTCAGATGGGATCAATAATGTGGGAATAAATGTAACTTTTATAATTATTTGACTTTTATTAAGTAAAAATTTACTATTAGTTTGGACTAAAATTTAATTTAAAAAATTGACCTTATTGGCTGAAATTGACACTTTTAGGGAGACTTTTTGTGAAAAACATTTTCTGAGCTCTCAGCTCCTCCTGGTCAATAATCAATGTGTTTGGTTACAAATAAGTGCGCGCTCCCGACACGGGCAACAGAATTTCGCACGAGCCAAGATGAATATGATCCCTAGAGATTTGTTCCAGAAGCTCCCCTGTTATTTTAAATCAGCTTAAACGTGTTCTATGTATTTTATGTGTTATTGTCCTTTGCATGTTTCGTTTCTGCTGTCATTCAGTTCAGTTTATTTAAACAGCGTCAACAGTCACCTGAACATTCATGTACTGTACACAACATGTTGAACACAACATGTTGAAAACTGGTTCAACATGTTGAACACATCATGTTGAAAACT
>NC_056505.1:51754500-51763263 GCF_014905685.2 Nematolebias whitei | reverse complement strand
CATGTTGAAAACTGGTTCAACATGTTGAACACATCATGTTGAAAACTGGTTCAACATGTTGAACACAACATGTTGAACACAACATGTTGAACACAACATGTTGTGTTCAACATGTTTAACACATCATGTTGTGTTGTGTTCAACATGTTGAACACAACATGTTGAACACAACATGATGTGTTCAACATGTTGAACACATCATGTTGAACACAACATGTTGAACACAACATGTTGAACACATCATGTTGTGTTCAACATGTTGAACAACACATGTGTTCATGTTGAACATGGCTTGTTGCTGGTTTTAACTGATTTATGTAAAAATCCTCACAGAAAGTGACACTTGACTGAAGGAAAACCTTGACGTAGTACACGTAGCAAACTGTTGTCTCTGCCATGTCTAATGAAAGAGTACAATGAAACGTGTGTTCGCTGTGGCGACCCCTGAACAAAGAAGAACTTTCTAACGAAACGAAGCCGCACGAGCTGCTCAACACTCGCTAACTTCCACAGCGTGACGTCTCTCCTATTGTCTACTCGCTAAAAATATAAGTATTGACCAAAAAACGTCTCGGCCCATTCCACTTACCTTAAACCTTTCAAAATACAGACAAAATCCTCTTTAAACGGTACCGATATATTTTGACTCTTAACTGGGACTATTCTTATCCTCCTCTGTGTTTAAATTTTTGCGCCGACAACCGCCGAACGGTTTACGTAAATATCATACGTCATGACGTTCTCTTCTTCTTCTTCTTCTTCTTCTTCTTCTTCTTCTTTTTCCTTCTTCTTCTTCTTCTAGACCAACAGTAAGGTAAATTACCGCCACCTACTGAGCTAGAGTGAGGACAACAGATAAACAGGGGGAAAAAAAAACTAATAATTCTATGAAATTAATTTAATAACTCAACTAAATTCTTTCTATTAAGTTTTTATTTTTCAAGAAAATAATATTTTGGTATTTAACTTTACAGATATCACTACTAAAAACATCCCTAATTGAAAAATAAATATTAATTTTATTTATTTATTTTTGGAAATGTTTCTGGTTCATACCCAGGACATTCCATAAAAACACGTTGAACCGTTTCAGGAAAATTACTAGTGCCTTTGTCACATAGTCCTGTTGCATGCTTTCCAATTATTTTAAGAGATTTATTAAGGCCTGCGTGTCCTATTCTAATATGAGAAATTATTGAGTCTAATTTCCTGTTTCTTCTTGTATATTCTACCTTTGTCTGAATGTTATGTGTTAAGTTATTGTTACGTTATTCAAAGGTCTGAAGCAGGCTCTGAAATGAAAGTGCACAGTATTCTTGCAGGTTTATTGTACAGAGAAGTGAAAAACACAGACTCACATGTCTGCACATTTCACCCGAACAGACCCCATTTACAGAGCGCCACACTTTTGTTCAGAAACTGCTCACTCCCCTTGGTGTCATCATCTCCACTCATAGGACAGCCTACTCTTACCATGTGACCAGCCTCTCACCAATAATACTTCCATCCTTGATGTGAACAATAAGTGTCAGGCTTGGTGCCACAGATATCATATAGACACATTCAGTGGTAGTACACAAAGATGGCTGCGCACGCATTGTTAAGATATTTTTAATCTAGACTGGTCTTATGGTTTTGATCTGCTCAGAGACAGGATTATAATGAAATTACGACCTGGTTCTGACTGGGTTAAACTGGGCCAGCAGCTCTCAAGAGAGTCTCCCTGGGATTTCATGACAACAGAACTACTGCTTCGGATGGTAAAGCCAGGCGGTCTTCCAACATAATAGAATCTAACGCTAAATAAGTACCATCACCAGAATCAAAATGGCGGGTTGTTGCGTTCACGGTTGTTTAAACCGGTATTCAAAGGACGAGCTTAAACGGTATACCAAGAGGTAATCGACCGTTTCAGAGCCACCGAAGGTGGCTGTGGCATCATGCTGTCAAACAGGTGGATTGGACTAAGTATACTATTAAAAAATGCACGGGTCTGCGGTGCCCATCTTATATCAGGTAAGGCTGTGTGTCTACACATAGTTCCCATGTGATGTCACATCAGGGGCATTTCCAGTACGTCCTCTATGTTGGGAGGCTGCCTCTAGCAGCAGGTACAGATACAGTGCAGTTTACCTCGAGGTTTGGTTATTTTCTTTAAGTAAATTGCAATGGTTGTTTCGTGCTGGTTAGAGGATGTTACAACCGGGAGACATTTGGGCAAAGTGCAGTTTTCACTTAGGTCGTTTTCACACCAGATAGTCCGGTAGACTCGGTTCGGTTCGGGACCAATATTCATGACCTTTTGTTTACATTTGAGCTGGTGCGTTTGCATTCACACTGCACTGTGCAGTCGAGTCAACCTGTTGAACCAACCTGTTCCCCCGCTCGCCTGTGGGGGCGCTGCACCAAGAACTACTGAAAGAAACAACACTAAAACCTCTGAAGACACGTCTTCTTCTTCTTCTTCTGTAAATAAAAATAAAAACCAAGTGGCATCAAGTTTTAGCAGTTTTAGGAGTTATATTTTGTCATTTTTCAACAATGGACTTAGCATGAGCAGAAGATGAGACAGAAGACCATGGAGAATATTGTTTTTCACACAAGGCAGCTGACGGCTCCAAATAAGGTCAGAGAAATGCTGTTTGTTTGTTTGTCCTGTGGAGCGGGCCCGGTCTGTTTACATTCACACTGCACTCGAACCGCGCTGGAGTTCTCTTCTACCAGACCCAGACCTAGGTTTTAGCCCGGGCCAGAGTTTGCCTTTTTGTTCCGTGACAGAGTTCGATGGCGCGTTCACACCTCCCTAAACGAACCGGACTTTCAAGGAAAATGAGCTAGAGTTCGATTAAAGCAGACTAAACAGGGCTGGTGTGAATGCACCCTTAATCCCAAAAATAATGAAATGTGAAGGACCTCCATGGAGGAGCTCACCGCAGAACATCGTTGAGTCTGGATAAGGATCTGCCCTCGAAGATGTCGTGCTCCGATCACTTTTTGTCCGGTAAATAAAAAAATCTATATAAATCATTTTGTGAGACAATGTCAGAACAATGTCAGAGTATAACTGTGTGTGTGTTGGAACTGTTTTTAATGATTTAACGTCTCTACTACTGTAGTTAGCTTAGATTGCTATGCTACGTGCTAACCTCCACACTTTAACACTCACAGCAACAAAGTTCTGGTTCTGGTCCCGTGTTGAGCCTGGACTGTTTGTTGTCAGGAGGCTGCATGTTATTTTATTTAAACCTTAATTTAACTGGTTAGATCTGATTGAGACAGTTTAGATCTTTGTTTCAAGATAGACCGGGTCAGTATGACATTACAGCAGCTCACGAAACATGAGCCGTCATTAAACCAGAGTTATTAAAGCACATTTAAAATAATGATGTGAATAAAAGAAAAGAAAAACACACATGAAGATAAAATGTGAGTGAATATCAGTTAAAGCATTTACTATAAACAAATCTGCAATAATTAATATAAATACATGTTATACAGTATACACTGTGTATGATACTGTATATATTGTACAGTTTATATACATATCAATCAACCTTTATTTCTACAGGTAAATCCCATTGAGCCTCGAGGACTCATTTACAAGAGAGACCTGATTTAACAAAGAAAGATGACAACAATGGACAACAGCAACAACAATAAACAATTATAAAAAAGCATACTACAGTTTTTTTTGTTTTTATTTATTTATTTATTTTTTACAAATAGGATGGCTAAAAGGAAAAGGTAACAAAACAAAAAACAGCTAGATTCCAAGACAAATGTAGAAAACTAAAAACAGGAACATGTCAGCATTGGACCCTGCCAGGTGTCCAACAGATTCTTAAAGACACTTAGAGAGGTCAAGGTCAAGAGCTTCAAATCTTTTTGTAAGATATTCCAGGAAACAGGAGCGGAATAGGAGAAGGCCCTTTTGCCTAGTTCAGTCCTCATTGAGGGAACACTGCAGGTAATAATGTCCTGAGAGCGCACGTTGTAGCTGCACTCACGCAGAGACATGTAGGAGGAGATGTATGAAGGCAGCAGACCAAGAAGTGATTTAAAGATGAAAATATACCAGTGAGAGAGTCTGCGTGAAGTTAATGATGTCCAGTTAACCAGTGAATACTGGGTGCAGTGGTGGGTACGATAATCACAGCCAGTTATGAATCTTAGTGCGCCATGATAGACAGCATCCAACATCTGCAGCATCCAACATCTGCAGGGTTCTTGTAGGAGCGTTCATGTAAATAATATCACCATAATCAATTGAGGGAAGGAAAGTCACAGATACAAGACGTTTTCTAGCATTCAGGGTTAGACAGGATCTGTTTCTGAAAAAGAAACCCAGTTTAACTTTCAGTTTCTTTATCAAGTTTCCCACATGGAGCTTAAAAGAGAGAGAGTCGACCAAGATACCCAAATATTTATAGGAATCAACAAACTCAATGGGGACACCATTTGAGGATAAAATCGAAGGAAGAACTGCTGGGACCAACTTCCTATTTGAAAAAAGTATCCCTTTGGTTTTGTTGGCATTTAGAACAAGTTTGAGGCGAAACAAATCTGTCTGGATGTAGTTGAATGCAGATTTCAAAAGCTGGAAAGCCTTAGCAACAGTTTTAGCTCGACAATAGACAACTGTATCATTAGCATAGAAATGTATGGATGCATTAGGGATGTTTTTACCTACATTATGTATGTAGATTGTAAAGAGGGTGGGTCCTAAGACTGAGCCTTGTGGTACACCATTGTTGACTGACATATATATATATATATATATATATATATATATATATATATATATACTGTACAGTATATATACATATGTACTGGTAGATGTTGTGGGTCGGTGGGCAGAATACTTTGAAGACCTCCTCAATCCCACCGGCACGTCTTCCACTGAGGAAGCGGAGCCTGGGGACTCTGGGGCAGGCCCTCCAATCTCTGGTGCTGAGGTCACCGAAATGGTTAAAAAGCTCCTCGGTGGCAGGGCCCCAGGGGTGGATGAGAGTTGCCTGGAGTTCCTTAAGGCTCTGGATGTTGTAGGGTTGTGTTGGCTTACGCGACTCTGCAATATTGCGTGGACATCGGGGAAAGTTCCCCTGGATTAGCATACCGGGGTGGTGGTCCCCCTATTCAAAAAGGGGGACCGTAGAGTGTGTTCCAACTACAGGGGAATCATGCTCTTAAGCCTCCCTGGTAAGGTCTATTCGGGGGTTCTGGAGAGGAGGGTCCATCGGATAGTCGCACCTCGGATTCAGGAGGAGCAGTGCGGTTTTCGTCCTGGTCGTGGAACACTGGACCAGCTCTGCACTCTCAGCAGGGTCCTGGAGGTTGCATGGGAGTTTGCCCAACCGGTCTACATGTGCTTTGTGGACTTGGAGAAGGAGTTCGACCGCGTCCCTCGGGGAACCCTGTGGGGGGTACTCTGGGAGTATGGGGTACCGGGCCCTTTGATACGGGCTGTTAGGTCCCTGTATGACCGTGTCAGAGCCTGGTCCGCATTGCCGGCAGTAAGTCGGGCTTGTTCCCGGTGAAAGTTGGACTCCGCCAAGGTTGCCCTTTGTCATCGATTCTGTCCATAACTTTTATGGACAGAATTTCTAGGTGCAGCCAAGGTGTTGAGGGGGTCCGTTTTGGTGACCTTAGGATTGCGTCTCTGCTTTTAGCAGATGATGTGGTCCTATTGGCTTCATCAGATCGTGATCTACAGCTTTCGCTGGAGCGGTTTGCAGCCGAGTGCGACATGGCCGGGATGAATATCAGTTTCTCCAAATCTGAGGCCATGGTTTTGAGCTGGAAAAGGGTAGAGTGAACTCTCCGGGTCAGGGAGGAGGTCCTGCCCCAAGTGAAGGAGTTCAGGTATCTTGGGGTCTTGTTCACGAATGAGGGAAAAATGGAGCGTGAGATCAATAGGTGGATAGGTGCAGCGTCTGCAGTGAAGCGGGCGCTGCACAGGTCTGTCGTGGTGAAGAGGGAGCTGAGTCAAAAGGCGAAGCTCTCAATTTACTGATCGATCTACATTCCTACCCTCATCTATGGTCATGAGCTTTGGGTTGTGACCGAAAGAACAAGATCTTGGATACAAGCGGCCGAAATGAGTTTTCTCCGCAAAGGTGTCTGGGCTCTCCCTTAGAGACAGGGCGAGAAGCTCGATCATCCAGGAGGGACTCAGAGTAGAGCCGCTGCTTCTCCAGGTTGAGAGGAGCCAGTTGAGGTGGCTCGGGCATCTGTTTAGAATGCCTCCTGGACGCCTCCCTGGTGAGGTGTTCCAGACACGTCCCACCGGGAGGAGACCCAGAGGAAGACCCAGGACACGCTGGAGAGACTATGTTTTTCGGCTGGTCTGGGAACGCCTCGGTATTCCCCCGGAGGAGCTGGACCAAGTGGCTGGGGAGAGGGAAGTCTGGGCCTCCCTACTTAAGTTACTACCCCCACCATCCGACCCCGGATAAGTGGAAGAAAATGGATGGATGGATGGAGATTTTTCTACCTGGATTATTTAGCATGCATCAGGATATTCACTTGATAAAATTGCTCCACTGAAAATGAAAGTAATCATTCAAAGTAAACTGGCTCCTTGGTTCAATTCTGAGTTACGTAATTTAACACAGGCATCTAGAAACCAGGAGAGAAAATGATGCTCTACTAATGTTGAAGAATTTTATTTAAATTGGAAAGATAGTCTGCTAACATATAAGAAAGCTCTCCTTAAAGCTAGAACTTTATATTACTCATCTTTAATAGAGGGGAATAAAAATAACCCTAGGTTTCTGTTTAGTACTATTGCTAGACTAATTAAAAGTCCCATTTCTGTTGAACCATGTATCCCTACAACTATAAGTAGTGATGACTTCATGAGATTCTTTATAAATAAAATTATTTCAATTAGAGAGAAAATTCAAACCATCCTTCCTTCTACTATCTCTAGTCCCCTGTCAAATGAGGCAACTTTAAAAATTTCACTAGAGCCTGATTTATGTTTGGACAGTTTTTGTCCTGTTGAGCTCTGAATTGTCAAAAATAATAACCTCATCCAAACCATCCACATGTCTGCTAGATCCCATCCCAACCAGACTGTTTAAAGAGGTATTTCCCCTAATTAATGTCCACATTTTGGATCTACTTAATTTGTCTTTAATGGATGGTTATGTACCACAGAGCTTTAAGGTTGCTGTAATTAAACATTTACTTAAGAAGTCTGACCTTGATTCAAAAATTCTAGCCAACTATAGACCTATATCTAATCTAAGGTCGTTTTCACACCAGATAGTCCGGTAGACTCGATTCGGTTCGGGACCAATATTCATGACCTTTTGTTACATTTGAGCTGGTGCGTTTGCATTCACACTGCACTGTGCAGTCGAGTCAACCTGTTGAACTAACCTATTCCCCCGCTCGCCTGTGGGGGCGCTGCACCAAGAACTACTGAAAGAAACGACACAAAAACCTCTGAAGACACGTCTTCTTCTTCTGTAAATAAAAATAAAAACCAAGTGGCATGAAGTTTTAGCAGTTTTAGGAGTTATATTTTGTCATTTTTCAAAAATGGACTCAGCATGAGCAGAAGATGAGACAGAAGACCATGGAGAATATTGTTTTTCACACAAGGCATCTGACGGCTCCATATAAGAGAAATGCGTGTTTGTTTACCCTGCGGAGCGGGGCTCGGTCTGTTTATATTCACACTGTACTCGAACCGCGCTGGAGTTTGCTTCTTCCGGACCGAGACCTAGGTTTTAGCCCGGGCCAGAGTTCGCCTTTTTGTTCCGTGACAGAGTTCGATGATGCGTTCACACCTTCCCAAACGAACCAGACTTTCTAGGAAAACGAGCTAGAGTTCGATTGAAGCGGACTAAACAGGGCTGGTGTGAATGCACCCTGACTTTCTTCTCAAAAATTCTAGAGAAAATAGTTGCAGGTCAGTTGCGTGAACATCTACAAAGAAATAATCTGAAGAGTTTCAGTCAGGGTTTAGAGCTCATCATAGCACAGAAACAGCACTAGTAAAAGTCACTAATGATATTCTCATGGCCTCAGACAATGGACTTGTGTCTCTACTGGTCCTGTTAGACCTCAGTGCTGCATTTGATACAGTTGATCACAATATTTTACTACAGAGGCTTGAATATGATATTGGGATTACAGGAACAGCTCTGAAATGGTTTAAATCATATCTATTTGATAGATTCCAGTTTGTAAATGTAAATAATAAATCTTCTTCATAAACCAAAGTTAGTCATGGAGTTCCTCAGGGCTCAGTGCTTGTGCCAATACTCTTTACTTTATATATGCTTCCATTAGGTAAAGTTATTAAACAGCATGGGATAAATGTTCATTGTTATGCTGATGACACACAATTATATTTGTCCATTAAACCCAATGAATCCAATCAGCTACTTAGACTACAAGCATGTCTTAAAGACATAAACACCTGGATGACCCTTAATTTTCTTCTTTTGAACACAGACAAGACTGAGGTTTTGGTTTTTGTACCTGAGCACCTTAGGAATGAATGTTTCAGTCTTTCTCCCTCCTTAGATGCATTAATCTGTCCTCCAGCTCTAATGTTAAAAATCTTGGTGTTATTTTTGATCAGGACATGTCTTTTATCCCCCACTTTAAAAACGTTACTAGAACCTCCTTCTTCCACCTGCGTAATATCACTAACATTAGAAACATCTGATCTAAAGATGATGCAGAAAAACTGCTCCATGCATTTGTCACGTCTAGACTGGACTATTGCAATGGTTTATTATCTGG
>NC_056505.1:51751486-51754400 GCF_014905685.2 Nematolebias whitei | reverse complement strand
TAATTACTCTTTGTGTGCTAGCTTTTAAACACACACCACACAAAGTGGTAAAAAAGGAAATGGTGCTAAGTTGAAATAAAAGAAGCTTATGTCCAAATGGTGACATTAATACCCCTGAATAGGTCTCATCGATGCAAAAGGTTCATAGGTTTTTTGAGATTGTGCCAAAAACACAAGCATGTCAACGGCTTCAGGTTTGAGGGAGGGCCAGTGACATGTCACCACATTTCCACTAGTACTAAATACCCTTTCTGATGGGGAGCTAGTAGCAGGTACACACATACTTTTTTGCCAACTGTTTCACATTTGGGAATATTTCTTCATGGCCTTTCCACCACAGCAGTGGATCAGATTCACTGTCGGCACTCACAGACTGCAAGTAGGCAGAAAGTTCTGCGCCCATTAGTTGTCTAAGTGATGACACAGTTTTGGAAGAGGATATTTTGGCCTTTTTAAAGAAACTTCCAAGTGTTTTCTTTTTTGGTGCATCTGGCTCTGATACCACTTCCATTTCACTGGGCTGTGAAGCAGGCGAACCTGGAGCACCTTGATCAGACAGCATGACATCTGCCTCCATCTCCTTTATGGCTCTGTTCTTAATTTCCTCCAACTTCTCTGTGGTAATGTACGTTGTTTTAAATCTGGGATCAACTAATGATGCCATGTCCAGAAGGGTGTTAGTGGAAGGGTCATCAAATTTCTCACGAAGGTAGCCAGGATGGAGACTTTGATGGACTGGGTCAGTGGAGTGTCATCTTCATGAACTGCCAAGATGCTTGTATGGAAGAGATGTAGCACAGGTTTGACATATGACACTGTGACATAATCCTCTCCTGAAAGGGCATCAGTGAAATCCACAAGGGGTTTCAGAGCCTTGTGCACTGACACAAGGACTTCCAGGTCTTGCCAAGTCAGGACAACATGTCGTGTTTTTTTTTTGTCTGTGGCCAAGACCTGAGAAATAGCTCGCTCCTCCTGTTCCAGCACCCGGTCAATCATTTTGTAACGGGATCCCCATCTAGTTGGCGACTCACTGATCAGCTGATGTGCAGTGTAGTGAACTAGGCCTGATGTCAAAACCTTGACCTTAGGCACCTTATGGGACAGAAACTGTCATTTCATTGATTTGAATCCAGAAATACAGGTTGACCCATCCTGAGACTTTCTTCCTTGAATTGATCAAATGAAAGAACTCTCTTTTCTATTATCATTACTATTTTACAAATGTTTGATAATCAAATTGTGTTAGTTCAAACAATGTTTAAATGTTGAAGTGAACTACTCATTTTTAAATCAACTGTGAAACAGTAATAATGATTCTTAATCCTCATTCAAAGTGAAATCAAGTTGGAATATGTTACAGAGTAATGATTCAATTTCTTGATCGTCTGTTTGAAGTGAGCAAGTGTGTAAGTTGGTCAAAGTTCAAGTTTCGGTCAACTGCAAGTTTACTGAAAAAGAAATGTCATGTTTAACTTTTACAGCAAGATACTAGAGAATTGACTCCACGAAGTCTGAAGTTCTTCATAATATCTTCTGTCTGTTCTTAAACAATCTTAATCTTTTTCCTTGACTTTTCATAACACCTTACATCACAAAACACACCTCTGTTTTGGTCCATCGACCAATCAGAAACTCCCAAATGAACCGGAAATAGAGCCCTTTAAATGTTGGTACTTTCTAGTTCAACCCAAGTTTGGATGGAGTAGATGGAGAGTTCTGCAAAAGGTTCCACCTCCAGTTGGAGTCGGGTGGAGAGTTTTTGCAGTTCCAGAGTTCATGAAGGCTGGAATTCAGGATGCTGATGGAAGAAAAATCAAGCTGAACGAGAGAAGATCTAGGAATTATGAAATGTCTGTTCTGGATGATCTCACGACTCCCGAGGTTTAGCTGTTCTTACGGAGACGCTGAAAGAGTTGAAAGGAGAGCTCTACACCAACGCTGAAACTATCATCTGCAAAGGTAAAAGAGTCGATCTCAACCAAAGCGTACCGTTGGGTCAAGCTGGAAAAGAAGGAGCGTGCTGTTTCTGGTTATAACAGACAAATTCCCTCCCCATCTCTCTCATACTTAAACTTCATTTCCCATCTTTAAAATTCTTTTATCTGCTAAAAATCATTACAGATATTTTTAGAAATGTCTGAAGCAAAGTTTTTCAACCACCGCCGTGTAGTCAAGGTCGTACTGCTGGAAGTGAGAAAACAATCGCCGTATTGTTTACTTCCTTGTAAACCTGCTAAATAAGATGTTATTTTCAATTTTTGCCAATTAATGTAAATGTGTGATGTGTTAAACTTGATTCTGTTAATAAATGACCCACTGTTGTTGGTGAGTCAAAGATAATTAACGTCTCACGTCCACATTTTATTAAATTCAGATGCACGTTATTATACAGTCCAGAAAAATGAAAGAATCCGTTTTATCTATGAATATATGGCAAAGCTTCAGAGTCAGTGTGAAGGTTTGACTGGGGGCGTGGCGGTGCAATGAGCTGTTGCTGAGAACCTAGGAAGAAACTGTGCGTGAGTATTATGATAAAACTTTGGTAAGTCCGTATTTATTTAAATAAAAACTGTTTAATTAAATATAAGATAATTAAGAAAGTCCTAAATATTACTAATAAACTTTTTTCATTCGATCAAACAAACTGGACGAGGAGACTTTGCAGAGCCTGGAATTGTTTGTTGACGAGTGTTTCGACAGCTTAGTGATGGGTAAGCCTAAAGAAACATCCGGTGCTGCTAGCAGTTCAGCTAACATCCCCAATGCTAAGCGGCATCGACAGGGCAGCTCAGACAGCGTTACGGCACCGTCTCCTGACGATTCAGGTTTAAAGGAGATATTGGAGTCAATTGACCAGAAGCTAACTAGCTTGGACGCCCGACTAGCATTAGTAGAGATGCTACATAAAGAG
>NC_056505.1:51751105-51751386 GCF_014905685.2 Nematolebias whitei | reverse complement strand
CTATGAATATATGACAGCATATGTTCATACTACATCTGGTGGCCCGTTACGGGTTCATAAATGGACTGTTATATTCGCGTAACAATTGAATATCATGTTGGCATGAAATAGTGTGTGCAGATTGTAGCTGTGTGAAACGCTGTGTTGAGCTGCGATGCTCAGAGAAAGCTTACAGAAATGCTCGCAGCTAGTGGTGTTTTGAAAGCTGATATTGAGAGTCAATATGTCTGTTTAAAAGCTGAATTGTACGTCTGTTATGTGTAACTGAAGCTGGGTTTGTG
>NC_056505.1:51743566-51751005 GCF_014905685.2 Nematolebias whitei | reverse complement strand
CAACTACAGGGGAATCATGCTCTTAAGCCTCCCTGGTAAGGTCTATTCGGGGGTTCTGGAGAGGAGGGTCCATCGGATAGTCGCACCTCGGATTCAGGAGGAGCAGTGCGGTTTTCGTCCTGGTCGTGGAACACTGGACCAGCTCTGCACTCTCAGCAGGGTCCTGGAGGTTGCATGGGAGTTTGCCCAACCGGTCTACATGTGCTTTGTGGACTTGGAGAAGGAGTTCGACCGCGTCCCTCGGGGAACCCTGTGGGGGGTACTCTGGGAGTATGGGGTACCGGGCCCTTTGATACGGGCTGTTAGGTCCCTGTATGACCGTGTCAGAGCCTGGTCCGCATTGCCGGCAGTAAGTCGGGCTTGTTCCCGGTGAAAGTTGGACTCCGCCAAGGTTGCCCTTTGTCATCGATTCTGTCCATAACTTTTATGGACAGAATTTCTAGGTGCAGCCAAGGTGTTGAGGGGGTCCGTTTTGGTGACCTTAGGATTGCGTCTCTGCTTTTAGCAGATGATGTGGTCCTATTGGCTTCATCAGATCGTGATCTACAGCTTTCGCTGGAGCGGTTTGCAGCCGAGTGCGACATGGCCGGGATGAATATCAGTTTCTCCAAATCTGAGGCCATGGTTTTGAGCTGGAAAAGGGTAGAGTGAACTCTCCGGGTCAGGGAGGAGGTCCTGCCCCAAGTGAAGGAGTTCAGGTATCTTGGGGTCTTGTTCACGAATGAGGGAAAAATGGAGCGTGAGATCAATAGGTGGATAGGTGCAGCGTCTGCAGTGAAGCGGGCGCTGCACAGGTCTGTCGTGGTGAAGAGGGAGCTGAGTCAAAAGGCGAAGCTCTCAATTTACTGATCGATCTACATTCCTACCCTCATCTATGGTCATGAGCTTTGGGTTGTGACCGAAAGAACAAGATCTTGGATACAAGCGGCCGAAATGAGTTTTCTCCGCAAAGGTGTCTGGGCTCTCCCTTAGAGACAGGGCGAGAAGCTCGATCATCCAGGAGGGACTCAGAGTAGAGCCGCTGCTTCTCCAGGTTGAGAGGAGCCAGTTGAGGTGGCTCGGGCATCTGTTTAGAATGCCTCCTGGACGCCTCCCTGGTGAGGTGTTCCAGACACGTCCCACCGGGAGGAGACCCAGAGGAAGACCCAGGACACGCTGGAGAGACTATGTTTTTCGGCTGGTCTGGGAACGCCTCGGTATTCCCCCGGAGGAGCTGGACCAAGTGGCTGGGGAGAGGGAAGTCTGGGCCTCCCTACTTAAGTTACTACCCCCACCATCCGACCCCGGATAAGTGGAAGAAAATGGATGGATGGATGGAGATTTTTCTACCTGGATTATTTAGCATGCATCAGGATATTCACTTGATAAAATTGCTCCACTGAAAATGAAAGTAATCATTCAAAGTAAACTGGCTCCTTGGTTCAATTCTGAGTTACGTAATTTAACACAGGCATCTAGAAACCAGGAGAGAAAATGATGCTCTACTAATGTTGAAGAATTTTATTTAAATTGGAAAGATAGTCTGCTAACATATAAGAAAGCTCTCCTTAAAGCTAGAACTTTATATTACTCATCTTTAATAGAGGGGAATAAAAATAACCCTAGGTTTCTGTTTAGTACTATTGCTAGACTAATTAAAAGTCCCATTTCTGTTGAACCATGTATCCCTACAACTATAAGTAGTGATGACTTCATGAGATTCTTTATAAATAAAATTATTTCAATTAGAGAGAAAATTCAAACCATCCTTCCTTCTACTATCTCTAGTCCCCTGTCAAATGAGGCAACTTTAAAAATTTCACTAGAGCCTGATTTATGTTTGGACAGTTTTTGTCCTGTTGAGCTCTGAATTGTCAAAAATAATAACCTCATCCAAACCATCCACATGTCTGCTAGATCCCATCCCAACCAGACTGTTTAAAGAGGTATTTCCCCTAATTAATGTCCACATTTTGGATCTACTTAATTTGTCTTTAATGGATGGTTATGTACCACAGAGCTTTAAGGTTGCTGTAATTAAACATTTACTTAAGAAGTCTGACCTTGATTCAAAAATTCTAGCCAACTATAGACCTATATCTAATCTAAGGTCGTTTTCACACCAGATAGTCCGGTAGACTCGATTCGGTTCGGGACCAATATTCATGACCTTTTGTTACATTTGAGCTGGTGCGTTTGCATTCACACTGCACTGTGCAGTCGAACCAACCTGTTGAATCAACCTGTTCCCCCCGCTCGCCTGTGGGGGCGCTGCACCAAGAACTACTGAAAGAAACGACACAAAAACCTCTGAAGACACGTCTTCTTCTTCTGTAAATAAAAATAAAAACCAAGTGGCATGAAGTTTTAGCAGTTTTAGGAGTTATATTTTGTCATTTTTCAAAAATGGACTCAGCATGAGCAGAAGATGAGACAGAAGACCATGGAGAATATTGTTTTTCACACAAGGCATCTGACGGCTCCATATAAGAGAAATGCGTGTTTGTTTACCCTGCGGAGCGGGGCTCGGTCTGTTTATATTCACACTGTACTCGAACCGCGCTGGAGTTTGCTTCTTCCGGACCGAGACCTAGGTTTTAGCCCGGGCCAGAGTTCGCCTTTTTGTTCCGTGACAGAGTTCGATGATGCGTTCACACCTTCCCAAACGAACCAGACTTTCTAGGAAAACGAGCTAGAGTTCGATTGAAGCGGACTAAACAGGGCTGGTGTGAATGCACCCTGACTTTCTTCTCAAAAATTCTAGAGAAAATAGTTGCAGGTCAGTTGCGTGAACATCTACAAAGAAATAATCTGAAGAGTTTCAGTCAGGGTTTAGAGCTCATCATAGCACAGAAACAGCACTAGTAAAAGTCACTAATGATATTCTCATGGCCTCAGACAATGGACTTGTGTCTCTACTGGTCCTGTTAGACCTCAGTGCTGCATTTGATACAGTTGATCACAATATTTTACTACAGAGGCTTGAATATGATATTGGGATTACAGGAACAGCTCTGAAATGGTTTAAATCATATCTATTTGATAGATTCCAGTTTGTAAATGTAAATAATAAATCTTCTTCATAAACCAAAGTTAGTCATGGAGTTCCTCAGGGCTCAGTGCTTGTGCCAATACTCTTTACTTTATATATGCTTCCATTAGGTAAAGTTATTAAACAGCATGGGATAAATGTTCATTGTTATGCTGATGACACACAATTATATTTGTCCATTAAACCCAATGAATCCAATCAGCTACTTAGACTACAAGCATGTCTTAAAGACATAAACACCTGGATGACCCTTAATTTTCTTCTTTTGAACACAGACAAGACTGAGGTTTTGGTTTTTGTACCTGAGCACCTTAGGAATGAATGTTTCAGTCTTTCTCCCTCCTTAGATGCATTAATCTGTCCTCCAGCTCTAATGTTAAAAATCTTGGTGTTATTTTTGATCAGGACATGTCTTTTATCCCCCACTTTAAAAACGTTACTAGAACCTCCTTCTTCCACCTGCGTAATATCACTAACATTAGAAACATCTGATCTAAAGATGATGCAGAAAAACTGCTCCATGCATTTGTCACGTCTAGACTGGACTATTGCAATGGTTTATTATCTGGGTGTCCAAATACTTCTTTAAAACGTCTTCAGTTGATCCAAAATGCTGCTGCCAGAGTCTTAACTGGAGTTACTGGGAGAGATCACATTTCTCCAGTTTTAGTTTCTCTCCATTGGCTCCCTGTCAAATCCAGAATAGAATTCAAAATCTTACTTCTAACCTACAAAGCTCTCAACAACCTGGCTCCATCTTATATTACAGATCTTATTGTTCCATATTTTCCTAACAGAGCACTTCGCTCTCAGACTGCAGGTTTACTTGTGGTTCCTAGAATTTACAAAAACAGAATGGGAGGCAGACCTTTCAGTTATCAGGCTCCTCTCTTGTGGAACCAACTTCCAATCTCTGTCCGTGAGGCTGACACATTATCCAGTTTTAAAACTAGACTTAAGACTTACCTTTTTGATAAATCCTATAGTTAGAGTCGGCTTGGGTTTCCTGAGCTGTCCCTTAGTTCTGTTGCTATAGGCTTAGACTGCTGGAGGACAAACTGACCACACTTTTCACTCTGCTGCTTCTTTACTTACTCTGCTCAACCTGTTTTGTATTTGTGATTATTTTTCTATCCTTAACATGTGTTTTTTTAGTCTTTCAGATACACCTGGACCTATATCTGGACCTGGACCTGGACCTGGACCTATATCTGGACCTGGACCTATACCTGGACCTGGACCTATATCTGGACCTGGACCTATATCCGGACCTGGACCTATACCTGGACCTACCATTCTGTGTTCGTCTGTCTCTCCTTCCTGTCCTCTCAACCAGCCGGTCAAAGCAGATGGTCTCTTGTCCTGAACCTGGTTCTGCTGGAGGTTTCTTCCTTTTATTTTTATTTTTTTTATACTTTATTTTTATTATTTTAGTGTACAATATAAAAAAAAAAATCAAACAACACACAGAAACTATGTATAAAACAAAACAAAACAAAAAACAACCACCGAGAACAAGCAGACTGTGCACCAGGGAGCGACTCTTAATTAAATAACATAAATACTCATCTCATATCCAGAATTATACCTTTAACGTTGATGTGAATTTTATCCATTTTTCCCATTTGTCCCGGCAATGTTCTTCCTGTTTCCTTAGTCTATGTGTTAAAATCTCCGTCTCAAATATTAAATTTACAGTTTGTATCCATTCTTTAGTAGTAGGAGGTTCAGATTGGCACCATTTCCTGGTGATTACCTTTTTACTAGCCGCCAACAGAACTTTAAACAAATAACAGTCAGTTTTAAATACAGCTTTTTCCAAAAGACCAAAATATAAAACCAAACAGGTCTTAGGTATTGTGTAACCCAATATTGTTACAATCTCCTTGTGTGTTTCGTCCCAGAACTGTATAATTTTGGGACAAAGCCAGAAAATGTGTGTCTGGTTAGCATTAAGTGCTCCACAGTTTCTCCAACACATTTGAACTGTAGATTTAAATTTACTGGTAATTTTAGGTGTTATAAAAAATCTAATTATATTCTTCCAACAGTGTTCTCTCCAAATTCTAGAGGAGGACGTTGTAGTTTGAGTCTTCCAAATATTCAGCCAATCATCTTCTGTTAATATAATTCCAAGTTCTTTTTCCCATTTTGTTTTAATGTCCAGAGTGTTAATGCCTCTATTCTCTAACAGATATTTATAGAATAAGGATACTGTTGTGTTTTTTACCCTTGTAAGTTTCAATTAGCATTTTAACAATCCCATTCATATTGCGCTCTATTTTATGTTTAATCTCTTTATTATAAAAATCCCTTAGTTGTAAGTATCTATAATGATCTTGGATTCTTAGAGCAAACTCTTGTTGTAGTTCCTGAAAACTTTTAAAGTGGCCATCTTTAAGAAGTACACATAACGCTGTTAAACCTTTATCTAGCCATTGTTTGAATTGTAGATCTTGAATAAAATATTTATTATAGGCTGGACACTGTGTCAAACATAATTCTCTCTCTAGTTTATATTTCCGAATTATATATTTCCAGTGTGAAACAGGTGACAGTGTTAACATGTTTAAGTGTATTCTTGATAGTCTCTGTATCTCCAATGATACTTCGCAATTCTCTTCCCTGAACTCTTTGTTCTATATTTTTCCATTTCGCTTCATAATTTTTATCACTTATATTTATTATAGGAGTTATTTCAGCAGCATAATAATAGGCTCTAAAGTCAGGTAGTGCCATACCTCCTTTCTCTTTTCCTAATTGTAATATTTCAACTTTTATTCTGTTTTTTTTTTTTTACCATTCCATATTGTAGAGGGATATGGTGCTGGATATATATTGTAAATGATCAGTTATGAGTTAAGCTCATAAGATATGCAGTTATTATGCAAATAACCTCGTTGTGTGTGGGCACCACCTCTTTTGAGAGGAAAAATCAGTAACCCCAAATTAAATGTAAACTGAAACGTGAATTCTTTTCTCGTGTTTAAAGGGCATCAAATCAGTTAATACACACAGATATGCCAAAATAATCACAAATTTAGTTGATTTTATGTATTTTATTACAAAAATAATAATCTGTGATATGATGAAGATTATGCATAACAAACAAATGAATAACAAATAGCTTTGTATCAAAGGTCTAATTGATTATTCAAATCAGTGAAACTTAAAAAAGGCAGATTTTTGGACTAGTTCTGTTTGTAGAGTAGTTGAAATTGTGTCTAAAGTGAGCTGCAGTTTGTCTGATAAGATTATTGTGATGTATGATCACCAGAAGTGCATTGAAGAGTCTCTCTCACCAGAACGAGATGTCAGAATGTTCCACAGCTGCTTAAAATGATACCAGCAAGGCCTGAGATGCTCCGGTGACTGACAGGCGGATTGTCTCCTCAAAAGTCACCTATCATCGTTTGGCGGGATGAAGGTCCGGCCACTGGCTCTGAAGTCAGCTGGGATTTACCACTCTGCGGTGTGATGGTTCTGGTTCGTTTCTTCTGTATCTTTTGTCCCGTCTCTGTGCAGAAAGGATGCTTCTCTTCCATGCAGAAACTGAGTTTCTTCACTTCTGAGCTCCAGAAGCGTGTAGCAGAAGTTGAGAAGTAGATGTGCTTGCGAAGAAGAAGTAGTCGAAGACGAAGGAGAAGTGATTGAAGATGAAGATGTGAAACTGAACTTAACTGTCTGTGTGTTTCAGAGGTGACTTTTGTCCATCTCTCGGAAGAGGGATGGTCCTAACTCCTGTCATGTTTTTTTTTATCTAAAGTCCATTTTCTCTGTCTGCCTTTAAAAGTTACTCTTTCAAAAGAGACAAATAAGACAAATGGTTATCTTAAAGAGAGATGACTTAAAACACACATTTTCATAAATAAACATTCAGTTATGAAAATTTACAGAAAATGACATTTTGGGATTAATAGCAGGCAATGTTTCTCCAAAAGGTGTCGCTGTCCATCCCCTGAAAAGTAAATGTCATTAAACAAAGTGTTCTTTAAAATGTGTTCTCTTCATGGGAACCCATCCTGGGAGTAATACTCCTTTTGATAAAGATAAAGTCTCAGCAGATGTTTCAACTTCGAGGTCAGTTGAACCAAAACTCATTAAATGATTTGTCCGTTGCATGGGAAATGAGTTCATATTGGCAGTGAAGTTAACACAGTGACAACAAAAAAGGTTGAATCATGTCATCTGGACTTCGTTTTTTTTTTTTGTTAAAAAGAAACGTTTCGCCCCTCATCCAAGAGGCTTCGTCAGTCTGAGGCCTAGCCATCTGGTATTACCCAGAAGCCACCCTGACTCTTGTGTTTCAAGCCTGCCTCAGATACCCCTGAAGTCTGGCCTTTTCACTAATGGTTTCAAAAACACAAAGTTTGTTTTCTCAGTCATCCAGGTATATAACAACAAAAAA
>NC_056505.1:51737865-51743466 GCF_014905685.2 Nematolebias whitei | reverse complement strand
GTTCGGGGGGCTAACCGCAGGAGAACGCCTCAACCATTGTACAAGGTGGGCCAGAAAGCGTGGCTCTCCACCAAGGACCTTCCTCTCCGTGTGGAATCTAAGAAACTAGCACCACGTTTCATTGGTCCTTTTCTGATTACCAAAATAATCAATCCTGTCTCTGTTCGCTTACAGTTACCCAGGTCCATGCGCATTCATCCAACGTTTCATGTCTCAAGACTCAAGCCATTTGTCCTGCCACGTTTTCGACCCACCACCGACCTCCCACCACCCGCCCGACTCATTCAGGGGAGCCCAGCCTACACGGTCCGACGCCTTCTTCGATCCAGAAGGTGGGGGAGAGGACTCCAGTATCTGGTAGACTGGCAGGGGTACGGCCTGGAGGAACGTTCCTGGGTGCCCTCACGCAATATTCTGGACAAAACCCTCATTAGAGACTTTCATCGACTGAACCCTCTCCAGCCTGGTGGTCCTTCAGGAGCCGGACCTTGAGGGGGGGGTTCTGTCATAGCTCTGCTCTCTGTCAGCTCCTCTGTCATGCTGCACACTCAGTAATCACTCAACTCATGTCACCTGTCACCGCTCATTATCCCACAGCTCCACCACCTGGTCCAGTCAGTACTTAAGCTCACTCATTCCTCTCAGTCTGGGCCAGATTCTCTATCCTGTCTCATCAGCAGTAGACTTTCCAGCATTCCATTGATTGACTCATCACGTTCATGACCCTTGCCTTGACCACGACCACGCTTTTGCCATCAGCCCTCGTCTGCTTTTGCTCATCTGATCAGGTACCGACTCATGCTCTTGTTTTTTTGACTCTCTTTTTGGATCACGTACTGGATACTTCTGCTGAACAACTGACTTCACGTTGCAAGCCTGTTGGACTCCGTTCCAGTGGACCTTAACATCAGTTGTACTTCTACTGGCAGCCCGCCACTACAACACTACCAATCAGAAGATCGGAACCAGCCCAGAACCGGACCTACTCCAGAGTTTTACTTAATTTCACAATAAATCTTTTAACCCTCTCAGTGGTTGTTGTTGTTGTTTGCGATCCGGCCTCTGGTTCATGACAGTAGAATCTGGCCATTATGGATACAACACCAACCCGAGAGTGGTGCTCTAAGGTAGAAGGGGCTGTTAGTAGACTTGAGAAAGGGCTTCAGGAAATGGTTGTTTCTCTTCAAGCTTTGTCCCAACAGTCAAACCAAGTCATCAACCAAACCCTGTTGACTCCTGCACCAAGAGAACCACGGTTAGCCCCCCCTGAACATTTCAGAGGTGAGCCTGAGCAATGTCGACCATTTTTGACTCAGTGTGACATTCAATTTCAATTGCAACCTTCATGTTTTCCCACTGAGCATGCTAAAGTAGCTTATGCTGTCTCACTTCTCGCTGGAAGAGCCAAGACGTGGGGCACTTCTGAATGGTTAAAAGGTGGCGTGGTATGTCGTAATTTTTCTGAATTTTCCAAAGAGTTGTGTCGGGTTTTTGACCCCATCCTCCCTGAGAGAGAGGCAGCCCGAAGAATTTTTGATATTAAACAAGGCAAGGATTCTGTAACCAAATACATCATTCACTTTCACTCTGTTTCAGCAGACAGTCATTGGGATGAACACGCACTCACTGACGCCTTCTTCAGGGGGCTTAATGAAGATGTTAAGGATGTGCTGGCAACAATGGACTATCCCTCATCCCTACGCCAGCTGGAGGAAGTGGCCACCCGTGTTGACCTTCGCCTGCGTGAGCGTGAGCGTGACCGTGAACAGAGTCGAGGCAAGGCCACAGCCATGTCCAGAACCAGACATCACCTTGTGGATCATGAACCTAAAACGGAACAAACCAAGAGCCCTCAGGATCCTCTGTATGCTACGGAACCCATGCAACTAGGAAGAAGTCGTCTGACCACCCAGGAACGAGAACGTCGGAGGAGGTACCATCTCTGTTTTTATTGTGGTCAAGGCGGTCATGATTGTCATCATTGTCCAGTAAAAGACCAAGGCTCAGCAGGAGAAGAGAGGCTCCTGTTGAGTCTTAGTCATAAGATCAAGTCCTCTCCACCTATCATGTCCAAGTCCAAGGTCAAGTTCATAATAAAGGGTGGTCAACCCGTCATCGTCTCAGCTTTTATTGATTCAGGGGCCGACACGGAATTCATTGATAAAACCTTTGCCAAATCCATAGATCTGACCATTGTTCCATCACCTAACAACCATAAGGTCCTCGCTTTAGATGGTCATCCTTTAAGTCAATCTAGTCTTGAAACTGTTCCAGTCACCATGGTGTCGGCCAACAACCATTCGGAACTGATCAGATTCATTGTTATTGATTCACCCCAACTCCCAGTGGTTTTAGGTTCCACTTGGTTACGCAAACACAACCCCCAAATCGATTGGAGGAACCAAGAGATTGTAGGATGAGCTAATGAGTGTTATTCTACATGTATTCAGAGCCAACCCAGTTCACCAGCCCTTGTCACAGCCAATGAGGAGACCTATCCTAATCTAAGTCAGGTACCTAAAGAGTACCATGATTTGAAAGAGGTCTTTAATAAA
This sequence comes from Nematolebias whitei, assembly GCF_014905685.2. Taxonomy (NCBI): domain Eukaryota; kingdom Metazoa; phylum Chordata; class Actinopteri; order Cyprinodontiformes; family Rivulidae; genus Nematolebias; species Nematolebias whitei. The sequence goes on along the minus strand of NC_056505.1, from coordinate 51,740,911 downwards.
TCAAAAGCTACGTCCCTTCCGCCACATCGTCCATACGATTGTGGTATTGACCTGATCCCAGGTTCTACCCCCCCTCGGGGTAGATTATATTCTTTGTCTGGTCCCGAGCAAGAGTCCATGAGGAAATATATAACAGAGTCCCTCCAAGCTGGTATCATTAGACCTTCAGCATCCCCCGCTGGTGCAGGGTTTTTCTTTGTAGGGAAGAAAGATGGGTCACTTCGTCCATGCATTGACTATAGAGAACTTAACAAAATAACCATAAAGAACAAGTATCCTCTGCCCCTCATGAACTCTGCTTTTGATATAATCCAAAATGCTAAGATATTCACCAAACTGGATCTTCGCAACGCTTACCATTTGGTCAGGATACGGCGGGGAGATGAATGGAAGACGGCTTTTAATACCGCAGATGGCCATTATGAATATCTTGTTATGCCATTCGGCCTCACCAACGCTCCTGCCGTTTTCCAAGCCCTGGTTAATGATGTCCTTCGTGACATGATTAACATTTACGCTTTTGTTTACCTTGATGACATACTTATCTTTTCACAAGATAGCACTTCTCACCGTCGCCATGTCAGAGCTGTCTTAACCCGCCTTTTACAGAACAACTTGTTTGTCAAGGCAGAGAAGTGTGCTTTCCACCAAGTGTCCACCTCATTCCTTGGGTTCAACATTTCTCCAGGTCAAGTATCCATGGAACCCGGGAAGGTATCAGCGGTGGTGGATTGGCCCAAGCCCAAGGATCGTAAACAGCTGCAAAGGTTTCTCGGTTTTGCAAATTTTTATAGGAGGTTCATTAAGAACTACAGTTCAGTTGCAGCTCCTCTTCATTTTCTCACCTCATCTAAGACCAAGTTCATCTGGGACTCCGTTGCCAACCAATCATTCCAGAAGCTCAAAACATTGTTTTCCTCTGCTCCAATCTTGCACTCTCCAGACCCCGAGAAACAATTCATTGTGGAGGTCGATGCATCCAGCACCGGGGTGGGCGCCATCCTCAGTCAGCGCAGCACAGATGGTAAGATCCACCCCTGTGCTTACTTCTCCAGGGCACTCTCCCCCGCTGAGAGAAACTACGACGTGGGAGACCGTGAGCTTTTGGCAGTCAAGATGGCCCTGGAGGAATGGAGGCACTGGCTGGAAGGTGCGAAGAAGTCCTTTTTGGTATGGACCGACCATAAAAACCTAGAGTACATTCGCACAGCAAAGAGACTCAATCCCCGTCAGGCCAGGTGGGCTATGTTTTTCTCTCGGTTCAGTTTCACCCTCTCTTACAGACCCGGGCCCAAGAATGCCAAGCCGGATGCCCTGTCCCGGGTCTTTGAGGTCAAGGAAGGGCCCTCAGAAGAGGTCGAGTTCATCCTGCCTGAGACCGTACGTCTTTCTTTGACTCAATTAGAACTCGATCTCCAACAAGTCCAACTCTCCGAGCCACGTCCACCCACCTGTCCTAGGGGGCGCCTGTTTGTCCCCAATCAAAAGGTAAAAGAGGTTCTTGAATTATGCCATTCATCAAAGTTGTTCTGTCACCCAGGAATCACCAAGACCCTCCAAATCATTCGCGCCCGATTCTGGTGGGCTACGCTTACGGAGGACACCAAGCACTTTGTCAAGTCATGTCCCGAATGCAATTGTGCCAAGTCTTCCAATCGCCCACCTGCCGGGCTGCTACGACCACTGCCAATTCCTTCACGCCCATGGTCACATATTGCTATGGACTTTGTGACTGGATTACCCCCTTCTGAAGGTAATTCAGTGTTATTGACCATTGTGGACCGTTTTTCTAAAATGGTCCACCTGGTTCCTCTCCCCAAGTTACCTTCTTCCAAGGAGCTCAGCGTTATCATGGCCAAGGAGGTTTTCAGGCTCCATGGGCTCCCCCAGAACATTGTGTCTGACCGAGGTCCCCAATTCATTTCCAAGTTCTGGAGGGAGTTTTCCAACCTGCTAGGGATCTCGGTCAGCCTCTCGTCAGGTTTTCATCCCCAAACGGATGGACAATCTGAGCGTACCAACCAGGAGGTGGAGACCAAGCTTCGGCTCCTCTGCGAGGGGGACCCGAGGAAATGGACGTCCAACCTCCCTTGGATTGAACAAGCAATCAACTCTCTTCCATCCTCTACATCAGGTATTTCACCCTTTCATGTTGTCTTTGGATTCCAACCCCCTGTTTTTTCAGTCCAGGGGAGAGAAGCTCGGGTTCCCTCTGCACGACTCGCAATTTTACGTTGCCAGCGAGTCTGGAGAAAAGCCAGGAGAGCCCTAATTTTGGCCACCAAAAGGTATGTTCGGGGGGCTAACCGCAGGAGAACGCCTCAACCATTGTACAAGGTGGGCCAGAAAGCGTGGCTCTCCACCAAGGACCTTCCTCTCCGTGTGGAATCTAAGAAACTAGCACCACGTTTCATTGGTCCTTTTCTGATTACCAAAATAATCAATCCTGTCTCTGTTCGCTTACAGTTACCCAGGTCCATGCGCATTCATCCAACGTTTCATGTCTCAAGACTCAAGCCATTTGTCCTGCCACGTTTTCGACCCACCACCGACCTCCCACCACCCGCCCGACTCATTCAGGGGAGCCCAGCCTACACGGTCCGACGCCTTCTTCGATCCAGAAGGTGGGGGAGAGGACTCCAGTATCTGGTAGACTGGCAGGGGTACGGCCTGGAGGAACGTTCCTGGGTGCCCTCACGCAATATTCTGGACAAAACCCTCATTAGAGACTTTCATCGACTGAACCCTCTCCAGCCTGGTGGTCCTTCAGGAGCCGGACCTTGAGGGGGGGGTTCTGTCATAGCTCTGCTCTCTGTCAGCTCCTCTGTCATGCTGCACACTCAGTAATCACTCAACTCATGTCACCTGTCACCGCTCATTATCCCACAGCTCCACCACCTGGTCCAGTCAGTACTTAAGCTCACTCATTCCTCTCAGTCTGGGCCAGATTCTCTATCCTGTCTCATCAGCAGTAGACTTTCCAGCATTCCATTGATTGACTCATCACGTTCATGACCCTTGCCTTGACCACGACCACGCTTTTGCC
>NC_056505.1:51732643-51737765 GCF_014905685.2 Nematolebias whitei | reverse complement strand
TGCTACAGCTGTCAGGGTTGTCCTCTTCTCTGAGAGACCCTGCATTTCTATAGCACAATCAGCGAGAGGTATTATCCTGTTAACACCGGCAGCGGCAGTCCTCAGCTCCTCGAACAGTTTAGCTGACATAATTGTTATGTCTGCCCCACCGTCCAGAAGTGCTTCGTGTGTGAGGACACCTTCGAGTGTCACTGACAGGTACGCCTTTTTGGCGACCCCCCTTCTGATAAAGTTACACAGAAACCTCTTGGGTTTTTTCTGACGCTTCTTCACACGTTCAGCCTTGTCTGTGTAATCTTGGTTTGTCTGAACCGTCAGCACAGCAGTAGCTGTTTCTGAGTGTTCAGCTTGCGATGACTCGTCATCGTTTGTGTGTGTGTTTACCCCCCCTTCTTCCGATGAGGGGTTGTTGGAGGCAACAACAGCAATGTCTTGGTGTGTTCCACCGACATCTGTAATGTTGTCATTCGCGCCCTCAGATGTAATAGTGATCACATCACTGCATAGTGCTCCAGGTTGGTTTCCCGTGTCAGTGTGTTTCAAAGTTTCTAAAAACCTGCGTAATTTCTCTGTCTCTTCCGAGCTCAGAGGTGTAGGGCCTTGTTTCTGGAACTTTTGTGATTTTATCGCCTTGGTTCGCTTCGTCCGAGGTGGGGGACGGCTAGGTACGTCTTTTGGGGGTTCCTTTTCGGACTTCCCCTGATAATATGGGTCACTCTGGTTCCCATATCTTTGCATCCTACGCACACCCCATTTACGATAATCACGTTCATCCTCTGAAAGAGGAGCTTTTTTGTCCCAGCGTGCACCTTCATGACGCGGTTTGTTAGTTTGAAAAGACTGCTTTTTCTCGCCTTTTTTAGGAGGAGGCGGCGAAGCACGCCGTCCTTCCAGTTCTAGGGAGTGGGGTTTAACCTTTACACCAGGAAACACTTCTATGGGCGTCTTAGCATGAGAACATGCCTCAAACACATTCACAGCACACTGTTTAATCTCATTGATGGATTTTTCTCTGAAATTTGCCATCATTTGTACTGACGTTTTAAAGTCAGTGTGGAGATTTTTGCTGAAAACAAATTTAAAACCTTCTTCCTAAGCTTGGAAGATTCTTTTGTAATAAATCTTTGGATGTTCATGCTTGCCTTGCGTGACCTTGTCAGCAGCCGGGAAACCAGCAGGTCCCGTGCAGGGGTCGTACTCTCTGATCAAAGTTTCACACAGAAGGTTGTAATCCCTTCTCGTGGCATCAGGTAGACGCTCGATGAAGGTGAACACCTCTCTGTCCGAAGTGAGCCTTATCAGACTGATTTTATCCCCAACACATTAGGATAACCACTCAGTCTGAATTCAAGGTCTCTGAGGTATGCTTTTGTTCCAGTTGAACCCATTGGTCCCGGTACAAAGCGCTGTACATGTTTTGAGATTTTTTGCAGATCATCTATTGAAGGAGGAAGTATCCACGGTCTCTCTTGCATGGTTGGTAGTGCAAACTTGTTCAGGTCTGTCCCTATCACCCGAGATGAGGGTGGAGGTGTTTCTCTACACACATGTGGAGGTTGCAGAATGGGATTAAGAGCAAGAGGTGTACCAAAATCTTTCTGAGGTGATGGCGGGTGGCCTGGACTCTGACCTTGATCTTCTTTGAGTTCCAGACAAACTCGTCCCACGTCAGAACTTTTATTTGTTGCCGCGGCTAGTGTCTCCTCACAGGCTTTTAAGCGTTCCTGTGATGTTTGACATTTACTTTGTAAACGCACGCTCTGTAGGAGTAACGCGTCTTTTTCCAGTCTGCATTCGTTCAGAGCTTTTGATGCGAGCTGCAACTGTTGTTGTAGCACACAGTTGTCTGAACACAATGCTTGGTACTGAAGCTCTTTATCCCTAATCTTCTCCTCATATGATTGAGCTTGTAATGACATCTGATTTTCTGAGAGCTTCCTCTCATATGCTCTAGACAGCACGACATTTCGTTCAACCTGTTGATCCAATTCCTCTTTGAGAAGCAGAGAAATTTTTGCTAACCGTTCATGGCTCAGCTTTTTATTCTCTTTAACTGTGGCTCCTTTTGCTAAACTTTTCAGTTCTTCAGCTCTTTGAGTTTCATCAAGTTGTTCTAATTGCTCACCAATAATTGGATTTGTTAAAATATATAAAGCTCCCAAGATGATGTCATCTTGGGAGTTTAAAAGGTCAACGTTTTCATCTTCTCCTGCCATTATCTTCTATTTAAAAATTAAATAGGAAGATGTAGTGTTTTAGGTGGTAAAAACAAATCAGAAAAGTTTCCTTTTTCTGATATAATTACGCTTATTTAGTGTTCTAGCAATTAAACGTGTATTATCTTTTCAGCAAATGAGTAAACTTTATCAACTCTGTGAATATCTGGACTGTATCTTTAAAAAGTTTCTAATTTTTCATTTTGCACCTCTGTTTGAGGAATTATCAGTGAATGAAAAATGTCTTGGTAAATGCCTTTCTTGCATAAATACCTTAATCACTTTTTAAATGCAAGATAACAGTAATAATTCAGCTTGAAGAACGTTTATTAACTCAAAAATGCGTCTGTCAGTAATAAAACACGTGTAATTTCACCAAAATATCCTAAAAACGAAGTGAAACTGTGATTTCAAGTTTCCAACAGGAGGTGGCAGTATAACCTTATTTTATTTTAACCAAGACACTGTTAGTGATGACCAGTAGGAGTCGCGGTGACTTCCTGTGGTTTTGGTGACATCCGGTCGTTAGCCGTTAGCTTAAAATTAGCATCGGCTAGCGTGGTCCAAAAACAACATTTAATGACGGATTTAAAACTTAAATGTGGCAAAGTTTCAGCGATTAGGCTTCAAAGAAACAGAGCAGTGGATCAGAACCAACTTTAAAGCGTTTTTCAACTTTAAACAGCAGATTGAAATTTCCTATGAAGACGAGCTTCATTTCCGGGTCACGTGACTGAATCTACCAATGACAGAACAGCAACGGGGGTGGGTTTTACGACCTGACATCAGAGGAAGTGACAACAGACACGTCTCTCAGCGAATCAGAGCGTTTCAAACAGCGCTTTTCAACCAATGACGCATCGTCATTCTAGCTATCTTTGTTAGCATTAGCCTGAAAAAGTCCGGTCAACTTTCGTCATGAAAACTTTCAAAAATGTATTATTTTCTGTTAAAAATGTAACTTATCAACTCTCAAAGCTTCACTGGGACTTCGCCCGTTCAAAACAACAGTTTCTTTCTTCAAACACGACTCGTTCGAACCGAATCAGAACCGAGCCGGACCAGAACCACGTCTGGGTCACAGTTTAAACAGAATAAAGCGTTTTAACACAAACCCAGCTTCAGTTACACAACAGATGTACAAATTCAGCTTTTAAACTAACACATTGACTTTATTTTCAGCTTTCAAAGCACCCCAGCTGCAAAACATTGCTGTATTTTCTCCGAGCATCGCAGCTGCCACAACGCTGCGTTTCACACAGCAACAATCTGCACTTTTCATTTCATGCCAACATGATAATTCAATTGTTACACGAATAACAGTCCATTCATGAACCGTACGAGGTCACCAGATGTAGAGGAACATATATCTGTGATATATTATCCATAAATTAAACGGATTCATTCATTTTTCTGGACAGAATAATATCGTGCATTGAAATTAATAAATGTAAAGTGAGACGTTAATTTTCTTTGACCCATCAAATGAATGCGGTCATTTATTAACAGAATCAAAGTTTAACATCAAACATTTACATTAATTTGGCAAATTGATTTCAACAACAACATAATTAATTAGCAAGCTTTACAATTTAGGAAACCATACGGCCATGATTTCCCTTGCATTAAACCAACAGACATTTCTGAAAATATCTGGATGATTTCTGGCAAGATATAAGAGTTTAAAGATGGAAATGAAGTTTAAATGGAGAGGAAAAGATGGATGAGGGAAAGGTGTCAGTATCAGAACGGCATGCTCCGTTAAGATCCCAGCTTCCTCCTCGGTACACTTAGGTGGTGTAAATCGACTCTTTACCTGTAGCAGGTGTCTCCACTGGTACGGAGTTCCATTTAGCGCACCCTTTCAGCGTCTCCGTAGGAACAGCTGTGAATCGTCCGAAGTAGTGACGGTAGTCCGTCCGACACAGGTTCACCTCTCGGTTGGGCTCACATGAGTTGTGAGTCCGTCAGAGTTCCACTCAGATGTGGAAGATTTCATAATTCCAACGAGACTCGGAAGAACTCCGGATCATGTCTGGAACCTCCTGAACTCTCCAGCACTTTTCTGTTCGGTTTGCTCTCCGAACTGAACTGCTCTCCCACCGCACTCGACTGGGCTCGACAGCACTCAACTCATTCGAACTAGGAAGTGCCGACATTTAAAGAGTTCTATTTCCGGTTCATTTGGGAAGTTCCTGATTGGTCGATCGACCAGACAGGGGTGTGTTTTAGTGATGTAAGAGGTTATTAAAAGTCAGAAAAACAGAAAAATTGTTTTGGAACGGACAGAAGATGTTTTTGAGACAGACGAGAGAAATGTTTAGGCGAGTTGGGGGAAAACAGGTGCCAGCTTCTCTATTTACGTCTGAGAGGATATAAAAACATGACAGTTTGTTCCAACAACTTGTCTTCTTGCCTCCAACCTTTTACCAACATCACAACTTGCTCATTTCAGACAGAAAATCAGAAAATGCATGAATTACTCCGTAACACATTCTAACTTGATTTCTACTTTGAATGAAGATTAAAAAAAATCAATAACTGTTTCACAGTTGATTTAAAATGAGTAGTTCACTTCAACATTTAAAAATGGTTTGAACTAAACACACTTTGATTATCAAAACATTTGTAAAATAGTAATGATAATAAAAAAGAGAGTGTTTTTTCAATTGATCAGTGCAGGACACTTAGGAAGTCTCTGGATGAACTTAATCTTGTGTTTCTGGACTCAAATCAATGAAATACAGTTCTTGTCCCAGGAAGGCCCTCAAGGCCAGATTTGACCTGAGGCTTAGTTCACTACACTAAAGACAGGACCACACTAAGGGCAGGACCACACTAAGGACAGGACCACAATAAGGACAGGACCACACTAAGGACAGGACCACACTAAGGACAGGACCACA
>NC_056505.1:51728134-51732633 GCF_014905685.2 Nematolebias whitei | reverse complement strand
GGACAGGACCACACTAAGGACAGGACCACAATAAGGACAGGACCACACTGACACACTGCACCGCTTTTTCATTTAAACCACATTTTTTGAGTGTTTTATATAAAAAGTACCAGCTTATGCTGTCAAAAGCTTTCTCTGCATCGAGACTGACTGAAATATCTTTAGTTTTATTATTTTGAATATGGTCTATAATGTGAAGTGCCCTCCTAATGTTATCTCGCCAAAGGCGTCACAACCATTATATGTGAAGGGGACAAGTCCCCCCCACATTAAAAAAACGTTCATTTGGAACCCCCCCACACACACACACACACACACACACACACTTTTACTATGAAACATTAGTTCAGGCGGTGCAGTTTCTCTTTCTTCGTGAACAAATCCATTCCACTTGATTAATAGGAGAATACTCAAGCCACTAAAACTCCACTCCAGGTTTTCCTGGTTACCTCCAACTCTCCACCGTCCCTTCCTGCCTCTTGCCTCTTGGAGGAGGTGGAGGTACCTGTGTTGCTCGCTCGCCAGTTTAGCAGCTTAGTGCGGGCAGCTGTTGACCGGGGGGTTGATCATCAACATATATTCATGTTAGGAGGATGCTTGAGAGGAGCTATGTCTGTAGCATCTTATCTTAGCAGTAACTGTGACGCTATGAGACGCTGCAGGTGTAAGAGACTCTGTGTGTTCAGATACATTAAAGTTGAAATGTCTTTAAAACCCCACACCTTATTGTCCTCAAGCTTCATGAGAAACATCATTTAGATGAGTAGTGTTGAACACAAGTAAAAAAGTCCAGTGGTGAAGTTTTTTATTTCTCTATAGACACAAATAGTGCAGATCTGACGCTCTGTATTAAAGTGTATTAAAGTTAAAATGTGTTTAAAACCCACAGATGAATTCACACAAACTTGGTGAGAAATATGTTTTAAATTTGTGGAATTAAAGGAAATCTAGGTGAAATGTTGCTTTTTGTTCATTAGTGAACACCTTTTTTTTATGTGCGCACACACGTGCACACACACACACACACACACACACTTACACACATCATTGTGTCCCCCCCCACATTACGGATGTATTCTGTCAGCCTGTTGCTTTTTAAGCTTTTTAGCTAACAGTTTTGTTCCTTTAGGTCCCATTTCTGATATAGCAGCACATGACGGCGGTAGAGGCTGTAAATCGGTTGACGTCCGAAAAAACATGACGCAGCACGGAGATGCGCATCTGCTCCCTGAACGTTACGCGGAGTGGCAACGAGCATGCGCTCTAGACAGATGGATGAACTGTCTTATCAGCAGGGGATATATGCTGCAGTTCGCAGCTCAACCCCCCCCCCCCCCCCCCCCCCCACCCCCCCCCCCCGTTTGGAGGAATTTTAGAGACGGTTCTGTCATGCCCAGAACAGATCTCGTTTCTTTATGCAGAGGTTCAGGAACTTCTGGTGAAAATGTAATTTCCAGGGTTCCGGAAGGAGAGGAAAACACAGGGTTCTACTCTCGTTACTTCCTGGTCCCAAAACGGACCGGAAGTATGAGACCCATCTTGGATTTGTCAATTTTCAACAAATCAATCATGGAGAGACAATTTCACATGTTGACAACCAGACAATTGTTAGACAACATTCAGCAAAACGACTGGTTTACCTCCAATGATCTGAAAGACGCCTACTTCCACATCCCGATCATTCCAAAGCACAGAAAGTTCCTGCGCTTCTCCTTTCAAGGGATCCAGTATTAGTACAACAGACTCCCATTCGGGTATTCCCTTGTGCCACTCACGTTTTCATAATGTGTGGAGGCGGCTCTGCAGCCGTTACACAGTGCAGGGATGAGAATTCTGTTTTATCTGGACGATCTGTTGCTGCTGACCCGTTCCAGACAGGAGGCAGCAATGCAAACTCTGACGCTGATGTCACACCTGCAAAATCTCGGCTTCACCATAAACTGGAAAAAGAGTTCAGTTCTCCTGGCCCAGATGATCGTTTATCTGGGAGTGGAGCTAAACTCGGTCACTATGAGGGCTCGCTTATCTCAGACGAGAACCGAAGCTCTAAAGGATCAACTCTGCCACGTGAAACCGGGCAGAGTGGTAACAGCTGTTTCTGTCATGAAGCTGTTAGGAACAATGTCGTCAGCTAACACGGTGATCCCGTTGGGATTACTCCACATGCGACGTCTCCAGAGGTGGTTCGCTAGTTTGCGTGTGGATCCGATGAGGCAGAAGAGACGGTTGATCATTGTGCCCCCCTCCGTGAGAAGTGACCTGAGACACTGGGGAAACCATTTTGTTTTGTCGGAGGGAGTTCCCGTCATCAGACCTACGTCACACGTGTCAGTCTTCGCAGATGCGTCCCTATCAGGCTGGGGGGGCACATGCATGAGTCAAGCTGTGGGGGCGCTGTGGCCACCCCACATAGCAGCTCATATAAATGTTTTGGAGTGTCGCACGGTTTTGAATGTGATTCAACACTTTGTCTCTGTGCTGCGGAATCATCATGTGTTGATTCATACAGACAACAAGTGACTGTTGCATACATAAACTGGCAGGGGGGTGCTCGCTCAGCCCAAATGTTACACATTGTGAGACAGCTGCTGTGTTGGACACACCAAAATCTGCTCTCCATCAGAGCAGTGTATATCCATGGTGTTCTGAACAGGGGGGCGGATGTGATGTCCAGGGGCGGTCCGTGACACGGGGACTGGACCCTCCATCCCGATCTGATGGCTCAGACGTGGAAGAAATTTGGCAAAGTGGCCATGGACTTGTTTGCAACACGAGAGAATGCTCAGTGTCAATTATGGTTCTCACTGAGTCCGCGAGACGAACCACCGCTAGGGGTGGACGCGTTTGCTCACAGCCCGTGGCCTAAAATGCTTCTTTACGCATTTCCCCCACTCCCTCTGATATCATGGTTTCTGAACCGCGTTCAGGAGGAGGGACTGACAGCTTTCCTGGCGGCTCCCGAGCGCATGAACGCCCCATTGTTCCCAGTTCTACGACGCCTGTTATCAGGGCGCCCGTGGAAACTGCTGTGGAGGGAGGATGCTCTCCTCCAGGCGGGCGGAGCGGTCAGGAGTTACCTAGAAATAGGCCAGCACCTTTGGGTCTGGCCGATCAGCGGATCCGCTTAGAAAAGATGGGTCTCTCTCAAGAGGTTATGCGCACAATCCAGGATGCATGTGTTGCATCTACCACAGCGCTGTACACATCAAAGTGGACAGCTTTTCAGTGCTGGTGTACGGAGAAAGGTGTACAGGCCACCTCATGTCCACTAGGTGGCGTGCTGTCCTTTCTACAGCAGCTGATGAACAGAAATCTGGCATTCAGCACAATTAAAACGTATGCTGCAGCCATCTCGTCTTGTCACGAAGGTTTCAGGGACAGAGCAGCTTTTAATCATCTGCTGATGAAGCGTTTTTTAAAAGGTGTACAGAGATGCAGTCCTGTTTCACGCCCACTTTCTCCACAGTGAGATTTAACGCTGGTTCTGTAAGCCCTGATCAAAGCTCCATTCGAGCTACTAGATCAGGTTCCGATAAAATTCTTGTCTCTTAAAACAGCCCTGCTGTTGGCTTTAACATCCGCTAAGAGGGTGAGTGATTTATCTGCCCTCTCTGTCGCTCCGTCATGTCTCAGAATTCAGGCTGATGGCAGCTCAGCTGATCTGAGGCCTAATCCAATGTTTATGCCTAAAAACAGCACAAGCTCATTTAAATCAAGAGCGATTTCGTTGGAGGGATTCTTCCCTCCTCCCCACAAATCAGAAGAAGCATCTTTCTATCTTCTCTGCCCTGTACGTGCATTGACGTGTTACGTAACACGCATGGTGGCATTGCGTCAGACTCAACATTTGTTTGTGCACTATAGAGACGCATCTGCAGGTCGCCCGTTATTCACCAGCGCCTGTCACACTGGCTTTGTGAGGCCATTTCTGAAGCCTACAGAGCATCAGATTTAGAGCCTCCTGACAACCTCAGGGCGCACTCGACCAGAGGTATCACATCTTTGACTGCATTGCATAATGGTATGTCAATGCAGGATATTTGTACTGTGGCCGTGTGGTCAACACCCTGTTCATTTATTCGCTTTTATTTACGTGATGTGACGGCTCGTTCCATGACACATTCTGTCCTTAGAGTTTTAACAGAATGAATATTATTGAGCATGTGATCAGCTGTTTTTTTGTTGTCAGCAGCAAACTGGATGATCCACTCTGAGAAGGTGCTATTTAAGAGACTGAGCTGAAAACAGCACCTCAGACTGAGGAAGTCTCTTGGATGAGAGACGAAACGTTTCTACATTTTTTGTTGTTTTGCTTTGGTTTTTTTTTGGGGTTTTTTTTTAATGTCCAGAGGACCAGATTTAACTTTTTTAGAATGAATATTATTGTTTCATGAAATCATGGCAGGCCCTGAATTACGGTATTCGGACTGTGAGAAGGCTCTATTGACCACTGTGTGGGCAGTGAAACATTTCTCCTGCTATATTGGTGGACAGAGGAT
>NC_056505.1:51723530-51728034 GCF_014905685.2 Nematolebias whitei | reverse complement strand
TCGGGAGATACACTATCTGTGCCCGAGCAAACCGTTTATGTGGAATAAAACCGCGGGCATATGCGGATTAACACCTATTCCGGAAAATTCTAAGTGCTCAACGACCGTAACGCCTCGACACCTGGCCAAAGATGCAAAAGCGGAAATAATTGGCTCTCGTTGGCTAGTGAACGCTCCTCAAAGAAAGGCGATCATAGCCTACAATCAACCCGGGGCAAATAGACCTTTGGCGTTACCGGACAAAACGATGTGGATCAGTGTTCCCCAGGGAACAACCATACACATTGGTGACTTGACGCTCTACCACCTCGATCCGGAACGATGGGACGCGACTCTGGATGACTCAGAGTACCTAGGAAATATGTCTATAGACATAGATCCAGAGACTCTGGGAAGGATCCGTTTTGAAGGCACCCAAGTCGTCGACGTGGAACCAATAAACCAAGTTCTCAAGTCCCTCAGGTCCACAACTAAGAACCCGATCCAACCAATTAACTATGCGTGGTCGAGCGCGGACACATTAATCATAGCCCTGCTAATGGCGATAACCCTCGTATTGTGTGGGATACTCGCATCCCTGTTCCGGGGCCAAACGTCACTCCGAGTCGACGTGGATCGCCATGCAGCGCACCTCGATATGATTATGCCTCGCGTAAGCGGGTCCGCAAAGAAGCCACTCACACGGGACAGCGCGACTGAAACTGACAACCAGGGTGAGGAGGAGCAGTGAAACAATGTTTCTAGATGCTTAGTCACTACTCTTGTCGGTGTTGAAACGTTGTTTAGTTGATTTTGGTTGTTTCAGAGGTAAGAATGTATCTTGTGTGTAAGTTAAGTTAGAGACTAAGAGGCCTTTAACCATGCCAACATGCAAGTTCATTCGCTAAATTGCAATCCTTGCGGAGTCAATGTATATTATTGTTACCTTAAGTACCATAATCTACATTGATCTCACAACGCTTAAGCCGAACCTACTCGAACAATTCTATTCGGGGGGGATAGCTAATTCTTTTTGATAAGTCTCGCCATAGACTTCCAAAACATTTATGGGGAAACCAAACACCCAATCTCAAGTCGTTCGTCTAAAAGACAACAGACATTTGAACCAAACTATATTTTGCCATGTAAAGCTAACTTAAGCCAAGTTAGAAATGGAAAAATAGTTTGGAACCCTTTTCTATAGGCTTAAACCCCTGTAGTTACCCCTTTTCAGCATGCTCCACCCCTTAACTGGTAGTCGTAGCTGTTCCCAACCATAATAGCTTACACACCAGGTGCATATAGTTTAAGGCCTTATGTAAAATCCCCTTCATAAGCCCACCTTAAACCACATAATTGCATGACACATTGAACCAGAACGGCACAGGCTGGACGTCGCTGGAGACGACCTTCGCTGGAGGCGACCTGCAATCCTGACGTTGGTCTCCACTCTTCATCCAGTGGCCGCTTCTTCAGTTCAATCCAAGGGTACCCCTCTGTATGCTGATTAATCAACACTTCCGATCGTTGTGGATTTACCATTGTGGATTATATGACTTTTTCCAGTGGACTACAGACTGTGTTTCCAAGGGGTTAAAGCATTGCTACAATGGAATTATCGAGACGATATGGGATTATAATCAACACAATGGAATTACCAAGAACATTGTGGAATTACCTTGACTTTTGTTTTCCTTGCTGGATTACTTTTGACTTTTGTTTTCCTTGCTGGATTACTCTTGACTCTTGTTTCTTTGCTGGATTACATCAAGCTTCAAGGACAATCGACGACGTAAGTCCATAGTTGGAATTCATCTCCATGGACAGGTGATGATTTCCAAAGGGGGGACTGTAGTGGACTAGGCCTACGTCGAAACTAAGTCTAAGGTCAAAACTCTTGACCTTAAGAACCTTGTGGGACAGAAGCTGTCATTTCATGTATTTGAATCCATAAATACAGGTTCACCCATCCTGAGACTTTCTTTCTTGAAGATTCAAGTGAAAAGAACACTCTCTTTTTATTATCATTACTATCTTACAAATGTTGATAATCAAAGTGTCTTAGTTCAAACCATTTTAGATGTTGCAGTGAACTAATCAATTTTATTAACTGAGTAATGATTTTTATTCTCATGTTAAAAGCTGTTGCAGAGTAATTATGCATTTTTCTGATTTCTGCTTTTGAATGAGCAAGTGTGTGCGTTTACAAGGTTACAGTCAAACGAAAAACAAGTTGTTATGTTAAAACTGTCATGTTTTAGAATCCTCTCAGACGTAAGTAGAGATGTTTTGCACCTGTTTCTTAAACACGCCACAACAAAACCCTCTCGGTCTGTGAGAACATTTCTGAGCTGTCCCATAACAATTCTCGCTGTCTCTAACCTCTTACGTCACAAAACCCACCCCGTCTGGTCGTTTCTGACCAATGAAAAATCCCAAAAAGTGAACCGGGAAAGAGTCTTTAAAATGTCAGTACTTCCTGGTCTACACAGTCTCACAGAGTTACAGACTCACAGAGTTGGAGAGTTGTCGGAGTTCTAAGAGTTCTGAGAGCGTAGAGTTCGGTGAGAGTCTACTCAAGTTCTGCTGAGTTCTGATGGAGTGCTGTTGGAGTTCCTGACATGACAACAAAGCTCTTCCGAGTTCCATGGGATTATAACATTTTCCACTGAGGTGAATATGTGTCGAACAGAGCCTCGCCATTACTTCGGACGAGTAACAGCATCCTACTGAGACGCTGAAAGGGTGCGTTAAACGGAATCTCACCTGAGACATCTCCAGGTAAAGGAGCCGATTTCATCACCTAAGTGTACTGTAAGGAAAAGCTGAAGAAAGCCGGAGAGTGTCGATTCTGGTGAACACTTAATTTCCCTCACATACCATCTTAACTCCCTCTAAACTTCTTTTCATCTTTAACTTTCTATCAAGTAGAAATTCTCCCAGATATTTAGAAATGTCTGTGTAAAGTGCTTACCCACATTCATGTGGGCAAAAGATCATAGTTGTACAGTTTATAAATGTCTGTGGTGCAGCAACGGAAAAATCATGGCCGTATGATTTTTCCTGATTGATTGCTTATATTGTTATTTTCATAATTTGCCAAATTAATGTAAATGTTTGATGTTAAATTTGATTCTGTAAATAAATGACCGCATTCATTTTGATGGGTCAAATTTAAATGACGTCTCACTTTGCATTTCCTTAAATTCAATGCACGTTTTATTCAGTCCAGAAAAATGAGGAACCCGCGTTAAATGATGAATATATCCCAGCATCTGTTCATCTACACTCACATCTGACTGCATGCATTATTGTGTGAGATGTTGTTATCAGTCACAGGTTGTGACTGCTGTTCTTGTTCTATTGTCACTAACCAGTTCATGACTACTGTCATCAATCAGTTCATTTGATTAATAATCAGTTCATTTATTATTAATATGTTCATATTGAAGAGCCGTGGATTTGCTCTGTTCACGGCCTTTTTCAGCCTCTCCTCTTTTTCTGTTGAAAACCTTTCTAGGACATTCATGCACTCGGAACACGTAAATTACGCCGTGCGCATCTGTGCATGGTGCGCGTAATTACGCAATGCGTTTTTTATGCACATGGAGAGCTGAGTGACAAGATGTTTTTTGGGCAAGCGGGCGCTTCTTATGGTGTTCGAATGGACCCAGTGAGGCGGAGACTATATCTGCTTCGCCCTTAACCCACCAGTGACAGCCTTAAAGGGCAAAGCCTATATGAAATAGAACGTTGGTTTACATACTGTAACCCCAGATTCTATGAGTATAGGCGTAGCCCTTTAAGCATCGGGCCTCACTGGCTCCTAAATGGCTGAAGAAAAAGCTATTTGGGAGTCAATTACCCGCTCTTGATGTAATTTATACAGACTGGGTGGGGCCCACACAACAGTTGGGCATGGACTAATTTTTTCAGTGCAATGCTTTGCATGACGGGATAAACCCACCAGCGACAGCTCTTAAAGGGCTACGCCTATACTCATAGAATCTGGGATTACAGTACGTAACCAACGTTTCACTATTGTGGACATCTGCTGGTGTTTACTGACTGTAAGAACAGTCAGATGTTACATACAGAGTCATGATGTGCAATATGACATAAAATTCATATCCCAGTAATATAGTCTATTGTGATGAGAAGCTACACGCTAATTATGTCAGGTTTTTTTAATTTTTGCCTATGTCCTGTCCATTCAGCATACATGTTATAGTATCATACAGTTAGTTAATATGCATGCGCGCGCATGCACATTTTGCAATAAGCCTGTGACGTTCAGAGGAGCCGTCTGATCATCCTACATGTCATAAGCTCAGGATACCCAGATAGTATGAGAACCGGAAACGACGCAAGACTCAGATAAAGAAAATGAATTTATTTACAGTGATATTTATATACATATATACAGTTGGTAGCCTGGAACCCCTGGGGAGGAAGGACAAAGGTCAGGTGGGTCTTGCACGGAGGGTTGTTGTGATAATGATTTGTTTGTTTGTCTCCTCTTACA
>NC_056505.1:51718299-51723520 GCF_014905685.2 Nematolebias whitei | reverse complement strand
TCTCAATTACTCATAATAAGCACTGGCTAGAAGCATAAATACCAAAAAGGAATCAATGCTCCAGCGGAGAGTAGAACTTGGCTGCAGCCTTAAGTAGAGCTGGAACTCATCAGGCAGATGGCCAACAGCTGGTGGTGATCGGCGGCCATCTTGGAGCTGCAGCAAGAACTACTCTTACACTACATTGCAAGATACAACAAAAAGTAAGTCAGTAAATTATTTTGGTTCAAAGTACACATGGTATTATTGTATATTTACACAATGCACAGTGTGCAATGCATTTCATGAACTGTAAGTAAATCGTTTTATTTATTTATTTTTATTTAAATGTAATATGTGCACGACTTCAGGTGGAGCAAAAACGCAGTTTGTTTATGTGCGAACAGTGCAAATGAAGTTAGTCCGAGCTTCGTGAATTTAATTAAAAAAATAAGGACAATATAATCATTCTGCTGCCTTAACTGCTAACTCAGGGTGTCATACAGCTGTTAAACTGTTAAGTCAGGGTGTCATACAGCTGTTAAACTGCTAAGTCAGGGAGTAATACAGCTGTTATTCAGGGTGGATTGAGGTGTCAGGGTGTCATGCAGCAGTTAATAACAAAGTATGATGATCTGACAGATTAACTGCTGCGTGATGGTGTGATATGGCTAATTAAATACAAAGGTGTATGGTGCTCTCACAGCGGATAGATGCAGCCGTCAGTTTGCGCTACGCGTATGGCAATCAATGCTACGCGTATGACAATCTGACAATGTATGCTGGCTGAACAGAACATGGCAGTAATTGCGTTTTTGTTATTTTTTGCCGGCCAGTCGGTCTGTCCACATTCCTACTGTATCTAACATTTGACTGGGATGTTTAATATGACATAAAATTCATATCCCGGCGATATCTACCGGTAGTATATTGTGATGAGAAGCTACACGAAGCTACATGCTAACTACGGCCAGCTAGCTTCTCTACTACTTAGCTCTCGAAGGAAACAGCCTTTCACCATTTATGCAGTTTTCAACTCAAAAAGGTAACGGTAAATATCGCTTTTTACTTACTTCCACAGATAACTTTTAGCTTGAGGAGATGATGCCCTGTCCGGCTCCGATGCTCCGGTGGAGAGGACCCGGGTAGACCGGAGGAGCTCCATCTAGCTCACTCTGAATTTTGTCGTCAGCCAGCAAGCACAAAAAAAAACCCGCCAGCACTTCAGCATTAGACCAAAGTGTTGTCATTATTGTTTTTAAAATCTTTAAAATAGGTCCAGCTGCTGCTCCAGTCCGAGAAATTGCAAATGGCGGATTGGTGTTGTGAAAAGTTTCTGAAAGATCCAGTGACTCCTCCCCCTGACCAATCAGTGACCGGCAGTGCGCTGGCGTCACATCTAGACCCAACAAGAACCAGACCTGGGACCCCAGAGAAGCAGGTCCCAATAATCGTGCGGGTTCCACCGCTGAAGGCACTGTGGAGAAACTACGCAATCGGCCCGAACTGGTTACGTAGGCACCCGAAAAGGCCCTGTGGATAAGGGGCTTAACTGGCTTTTTTATGTATGTGAATGTTTCTGTAAAGTGCTCTGAGACAACTTTGTTATGATTTGGCGCTATAAAAATAAACTGAATTGAATTAAAATGGAGACATTTTGTAAGATCTAACTTATTGTTTTCCTTTGTACAACTCTAAACATTTTGTTGCTAAGCTTTTGGAATGCAGGTCTGACATGAAGAGGGCCCTTAGCAAAATGTATACACTGCTCAGTTCATACCATGAGTCCAGTTTGGAATCCATTAAACTGAAATGGGAAAACAGAATTGTAGGAATCCATATCAGACTCAATCTGGAGAAGGATCATTAAGAACATTTACTCATCTTCAATCTGTCTGAGACAAACTGTAATTCAATTCAAGGCTGCACTGGTCCAAAGACAAGTTGTCCAAGTTCAAAGCCAACCTGGACCCCACATGCAACTGTTACAAACAAACTCCAGCTACATTCTTGCATACATTCTGGACCTGTCTCAAACTGCTGTGGAGCGCCGGAGCCGGACTGGAGCAGAACCGGACCGGACCAGTGTCGACTTCAGCCTCAGCCTCTCCGGTCAGTCTCGTTTTTCACTGGGGGTGCCTCTCGTGCTGTCGGGTGCGGTGGTGTCATGCAGAGAAGTGGAGGAGCAGAGTGAAGGAGCAGCGTGAAGGAGCAGTGTGAAGGAGCAGGGCTGCGTGGTGCTTGAGAGAAGTTCAGAGTTTGTATCAGAGTTGCTGCAGGCCTCCATCCAAACTCACCTGGATAATAATAAATTTTATTCCGGATCACGCTGTTGGCCCCTGTTGGCCCCTGTTGACCTGAAATGAGCTAGGATCATGCCTTTCACTTCAGGAGGATTTTCTGGCAGCTCACTCTGCTATTTGTTGCAACTTATCTGTTTCTGTTTCGGCCTGTTGATTCTGGACCCAGCTTCTGTTTCCCATGGGAGCATCCATCCATCTTCACTGGGGGGCAGGAGCCCCCCTCAACCCAACTCAAACTGCAGTTGGGCCACCTCGTCGGGTTTGTTTGCCCATTTGAACTGTGACGTTTTATGGTCTGAGACTTTTCTGCATCATTCATAGTACTGTCACTATTTTCAGTTCTCAGATTATCTGGAGCCACTGAATCTTGTTAATACACCTGAATCTGCCCATCACTACAACTTTCATTGTTTCTGGGTTCTGAATGATCACTTCTTCATTAATGTTTCTCATGGTTCGATTATGGGGGCTAATTGTCACACTGTTAACTCATGTAATTACACATCAGTCACGAAAAACTCAAGAAAATGTCTGATACTAATGTTGTTACTGCTCTCAGGGATTCAGCCAAACCCTGGACCCCCCCACTATTTATATGACACCAAATGACTTTAAAAACATGTCTGGGCTTCATTTTCTGCATGTAAACACACGTAGCCTTCTGAGAAAACTTGATGCCTTGAAAATTCTGGTCAGTTCTTCTGGGGCAGATGTAATCTTCATCTCTGAAACCTGGCTCAACAAATCTGTACACAATAATGACCTGGCAATCAATGGATTTAACATCTACCGCTGTGATCGTCAAAAAAAGTGGGGGGGGGGGGGTCGCTGTTTACATCAGAGATTCTTTGGTTGCTAGTCCTGTGTCTTCTAAAACAATTCCAAACCAAATTTATGCCTTAGCTGTAAACATCACTTTGAATGGAGGCCAGATCTTATCTGTAGTCTGTAGTTACCGTCTCCCCTCAGCAACACCTGAGGCTTTGTCTGCCCTGATGGAATTCCTTGGTAATTTAAAATTCAAAGAGATCTTTTTGGCAGGAGACTTCAATATTGACTGGGGTAAGTCGACTCCCCTCTGTGATAAATTCAAGGAATGTTGCCTGTCTTTCAATCTTACCCAATTGATCAACTCTCCCACTAGATTAAACAAAAACCGTCCTGAAAAATCCTCCATCTTAGACCTATTTCTAACTAATATGCCTCACAAATTCCCTGGTACAGGTGTATTTGCCAATATCTTGAGTGATCATTGTGTGACAGCTGCTTTGAGAGATATTAAACTTCCACCTTCTAAGCCCAGATTAATTCAAAAAAGGGATCTGAAACATTTTTGTGAACAGTCATTCCTCTGGGATCTGTCTCACTTTGACTGGCATCATATTCTGTTAACTGATGACGTGAACTCCGCTTGGAACTATTTTCATAATAGTTTAATTTATTTTATGAACAAACATGCTCCTTTTCGTCAGTTCAGAATAAAGGTACGAGACAGCCCCTGGTTTACTCCAGAGCTAGCTGACGTCCTGCACAGGAGAGACCATCTTTGGGCCACAGCGAGAAAATCTGACTCAGGCACTGATTGGTTGAGTTTTCGACAGATGAGGAATAAATGCACAACTGCTGTCAAAGCAGCAAAACGCAACTATTTCTTATCGCAGACCTCCAAAAATCTAAATGACCCCAACAGATTCTGGAAAACCATCAAATCTCTCTCAGGCACCCCACAATCATCTGACCTCCCATCACAACTTCCCGTTAACTCTGTTCCTGTGTCATATAAGTACGAGATCCTGAACTGTTTCAACAAATATTTTGTTGCTTCTAGTTCTTTATTTGACACAGTTACTAATGGAAAATCAGCCACTTCACTTAATAACCAAACTTCTACAAATCAATTCCCTCCGACAAGTCAATCCTCAGTTAAACACAGCTTCTCTTTTTCTCCGTTCTCAGTCAGTGAGGTCAATAAACGGTTAAAAGATCTTGATCCTAAAAAATCTGCAGGTCCAGATGAACTTCCACCTTATTTCTTAAGGCTGGTTGCTCATATCATCACAGTCCCTGTGACCCACATCTTCAATCTCTCCATAAGACAAAACTCCATCCCAGACACTTGGAAAACAGCCTTTGTTCTTCCTTTGCTGAAGGGAGGTGACCCCACCTCACTGAACAACTATCGGCCAATCTCTAAACTCTGCATTTTAGCCAAGGTTCTAGAAAAACTGATAAACTCTCAAATCAAAAATTACCTGGACTCATTTACATCTTACCTCCACATCAATCTGGTTTCAGAAAACAACACAGCACAACCACTGCTTCACTGAAGGTTCTTAATGACATCGTTGAAGCACTGGATGCAAAGGATTATTGTGCTGCACTTTTCTTAGACCTGTCTAAAGCTTTTGACACTGTGGATCATAACATCTTGTGTCATAAACTATCAGAAATTGGTTTCTCAGAACACACCATTGGTTGGTTCTCTAACTCTCTCTCAGACCGTAAGCAATGTGTTCAACATAATGGTACTTCCTCCAGTTATTTAACAGTCAACAATGGTGTACCACAAGGCTCAGTCTTAGGACCCACCTTCTTTACAATCTACATACATAATGTAGGTAAAATATCCATAATGCATCCATACATTTCTATGCTGATGACACAGTTGTTTATTGTCGAGCTAAAACTGTTGCTAAGGCTTTCCAGCTTTTGAAATTTGCATTCAACTACATCCAGACAGATTTGTTCCGCCTCAAACTTGTCCTAAATGCCGACAAAACCAAAGGGATGCTTTTTTCAAATAGAAAGTTGGTCCCAGCAGTTCTTCCTCCGATTTTATCCTCAAATGGTGTCCCGATTGAGTTTGTTGATTCCTATAAATATTTGGGTATCTTATGCCCCTTTTCCACCGTCACGGCGCGGGTCGGATATTTCCGGGT
>NC_056505.1:51713419-51718199 GCF_014905685.2 Nematolebias whitei | reverse complement strand
TGTAAGAGGAGACAAACAAACAAATCATTATCACAACAACCCTCCGTACAAGACCCACCTGACCTTTGTCCTTCCTCCCCAGGGGTTCCAGGCTACCAACTGTATATATGTATATAAATATCACTGTAAATAAATTCATTTTCTTTATCTGAGTCTTGCGTCGTTTCCGGTTCTCGTACTATCTGGGTATCCTGAGCTTATGACAGAAATGCTCCAGCCAAACCAGACCCAGAACGAGACCAGGAGCGATCAAGCTTCCTCCCCTTCTCAAACAGAACGAATCAACCAACTGGAGGAGATGCTGAAACAAGTCTTGACCCAGCAACAAAAGACCCAGTCCAACCTTCAGGAGCTCGGAGGTATGGTCTTCTCTATTAATCAAAGACTTTCACCTTCTTCCACTACAGCTTCAGCTGTTCCACCGGAGCCGAGCCCTGTCTGTACTTGCCCCGTTAGCAACCATACGAACCAACAAGTACTTGTAAAACCATCTGAGCTGTTCTTCGGGGACCCCGATATCTGTGAGGGCTTTCTCCTTCAATGTAAACTCGCCTTCAAAGGAGCTCCTCAACTCTACGCCACAGACACAGTGAAAATTATGTATTTCATCAGTCAGCTTAAAGGTAACGCTCTCCGGTGGGCAACTTCTTTTCTACATCATCACAACCTGGATACAGTTTCTTTTGATATTCTGCTCACCGAGTTCCGTAAGATTTTCGACCGACCATTGTAGGAACCCAATGCGGAAAAACGACTTCTGAGTTTACGTCAGGGCCGGTGACCTGTATCTGAACACGCCCTCGAGTTCCGCATTCTCGTCGCTCAGACCGGGTGGAACGAAAGAGCCCTACAAGGTACATTTTTAAACTCCTTGTCTGATTACATTAAGGACCAGATCGCCGCACGAGACGAGCCACCACGTTTCGACGCATTAATAAACTTAGCCATATCCCTTGACGAACGCCTACGGGAGCGCAGAAAGGAGCGGGACTACAACTCCCAGAGAGCCGCAACTTCCGGCTCCTCTCCGTCATCAGGTGGGTCCCGCAACTACAAACTCAATTTTGAAAACTACAAATCCCAGAGTTTCCCAGTCTCCACTCCGACAACTGTGCCTGCGTTACCAGAACCTGAACCCATGCAGGAGGGACGCACCCGATTGACTCCTGATGAAAAACAAAAACGTAGAGAGACCAACTTGTGTATTTACTGTGGGAGGGATGGACATTATATTGCTGCCTGCCCGTTTCAGGGAAACGAAGGCACCCGCCAATAAAAAGAGAAATATTGGTGGGCACTTCCTCTTTCTCTCCTCTACAGAGACTATCATTACCCACTGTTATTCAAGTTAATCAGAATCGTTTTTCAGTCCTTGCTTTAATTGACTCGGGCGCAGAGCAAAATTTATTAAGCCTAAATCTAGTTCAAGAATTTTCTTTACCCATTCAAGAGATTCAACCAGTTTACATAGCTGGAGTCACCAGTGAGACCCTGGCCCAGATCCACTTTAAGACTGAGGCTCTACATTTAATAACGTCTGGAAACCATGATGAAAACATTAATTTATTTGTATTTGACTCACCCAACACTCAGTTAATTTTAGGATACCCCTGGTTAAAAGATCATAATCCACATATTAATTGGGAATTGGGGAGGGTGGAGAGATGGAGCGACAAGTGTCTAAAACAGTGTCTTCGCTCAGGTATCTCCAACTCCTCTAGTTTTGACATGACCAAAGAGGAGATTGATTTGTCTGCCATTCCCTCTGACTACCATGATTTAGCGCAAGTATTCAGCAAGCAGAAAGCCTCATCTCTACCTCCACACCATCCGTACGACTGCTCCATTGACCTCCTTCCTGGAGCCCCCCTACCCTCCAGTCGACTCTATAATCTCTCAGGCCCAGAGAGGGACTCCATGAAAATATACATTGAAGAGTCTCTCGACTCCGGGATCATTTGCCCGTCCACCTCTCCTGTGGGGGCAGGGTTTTTCTTTGTCACAAAGAAAGATAAAACTCTCCGCCCCTGTATTGATTACCGGGGTTTGAACAATATAACAGTAAAAAATAAATACCCCCTACCTTTAATTGATTCCATCCATGAACAGTTGCAATCTGCCACCATTTTCAACAAATTAGATTTAAGGAATGCATACCATTTAGTACGCATAAAGCATGGTGACGAATGGAAGACAGCCTTCCGAACACCCCTGGGCCACTTCGAGTACCTGGTCATGACTTTCGGACGAACCAACGCCCCTGCTGTTTTTCAGGCCTTAGTTAATGATGTTCTAAGAGATTTTATTGGAGATTTTGTTTTCATCTACCTAGATGACATTCTTATTTACTCCCACGACAAGAACAAACACATAGCGCAAGTCAGGACAGTACTACAGAGACTTTATGAAAATCAATTGTTCGTAAAAGGAGAAAAGTGTGATTTTCATGTTCCCTCAGTATCCTTTTTGGGTTTTATCTTCGGGGAAGGACATTATAGAACGGACCCTGAAAAGACCAAGGCAGTGGTGGAGTGGCCCGTCCCAGAGACCAGAAGACAATTGCAACGTTTTCTGGGCTTCGCAAATTTCTACATGCGCTTCATAAAGGATTATAGTCGCATCGCCGCACCCCTGTCTCAGCTTACCTCCATCAACAGGACATTTAGATGGACCCCTGAGGCAGACGCGGCAATCGGTAAACTTAAAGAACTTTTTTCATCCACACCCATCCTTTGCCGTCCAGATCCCAAGCATCAATTCATTTTAGAAGTGGACGCATCTGACACTGGGGTAGGAGCTGTTCTGTCCCAAAGGTCACCCAGAGACAATAAGGTTCACCCATGCGCCTTTTTCTCTCAATGCCTATCATCAGCAGAAAGAAACTATGATGTGGGTAACCGGGAGCTGTTGGCTGTTAAGTTGGCGTTAGAGGAATGGCGCCATTGGCTCGAAGGTACTGAAATTCCTTTTTTGATATAGACTGATCATAAAAACCTCACATATTTAAGAGATGCCAAATGGTTGACCCCCAGACAGGCACGCTGGTCACTATTCTTCAATCGCTTTAATTATACTTTAACATTCAGACCCGGTTCTAAGAACACCAAACCTGATGCTCTCTCTCGTCAGTTTTCCCCTCCAGGTGTTCCTGACACCGAAGAGAACATCATTCCTCCAGTCTGCATTGTCGGGGCACTCACCTGGTCTATTGAAAGAGAGGTTCGTGAGGCTCATAAGACTGAACCTGACCCTGGCACGGGACCCCCTGGAACTCTTTTTGTCCCCTCAACCATGAGGTCAAAGATACTCGAATTGTTACACACTAACAAACTGTCATGTCACCCCGGCACCTCGCGCATGCTGTCTTTAACTAAAACTCACTTCTGGTGGCCTACACTTACTCAAGACGTGAAAGAATTTGTCACAGCATGCTCTACATGTACTCGATATAAAACCGGAAACCAACCTCCTACCGGACTTTTGCAACCCCTGCCTACACCCAGCCGTCCATGGTCTCACATATCAGTAGATTTTGTCACAGGCCTGCCTCCATCGGAAGGTAACACAACTATTCTAACAGTCATTGATAGATTTTCGAAAGCAGCCCACTTCATCTCTCTTCCCAAACTCCCATCCGCCCTAGAGATGGCTCAACTTCTTGTACAGCATGTTTTTAGGATTCACGGTATCCCCTCCGACGTGGTGTCGGACCGAGGCCCCCAATTCATCTCTCAAGTGTGGCGCTGCTTTTGTAATACTCTAGGGGCATCCTCCAGTCTCACCTCCAGTTACCACCCCCAGTCCAACGGTCAGGCGGAACGTTGTAATCAGGAGCTGGAGTCCACCCTACGCTGCATCACAGAACGTAACCCCTCAGCCTGGAGTCGGCACCTGGTTTGGGTGGAGTACGCCCACAACTCTCATAGATCCACAGCCACAGGTATGTCACCTTTTGAAGCCTCTCTTGGATACATGCCTCCTCTTTTTCCCAGCCAGGAGACTGACATCTCAGTACCCTCCGTACAACATCACTCCCGCCTTTGTCGACGCGTCTGGCGCCAGGTCAAGACATCGCTGGTACGCACTGCTGCCCAAAACAAAAAGTTTGTCGATCGCCACCGTTCTATTGCACCATCCTACCAAGTGGACCAAAGGGTATGGCTTTCCACCAGGGACATCCACCTGAGGGACACTCCCAGGAAGATGGCTCCCCGGTTTATCGGCCCTTTCCCCATCATCAAAATAATCAACCCCTCTGCAGTAAGACTTCAACTTCCTAGCTCCATGAGGATTCATCCCACGTTCCACGTCTCTCAGATCAAGCCAGTCTCAGAAAGTCCTTTGTGCCCACCTGCCGACCTCCCTCCACCCGCCCGGTTGATCGACAACCATCCAGCCTTCACAGTCCGGACCATCCTGGATGTGCGACGCCGAGGACGTGGTTACCAGTACCTAGTTGACTGGGAGGGATATGGTCCTGAAGAAAGATCTTGGATCCCTCGTTCTTTCATACTGGATCCAAGCCTCATCTCTGCCTTCTTCAAGGCCCACCCCGAGAAGCGCCTCAGGTCGCCTGGAGGCGACTCTTGAGGGGGGGATACTGTAAGAGTAGTTCTTGCTACAGCTCCAAGATGGCCGCCGATCACCACCAGCTGTTGGCCATCTGCCTGATGAGTTCCAGCTCTACTTAAGGCTGCAGCCAAGTTCTACTCTCCGCTGGAACATTGATTCCGTTTTGGTATTTATGCTTCTAGCCAGTGCTTATTATGAGTAATTGAGA
>NC_056505.1:51710585-51713319 GCF_014905685.2 Nematolebias whitei | reverse complement strand
GGCAGGCTTGAAACACAAGAGTCAGGGTGGCTTCTGGGTAATACCAGGTGGCTAGGCCTCAGACTGACGAAGCCTCTTGGATGAGGGGCGAAACGTTTCTTTTTAACAAAAAAACGAAGTCCAGATGACATGATTCAACCTTTTTTGTTGTTATCAACTCTGTGATTATCTAGACTGTATCTATCAAAAGTTCTTAATTTTTCATTTTGCACCTCCTTTTGAGGATTTATCAGTGAATGAAAAATTTCTTAGTAAACGCCTTTCTGGGCATAAATACTTTAATCACTTTTCAAATGTAAGATAACAGTAATAACTCAGCTTGAGGAACGTTTATTAACTCAAAAATGCTTCTGACAGAAATAAAACACGTTTAATTTCACCAAAATATCCTAAACACGATGTGAAACTGATTTCAAGTTTCCAACAGGAGGTGGCAGTGTAACCTTATTTATTTTAACCTGTCACTGTTAGTGACGACCAGTAGGAGTCGCGATGACTTCCTGTGGCTTTGGTGACATCCGGTCATTAGCCGTTAGCTTAAGAATTTAGCATCGGCTAGCGTGGTCCAAAATCACCATTTAATGATGGATTTAAAACTTGAACGTGGCAAAGTTTCAGCGATTAGGCTTTTAGTAATTGGATCAACGGTTCAGAACCAACTTTAAAGCGTTTTTCAACTTGGTTCTCTCTCAATAAAAATTCATGATTAGATGCTCTACAACAGAGTGTGAACAGTCTGAACGCAGACGAAGAAACCAAGCTTCCATATCTTTTATCTCTGGAATACAGTAAGAGGGGGCCTTCAGGGGGCGGGCTAGACTCGTAACCATAGCAACCTCAGGTCTAAACCAATCAGAAAAGCTAGCCTTCTCAAACTTTGATAAAACCCACAAATAACACACGCCCAGCGAGCATTTCTGGGGAAGCACAGACCGAGACGGTTCGTTCTTTAATGCTCCAAATATATGCATATATTTTACAAATGTAATTGTTTGGCTCTGAATACCTGTAACTCCTGTTTGTCAAATAAATCTTTTGAACTAAGGTGACCGCCTCAGCTGTCTTGAACACGATTGTGGAGGAAAGCCACAACACTACAGAGAGAAACTCGAACAGATTCAGCCCCCCGAGTCCGAAAACGAATTGCAAAAAATCTTAGGTTTATGCAACTATGTGAGGGATCATGTCCCAAACTATCAGAAATATGCCAAACCCTTGTATGCTTGCCTGAAGAAAAGGGAAGTAGAAAACGAACAGAAAGGTAAAAAAGCTTGGATTTGGACCGCCGAGAACCAAAATGACTTAGAAGAATTGAGAACAAAAATAAAGGAAGCGGTACGATTAGAACCAAGAAGCCTTATGACAAAACTCGTAGCTGAAGTTAGCTGCGAGGGGGACGATGCCATGATAACAGTTAAAAATGACAATGGAGGTTCAGTTACTCTTTGGAGTTACACGTAACCTCAGTTGAGAAAAAATTTCCTCAGGAAGAAAAAGAATTAGCAGTACTTGCTAGATACTGGGGAACGCTGAAAGATCTGGCTCAAGGACAGCCTATTAAAGTCATAACACAAAGCCAAGTGCACAAATATCTCAGAAAAGGAACAATTGAAAGTACCAAAGCTACCAACACAAGATGGGGTAGATGGGGTAGATGGGAAGACATTTTCTTAGACGCGGATCTAGAGATAGGACCGGCACAGCCGGCAAGCAAAAGAATGACGAAAGAGACACCTGAACAACAACAAATCAATCAATCACCTTTATTTTACCAGGTAGAGCCCGTTGAGATCGAGATCTCTTTCACAAGGGTGACCTGGTCAAGTGGTCATCAGCACACGTCACAGGGTAATTGACAATAAGCATTTACATTTATCAAAAGAAAAAAGAAACTACTATCACGATAAATAAATGTTAACAGTTTGAAACCATCAGGATAAGACAGACTTCTGTAGACATTAAATGTAGAACAGACATCAGGTTAAGTATACAGAGTTAAAAGTGAACAAAGACATGTGTATTTGATAAGTAGTGTTTTACAAACATCTGCAATGGTCCATATTTTTGATAACATTATCTGATACGGTTGACATGAAGGATCTAGGCGAGATGAGCGTTGATAGTTTCAAATCTGTCTGTAAGTTGTTCCAGGCTGAGGGGACGGCGAAGCTGAATGCTCTTTTTCCTAGTTCAGTTCTGACCAGAGGAACTGACAGGAGGATTAGGTCATTAGAGCGCAGGGAGTAATGATTGTGTGATGTTTGTATTAGGGAGGTAAGGTATGACGGGACTAGGTTTAGAAGGGTCTTATAGATGAAGGATATCCAGTGAGTGTATCTGCGAGCGCTGAGAGAAGACCAGCTAGACTTGACGTAAAGTTTACAGTGATGAGTGCGATAATTGGAATCAGTAATGAATCAAAGGGCACCATGATAAACTGAGTCTAAGGACTGTAGGTATTTTGATGCAGCACTCATGTACAGCACGTCACCATAATCTAATATCGGCATGAAAGTTGCAGCTACTAATGTTCTCCTGGCTTTACATGAGAAGCAGGATTTATTTCTGAAGTAGAAGCCTAGCTTCAATTTGAGTTTAGTGACAATTTTGGAGATGTGGATTTTAAATGACAGTTTATTGTCAATGTTGAAACCTAGATATTTGTAGGTGGAGACCATTTCTATTTGTTTTCCCTCTTGGGTTTCAATTTGAGGTGGGTTCTCTGGTTGCTGCT
>NC_056505.1:51704555-51710575 GCF_014905685.2 Nematolebias whitei | reverse complement strand
CTGCATAGATCGTTGATATATAAGGAGAAAAGAATGGGACCCAAGACAGAACCCTGTGGCACCCCTTTCACAACATCTAGGAACGTAGAGGAGGATCCGGCTACACGGACAGACTGTATTCTGTCAGTTAGATAGTTGGTGAACCAGGAGACTGCTAGTTTTGATAGACCAGAGTGTTTCAGGATGTTAGTCAATAGTCTGTGATCAACTGTATCAAATGCCTTGGATAGGTCTATAAATAGGGCAACACAGTGTTGTTTGCTGTCCAGGGCATGTATGATGTCATTTAATACTTTGAGAACTGTAGTTACGGTACTGTGCTGTTTTCTGAATCCTGACTGGAATTGTGATAAAATATTATTTGATTGTAGAAAAACAGTTAGCTGATCACAGACAAGTCTTTCGAACAGTTTAGCAAGAATACATAATTTAGAAATTGGTCTGTAGTTGTTGACATTAGTTGGTTCACCCCCTTTTAGCAGAGGGAGAACATGAGCCGATTTCCAGATTTTGGGTATTGTATTTGTATTTAGACTGAGATTGAAAATACATGAAAGTGGTTCAGCAATTAAATCTGCAGCTAGTTTTAGGAAAAGTGGTTCTATGTTGTCAGGTCCTGCTGCTTTGCGTGTGTCTAGAGTTTTTAGAGCATTTAGAACCTCACTGGGAGATTTTGATACAAAGTCAAATCGGTTTGTGACCTGTTTGTCTAGCACATGCGGAGTTGGGGGTGGATTTTCATCAGTTTGGTCAGCAGATAACATTTCAGGATGCGTAGATTCGAACAGGGAGCCAGAGGATTTAAAGTGTACATTAAAACAGTTTAGAATTGATAATTTGTTTGACAGAATACCTGAGCTGGTCATAATGGAGCTGGGTAAATCAGTGGTGGTTGTCTGACCAGAATTTGATTTTACTGTTTGCCAAAACCTTTTTGGATCATTTAGATGTTTTGTGGATGCGTCCAGGTAGTAATTTGATTTTGCATTTCTAATTAGGGTTATGCATTTGTTCCTAAGTTGTCGGAAGCTGAGCCAGTCACGTTCAGTTTTTGATTTTCTGGCCTTAGCCCAGGTAGTATCTCTTTCTTTGAGCAGATTTCCTATCTTGGTGGAAAACCAAGGATTTTTACGTCCCTTTATTCTGTATCTATGATATGGAGCATGTGTGTTGATTATGTTTTGAAAACCCTCGTTGAAGTAAGCCAGTGCAAGTTCTACGTCATCTATCAATGAAATTTTATTCCAATCAAAAGTGGCTAAGTCGTGAAAAAAGGCCTGCTCACAGAAATGTTTTAAATCCCTTTTGAAAATAATGGTGGGTTTTAATTTTGGTAATTTTCCGTTTCTTACGGCTGCAATGGTGCAGTGATCACTAAGGTCATTAGCGAAAACACATGTATTTGTGTACTTGTGAGGCGTGTTTGTTAGGATAAGGTCCAGTAGGGTGGATTTTTCAGGGGTTTTGTTATTTGGGCGTGTTGATGTTTGAATTTGTTGAGTTAGATTTAATGATTCACAGATGGATTTAAGATTGTCAGATGTAGAGGTCAACCAGTTTAGGATTAGATCACCAATTAGCAGTAGTTCCTTAGCATTTAGCCCCGTCAGAAAGTTTCTTAGGGAAGTGAGGGCATCACTTGAGGCTGAGGGGGGCCTGTAACAACCCACCACAGTGATTGATTGACCGTCAGGGAAGTCTAGTATTAGTGCCAGTAGCTCAAGTTGTTTGCTAATTGAGCAAGAAGACAGAAATTTTGTTGTGAATTTGTTCTTGATATAAATAGCCACTCCACCACCTCTTTTGGGGCGATCACATCTAAAAACATTATAACCAGGAATGGAGATTTGTTTGTCAGAGATAGCTTTGTTGAGCCATGTTTCAGATAAGACTATTATGTCTGCTTCTGTAGACTGAGCCCAGATTTTTATTGCATCTAGTTTAGATATAAGACTTCTGACATTTAAATGTAGAAAACCCAGCCCAGACCGGTTTTTAAATTCAACTGGTGTACAAATGTCATGTAGCAGCGGCGGGCCAGGGTTTGGTTCAATCCCAAAAAGAAGAAGTAACAAAACAATTAAAGTTTTCCATTTAACAGTAGTAGGTGGTCTAGCAGTGACAGTTTTCCGTCTCATGTCGTCATGGAGTTCAGTTTCAGTGAGGATGAAGTAGTTTTTAATTACAAGGACACACCAAGCTCTCAAATCAGTGGGGGTTGTTGTTTTGGGAAGAAAAGTCATGAGGACCCAGTTTGTGAGATCCATGGTTGTCCAAGAGATTGTACCTGAATCATGAGAAGTCAGTGGGGGGGAGGGCATTTCAATTTGAATACTTGAATTGTTCTCCAAATTAAGCCCTGTAGACATGATGGCTAGGGTGAGAGTCACAAGTGTTAACATTGTCAATTATACAAAAGAAAAAGAACTGAAGAGAGAGGCCTCCAGCTGAAAACAAAATGGAGGTTGAAAAGTGAAATAAAATAAGACAGTGTTCTCTCCAGAGTTAAGTAAGATATTTTCCAATTATCCCTTTAAAACATTTTCAGCAGTCAGATGTAAGTCCGTGGTCGTTGGGGGAAAAAAAATAAATAATAATAATTAAAAAAAAAAAAAAGTTTAGAATTACTTACTCCTTCAATGACGACTGAAGCAAAAAATATTTCCCATTTACTGGTAGCAGGCAGCCGGATGCGTCAGCAGATTTTTATGGGAGAAGTACAGTCGATCACCTGGTGGTCTCTAATGGCATCAATTGTCTTCCATACCACCGCGAACATCCAGACGGTGCAGCTCTTAGAAGCCGGTCCACAAATTTGTTGCAGCCGGCACCTCAGCAAGCAGACTCTCCTGGCAGGATTGAATCACGCGGCCCCCAACTCACCTCAGGCAGGTGAGAAGCACCAACAGTCCGCTCTCGAGATCAGGGTCTCCACCCGAGCTTCTCCAGGAAGAGGCACGGACTTTGCCGTGCGCCACACGATCACCCGGTCTCTCGGGCCAGAGATCACCAGCAGTAGCGGCCAGCCACAGGTTTACACCAGAGGCCTAGGTGGGGGATGAGAGGTGAGATCCACTGCATGGAAGAGGAGCTCCGCAGATGTCAGTGCCGTGATCAAAGGCAGGGCGATTGAACGCCTACACAACAGGCGCGCACAGGAGGTAAACAAGCTTGAGTCGTGGTGAGCAAAAAGATAACAAAAACATCGAGAAAAAACTAGGACAGTACAAACTATAAAAGACGAAGTAAAAAATATAGTAAAAAAAAAGTAAAAATAAAGTAAAACAGAGAAAAAGAAACAAAGAAAATACTAAAACTCAGCAGCTAAGAAAAATACGTGTGGACGTGTGCGTGGCCATCTTGAATCAAATGCATGATTGGACTCTCTACACGGACGGATCCAAGAAGGGATCTGATCAGGTGGCACATTGGGGATTTATCCTCAAATATCAGGGGAACGAGTGCTGCCATAGGAGGGGGAGAGTGCCAGGAAGTGCGCAAACAGGAGAAGTTACGGCAGTACTCGAAGGACTGCCAGAACTGACAAATAAAAAAGTGAAAAGAGCAAAAGTAGTGACTGACAGTCATTACTGTGCACAAGCTTTAAATGAGGACTTATCCATATGGGAAGAAAATGGATTTGAAAGTGCCAAGGGAAAAATGGTGGCTCACCAAGACTTGTGGAAGAAAATAGCTGAACTCAGGCTAAATCTGCAGCTAGAGGTAGAGCACCAAAAGTCCCACACTAGAGAAGGAAAATACTGGCAGGGTAACGAAGAAGTCGATCGTTATGTCCAGCAGACAAAAATAGTTTTTGTCGGGATCGAGAAGTGGGACAGAACCTCTGAAGGTCGGAGGGTCCCAGAAGAGTACGTGGTAGAGGTTGTACGGGGCGTGCATGAAGGCCTAGGTCATGCGGGCGTACAACCTACACGTAAGGAGTTGGAGAGTCAGGAGCTCTGGGTCCCTTTAAAACAAGTCAGCAAGGTGCTACAGGACTGCGAAGTATGTGGTCAATACAACACAGGACTACCAGGGCACCGAGTGGGTGGGCAAACTATCAAAAGCACCTTACCCTGGGGCTCAGTGTGCATGGATGTAGCTGGGCCTATGGGAGTCACGGGCAAGAAGGGAGAGAAATACCTTCTAGTGCTAGCAGACTCAATGTCAGGGTATGTGGTAGTAAAGCCAGCAAGAAAAGCTAATGGCAACAGTGTTGTTAACATGTTAGAGCAGGTCTGTGGGTCATTAGGCATTCAAAAAGAACTGAGAACTGATAATGGAACGCATTTTCGCAATGTACAAGTGGATCACTGGTGTCAGACTTTTGGGGTAATGCGTGTGTATTCACCTCCCTACACACCTCAGGCCAACGGGGTGGCCGAAAGAGCCATAGGTTTAGTCAAAAATTGGATAGCTAAGAATGCGAATACCAAAGAATGGAGCACTAAAGCTGTGGAAATAGGACAGGCCTTGAATGACAGGCATCGAGATGGTAGACCCTCCCCTTCAGAGGAGCTTAACCAACGACAGTTTACCACGCAGGAAACTGGGTGGGGCCCCGATGATAAGGAGAAACAACCATACCCTGAAACCACATTCAAGGTGGGGCAGAAGGTGTGGGTCAGAGCACAGGATCACCCGTCAGGAGTGGCAGTAAGGCCCAAATACAACACCACAGACAGAATAAAGAGGCTGTTAGACAAAAACACAGTCGAATTAGAAAAGAAGGGGATCCAAGGAATAGAGCAACTGAAACCATTTCCTAGCTAAGTTAAAACCAGAAACCGGAGTATGGCCAAAGAACCAAGTACCACACTCCCCTTTGTTAGAATGGCCGCTATATGTGGGGGAGTCATCCTAAGAAGAACAACTTTAGAGCTTTGGGCAGGTAGGGCTCTGAAAACATTGGAATATGCTAAAAAAGGATACCTGTCGACAGAAGATGAAGCCCTCAGATGGAACAAGGTGGAAAACCACTGCATGATCTGCCTGGACCCAAGCAGTCTACCCCTTCTCTGGGAAGGACCAGGGAAAAAGAAACCCCTCAAACCTAAAGCAAGTAAACAACATGTCCGAGATTTCCAAGTAAAACCAGTAAAAGTAATGGATGCATTTATTTGTGGGAAGTGCAGAGTTTCTGTCTTGCCTTGGATGATTATAATAACACAATGGGATCTGAAAGACAAAGGCCCAAGAGACTGTACTTGTGAGTGGAACGGAACCGTCGTGAAATACTGCGGGAGCTGCCAAGAAGAAATGCAAAATGGTCAGCTGTTGCACTCAGAAAGGGCAATGGGCCTTCGAATGTCCCTGGTCTTGATGTAATCCAGCAAGGAAAACAAAAGTCAAAGGATGTAATCCACAATGTTTTTGGTAATTCCATTGTGTTGATGGTAATTCCATAATGTTGTTGGTAATTCCATTGTAGCAATGCTTTAATCCCTTGGAAACAGAGTCTGTAATCCATTGGAAAAAGTCATATAATCCACAACGGTAAATCCACAACGAATGGAGGTGTTGATTGATCAGCATACAGAGGGGTTCCCTTGGATTGAACTGAAGATGCGGCCACTGGATGAAGATTGGAGACCAACGTCAGGATTGCAGGTCTCCTCCAGCGAAGGTCGTCTCTGGGTGACAGACAGTCTGTGCCGTTCTGGTTCAATGTGTCATGCAATTATGTGGTTTAAGGTGGGCTTATGAAGGGGATTTTACATAAGGCCTTAAACTATATGCACCTGGTGTGTAAGCTATTATGATTGGGAACAGCTACAGCTACCAGTTAAGGGATGGAACATGCTGAAAAGGGTAATTATAGGGATTTATACCTATTGAAGAGTGTTCCAAACTATTTTTCCATTCCTAACTTGGTTTAAGTTAGCTTTACATGGTAAAATATAGTTTGGTTCAATTGTCTGTTGTCTTTTAGACGAACGACTTGAGATTGGGTGTTTGGTTTCCCCATAAATGTTTTTGGAAGTCTATGGCGAGACTCATCAAAAAGAATTAGCTATCCC
>NC_056505.1:51693083-51704455 GCF_014905685.2 Nematolebias whitei | reverse complement strand
TTTTGCTATTCAAATAAACATGGTTAATGGGGCGACTGTGGCTGAGTGGTTAGAGCAGTCGTCCTTCAACGCCAGAGTTGGGGGTTCGACTCCCCTAAGTCACATGCCTAAGTGTCCCTGGGCAAGACACTGAACCCCTCATTGCCTCCGATGTGCGTCCCATCAGTGTACGAATGTGATAAAGCTCTGATTAGTCTCCTTTGAATGATTTGTTCAATTAGCTTTGTAGAGATCTAATAGAGTGCCGTATGAATGTGTAAATGAGGCACAGATTGTAATGTAAAGTGGTTTGAGTGTCTGATAAGATAGAAAGGTGCTATATAAGTACAGTCCCATTTAATATAAAAGTGAGTCAGGATTGTGTACAATAGGCATGTTACCAGCCTAAATATAAAGAATATCTGTTTCAATAGGCTCAGAGTGTACAAAATATGTTTTTATGACAAAAGTAAACAGATGAAATGAAGACTATGAATTCCACTGTAAGACTAGTTAAGGCTTTTATAGACAACTAATTTGAAATATTTTAGGATTTATGATTTTGCAAATAAGACATTTATTTTCAGCAGAGAAAATATATACTGACCTGTCAGTGTCTTCTTAAGCTCATCTCTGAACTTTTTCACTGATGTTGAATTTCCCCCATTGGTAACATCTAAGTCCACCCAGCTTAAGCCAAACTGAGGATCCAGCATGGTGGCCAAGAAGTAAACATTGTGGTTAAAAGGTTCCTCTCTTCCACTGTCTTTGGCCATGCTTGTTTTTAAAAAGATTCCAGAAAATCTTTTCACCAGAGACTGCTGGAGGGCTCTGACCAATGACTGGCACTGCATTCGAGTGTCCTCCATCTTGAGGAGGTGTGTATTCAAGTCCAGGACAGTTGGAACCACCATACTAATGGTAACTGATTTCTCCCCTTCTGTCAGGTCTGTTACCTCAGAAAATGGAGCAAGAACTGCACTCAGTTCCTTCAGCTGGTTCCACTCACGGGCACTAAACACCAACTCCTCGTGATCCTTGCTGCACATTTCATTCAGGGCTTTGTGGTCCAGAGCTGTGAAGGCCTGTACTTGTTTAAATATACTGTTCCATCGAGTTGTGTTTGCAGCTGGAATGGTCCTATTAGTGCTAAACGTAGCCTCAAACTTGTCTTTGAATTGTGAACTGCTATGCAATAAGGTGGTGAACCGTGATGTTTTGGCTATTGTGTGAGAAATGGCCTTGACCTCCTTCATGCCGTCATTCACAACTAATTGCAGAGAGTGTGCAAAGCAGGAAAGACGTGCACCAGATGACCAGGGTAATTCGGTGTCTTCCTGAGAATTAATGTCCTCCCACAGGTGCTCGTCATCTAAATGCTCCTCTTCACTCTCGCTGTCATCAGATTGGGGCATGTGTACTTTGAAAGCACATTTCATATTGGCAGCATTGTCTGTTATGATATAGCTAATTTTGTCATGGATACCGTATTCCTCTGTGATCTCCTCAAAGGCAGACGCAATGTGCTCTCCAGTATGTCTGCCTGTGAAACGCCTACAGTCCAGCAGGTAGGATTCAAGTGCATAGGAATCCTTTGATTTGTAGCACACGTGGGCGGTCACCCCAAGGAAGGAGCGTAGCCTGCGATCAGACCAGAGGTCAGTTGTTAATGACACAGATGACTGGGTCTTCAGTTTCTCCAAAACAGTTTCCTTGACCTTGATTACCAACTCTGGAATTTGTCTATCAGAAACCGTTTTTCTAGAGATTGGTGTGTATTTACTATCCATAACTTCAAGAAAGTGTTTAAAATGACTGTTTTCCACAAGTGAGAGAGGCAGACAACACCCAATGATCAAATCTTGGACAATGGCTTGACTGATGGCTTGTTGCCTTGGTGATTGTGGGCTGTAGAGCTGCACTTTCTGCGTAAATAATGAAATTGATGGCTGTGTGACTGTGACATCATTCTGTTGCCCTGCCTTGTATTCCAGGAACCTAAAAAATGCAAAGGAGGAATCAGTATATCTGGTCATGAACATCAATTACATCAAAAGAACACTTAAAAATAAGTAGCAACTTCATAAATGTATGTCAAATATATCCTCCATTGTTTATCATAAGCAAAAATTAAACTTAGAAAAATCTAACAAAGTTAAATTGGGTCCTCTGGATGGGTTTAAACAATAAAAAATTATACTAATGTTTTGTCTTTCATCCAAAAGACTTCTTCAATATGAGGAGCTATATTAAACTCAAGAGCTACATTTTCAGGCCAAGACTCTGCGGTTTACACTCATCTCCAGACCAGCGGTCACTCTTTCAGGGATGAAGATGTTCACATCCTTGATAGAGAGGAACGATGGTTTGAGAGAGGAGTAAAGGAGGCCATCTTTGTGAAAAGAAACCATCCATCTTTAAACAGAGGTGGAGGCCTCCGGGTTCAACTGTCCCCCTCTTACAATGCTGTGATTGCTAGTATCACTCAGCCCCCGGTGAAGGCAAGCAGCCATCAGGGTACTAACAATCCATCATTAGGCTGATGGTCCTCCTTGAACATGTGAGCAGCTAGTTTCATCAACAACAAACGGTTGGTCCACTGTGAGGAGGCACTATTTATAGGGCTGAGCTGAATGCAGCTCCTCAGCCTGAGGAAGTCTTTCGGACGAAAGACGAAATGTTTCTACCTTTTATTTTTACTTTTTTAACACACCCAGAGGACCTGATTTAACTTTTTAAGATTTTTCTACCTGTGTGATTGAGCATGCATCAGGACATATTAAACACAGTTAGCATCTTCTCACAGTGGATCAACCAGTTTGCCAAATATGTTAAGGGAGACCATCAGCCTAACAATGAATCGTTGGCACCCTGATGGTTGCTTGCTATTCACAGGGGGCTGAGTGATACTAACAATATCAGCGATGTAAGAAGAAGACAGTCCCTCTTACAATGAAGTCTTTTGTTAAGAAGTCAAGTAGTCTTTTGGATGAAAGATGAAACGTTTCTACATTTTGTTACCACATGCCCTGTCCCCTCAGTCTCTCAAAGTTAACAGTGAATTTGTCCTTATGCATGCTCAATAACCCAGGTAGAAAAATTTAAAAAAGTTAAATCAGGTCCTCTGGGAGTGTTAAAAGAAAAAAAAGGTAGAAAAAAGCTGTGCAGATAATATTCTACTTTTTTTCTTTTAACACACACTCAGAGGACCTGATTTAACTGTATGTAAACAGTGAATTTGCTTACTTCCCTTAATATGTTAATTATATCAGTGTTATAAAGTAAAACTCATTTAAGGGCTAAACAAAGCGGGTCTGAGTCTGACACACATTAATTAATTTAGATGTATTTAGATTTAATGTCGATGAATTACTTTTTCAAATTTTTGTCCCTTATTTTAGTATTTGTGATGCATGCTTTGGTATTTGTTGTTGTTATTTTTTTGTTCGTTTTTGGCGAGTCAAGACTGTTTTTCTCGTCCTAAGCAATTCACTGCATTGTTGTCGACCTTGTGTTGATTTTACATATGACAAATAAACCATACTTGATAAAACGTTCTGTTTGTATTGTTCTTGGAAGAGAGGCAGATTGATAACGTTAACTAGCTAGCTTTACTAGCATCACTTACACAAAGCTGCGGCGCTTACCTTTCTTTGTGCTTCCTTTCCAGGTGTCGATAAAAGTTGGATGTAGTCCCGACAGTCTCCGAAAGTGAAGCGCTGCAGAACTTGCATTGCGCCGTGTGCTTTTTTTTCAGAGTTGTTTTGCAAACATACTCTTTGTGACTCAAATAGCCAAACTTTATAACAGCAGATTTAGAAGACATCTTCTCTTGTTCTAAACACAAACGAGTCTAACTTTTCTTCCCTGACGCTTGCGAGTGAAAGGAGGTGGGCTCGGTGTTGCCAGATAGAGTCGAGATTTTCCAGCAAAAAATCGGTTAAAAACCGCAACATCACACAAAAACCTGCACAATCTATATTTGTTACAGTATATTTACTTTTTGAACACAAACCCACATCAGTACAAGCCAAGGTAATTTAACAATATGTGGCAAAACGGAACAGTCCAACAAAAATCTTCCCAGAGTTCCCAGCAAAATCAGAACGAAAACTGGCCAATTGGCAGTAAACCACCCAATCTGGCAACACTGGAGTGGTAACAAAAACATGTAGCTAGCTGCTATGAGTCACGTTATCGCTTGAATTTGAATCGGTATGTTTTGCATCCAGTAAAAGCAAAGATGTTAACAAATAAACTGGACAATATTCTGGCAATTTAGTGATATTTTCACAGTTGTGGTCTTGACTGGTCTTGAAAAAAAATCCCGAGTCCTCAATGTCCGAGACCGTGACAAGACCGAGACCAAATGCGGTCGAGACCGAGACGAGACCGAGACCGTCAAAAAGTGGTCTCGAGACCGGTCTCGAGACCAAGACCGGTCTCGAGTACTACAACACTAGAACACCTGCTGTTAGATTCCTAAGTTGGAATGTTAAAGGTCTGAACAATCCAGTGAAACGGTCTAAAAATATTTTCTCATATGAAACGCCTGAACCCAGACATAATATTCCTACAGGAAACACATTTGCAAAATTCAAATCAAGTCAGGCTCAAATATCCATGGATTGGGGAGATTTATCATTCGAGCTTCAACTCAAAAGCTAGAGGAGTTGCCATAATATTTAATAAGAATATTCATTTTACAGCATCAAGAATAATGAAGGATATAAATGGCAGATTTCTTATAATTGCAGGCTCCTTGTTCCACACTCCTGTTTTATTAGTAAACATTTATGCACCAAACTTTGATAAACCAGATTTTATAAACAATCTAGTTAGCACACTTCCATATCTTGATACTCATTTGTTAATTCTAGCTGGAGACCTGAATTGTGTAATGAATCCATCATTAGATCGCTCCTCATCTCGGTCCTATACACAGTCTAATATGTCTAAATCTATTTTGGATTTTGTGTCCCAAAATGGATATGTAGATCCATGGAGGACACGGAATCCACTAACAAGGACCTATTCTTTTTACTCTCAAATACACCAATCCTATTCCCGTATAGATTATTTTTTTGTTGATAGCTCTTTAATGCAGAGAGTCACGTCTTCTGAATACTATCCGATTGTTATTTCAGACCATTCTCCTCTAAGCATTGATATAAATTTTATAAACAAACCCAATTCTAGTCCTCGTTGGAGATTTAATACTCTTCTGTTATCAGATGAGCCATTTAATAAATTCATCTTATCATCAATTGATGATTTTCTAAGGTTCAATAAGAGCGATACAATTTCTCCCTCACTACTGTGGGAAACATTAAAAGCTTATCTTCGGGGTCAGATTATTTCTTTTTCAGCTAATATTAATAAAAATCTACGCACTAAGATATCAGAAATATCAACAAAAATTCAGAATATTGATAGGCAAAATGCCGTTAATCCGTCACATGATTTGCTGAAACAGCGACAGGATCTTCAGATGGAACTTGATCTTTTAACTACATCTGATGCGGAGCGACTCTTGATACGATCTCGAGCCACTTATTATGAACATGGGGAAAAACCAAGTAGACTTCTGGCACATCAATTGAAACGAAAAGCCGGCTCTCACATAATATCACAAATCAACGATCGGTCGGGCAATCTTGTTTCAGATCCTGTCTCTATTAATGATACTTTTAAAAAATTCTACTGCAATTTGTATAAGTCTGAACTACAAGCAGACTCAAATGAGCTATGTGCCTTTCTTCAGGATATTGACATACCTAGGATAGACAAATTGCTTTCTGACCAACTTGAAGCTCCCATTAAATTAGAAGAAATATTTGCGTCAATTAAGGATATGCAAAGTGGTAAAACACCTGGCTCAGATGGTTTCTCTGCCGAATTTTTCAAAAAATTTAAAGATAAAATAGCCCCTCTTCTTCTTGAGGTTTATAATGAGTCATTTGGGCAGGGCTTGTTGCCTCCCACTTTGACTCAGGCCTCAATTTCTCTCCTGTTAAAGAAGGATAAGGATCCTACTGCCTGCGAGTCCTATAGACCTCTTTCACTTTTGAATGTGGATTTTAAGATTTTGTCTAAAGTACTCGCGACTCGGCTTGAGACAGTTCTCCCTCGGATTATTTCACAAGAACAGAATGGATTCATTAAAGGTCGCCAGTTGTTTTTTAATACTCGTACACTGTTGAATACAATTTTTTCAACTCATTCCTCTAAATCTCCTGAAGTGATAATTTCTCTTGATGCCGAGAAAGCCTTTGATCGAGTGGAATGGGAATATCTCTTTGCTGTTCTTAATGGGTTTGGTTTTGGAGAGAGGTTTGTGTTTTGGATCAAGCTACTTTATACATCCCCTCAAGCATGTATTCTCAGTAATTCCGTCCAATCTGATTATTTTACGGTGGGACGTGGTACTAGACAGGGTTGCCCTCTTTCTCCCTTCTTGTTTGCGTTAGCCATTGAACCCCTTTCCGTTGCTCTAAGATCCCTTTCTTCTTTTCATGGAATCGTCCGCTCTGGTGTCGAGCTTAAATTGTCCTTATATGCAGATGACCTTCTCCTGTATGTCTCTGACCCTTTACGGAGTCTTCCCCCAGTTTTAAATATTCTAGAAAAATTTGGATCATATTCTGGCTATAAAATTAACTCACTTAAAAGTGAATGCTATCCAGTGAATTCATTAGCTTTAAAGCTTAAGCCTTCTGATATCCCTTTTAGGCTCAGTCCCTCGGGATTTAGGTACTTAGGAATTAATATTACACGTACTTTGCCCTCAATGTTTTCTCAGAATTATGCCTCACTAGTTTCCCAAATTGCATCAGATTTACAGAGATGGAACTCTCTCCCTCTTTCATTGATTGGTAGGATTAATATTATCAAAATGAATGTGCTACCTAGACTTTTGTTTTTATATCAAAATATCCCTCTGTTCTTGCCCAAACAGTTCTTCAGGTCCCTGGATCAGATGGTCTCATCTTTTTTATGGAACGGAAAGGCCCCCAGAATGAGACTTTCTTTATTACAACAGTTCACCACAAACGGGGGTCTTTCTCTACCTAATTTTACAATGTATTACTGGTCCTCACATATCCATAAACTGACTTATTGGTTAAATTCACCTGATCTGATTTGGTGTAAACTTGAAATTCAGTCGATTTCTGCATCTTTTTCGCCCGCTTCAATTACTTATTCATCATTACCAATTAAATTATCCTCAGTTACTACAAATCCTATAGTGCTCTCAACACAGGATCTGGTCACAATTTAGGTCCCACTTTAAATTTGTATCACCCTCTAATAAAATGCCGTTACTAAAGAATCACATTTTTTCTCCAGCATCTAATAATGCTGCCTATAGAATTTGGTATGAGAAAGGTATTAGAACAATGAGAGACCTGTACGAAGATGGTTTATTTCTTAGTTTTTCAGAATTGTCTTCTAAATTTAATCTACCCACTTCACATTTGTTTCTTTACTTCCAAATTAGGCATTGCGTTTCATCGCAGTTTCAAAATTTTCTAACTTTGCCTACTGACCCACCATGGGCTGAACTCTTAGTTTTGAGCCCCAATTTGAAATCTCCTCTTTCAATTATTTATGGAAAACTTATGGCAATAGAGGCCGACTCATCGGGTAAAACTAGAACTGCATGGGAACGTGAACTGGGTGTTAAACTGTCAGATTCATGGTGGGATAAAGTTATTCTCAGCATACGTCAGAGTACACCATGTGCCAGACTACAGTTAATACAATTTAAAGTAATAAATAGAGTACACTTCTCAAAAACACGTTTATCTAAAATGTTCCCCTCAATACCAGACCAGTGTGATAGATGTCAGACTTCACCTTGCAACTTAAGTCATATGTTCTTTTTCTGCCCAAAACTGCAAGGGTTTTGGAAATATTTTTTCTCCATATTCTCAGGAGTTTTTAAGATTCAGTTTCAAAGTGATCCACTTATTGCCATTTTTGGAGTTCCTGGGACCACACTTAATCTATCCCGCCAGCAGGGGGAGGTCTTGGCCTTTTGCTCTCTCCTTGCCAGACGTTGTATTTTGCTCGCCTGGAAATCTCCCACACCACCATCCACATCACAATGGCTTAATACTGTAAGATCATTCTTGAAGATGGAAAAATTTTTACTAACAGTGAAAGGTAGTTCAGAAAAATTTACCCACAAGTGGACACCCTTTGTGTCATATGTAAAATCTTTACCTTCATAGCGTATAGACTGATATGATTGACTCATCACATTACCATGTGACTTGATTTTAGAGGATAAATGAAAGAGTGAAATATTGTTTTCCTTTTGGTTTGTTGGGTCCCTCCTGTCCGTTCCTCCTCCCCCTCTCTCTCTCCTTTTTTTTTTCTTTTTCTCTCTCCCTTTTTTTTTTTTTCTTTTTTCTTTCTTTCCTTATTTTGTCTTGTTTTTGGTTAAAGGGGGAAGGGGAGGGAGGGGAAGAGGGGAGGGAGGGGGGAAAAGGGGAAGGAAAAAAGAAAAAATTGGAGAAGTCATGTAAATTTTATATAATGTATGTA
Organism: Nematolebias whitei; assembly: GCF_014905685.2. Taxonomy (NCBI): domain Eukaryota; kingdom Metazoa; phylum Chordata; class Actinopteri; order Cyprinodontiformes; family Rivulidae; genus Nematolebias; species Nematolebias whitei. The sequence goes on along the minus strand of NC_056505.1, from coordinate 51,695,923 downwards.
ATGTCAATTATATATTCTCCTGATAAATAAAAATAAAAAAAAAAAGAAAAGGCTTCGTTTGGAGTTATTTCCTCCCTCAGCCCGGATCATTACCAGAACCTTTTTCTTCAAATTCTGAACAGCTGTGGGACCTGGGACGGCCTCATTCAGATGTGGGTGAGGTAATCTGCTTCTTACTGAGCTGGAATTTTCAGGAATTCCACCAGAACACTATGGTAAGAAGACGTCTCAAAGATATTGTCCTTTATCAAAATTTATCTCAGTTCAGAGCGGTAGCTTACAAAATTGCAAGCAGAAAGATCAATTATATTTTAAATTCGATTGCTTGGTGCTGTCAAAGGTTGGTTAATGTGGTGAAAGATAACATATTGGGGCAGGTAGTGAGTGTGGGAAGACTGTGGAGGTTTTGGAGCTCTTGAGTGAGTCAGAACGACCTCCTAGGGCGTGGCCGGCCAGAAGGAAAACATCTGAGGTTGAACGGAGCAAGCTTACAGCTATCTTCCAGCTCCCCTCAGGAACAGAGAACTACCTTGCTCAGGAAAGATCAACCTCTGGAATACAACTAAAACTCTGAGTATTAATCACTATGTATTCTCTTTGTAATCAAATGTAATCACTGTGTTGGATCGTGCATACCACTGTTCCCCTGCAAAATCATTGATTAAAGCAAAGTAAAATGTAAAATTCTGGATTCCTATTTCAACACCCACTGGTTCATGGAAAAGGAAAACTTGGTTCAATGTAACAACAAAATCACAGGATGTTTTTAAAGGTTTCGTAGCTTTGATTATAAAACAACATCCAAGAATCTTATACCTAGATCTAAACAATGCCAGATCGGATAGCAATTGTAACGCTAAATTAGGAGTTGAGCTACTGTGAACGTGCGCTTCCTCATCTGTCCAACGTCCCCACTCCTGCTGCTAGGTTAGGCGAGACACGAGGTGAGATTCTGGGTGTGGAGCCCTGAACAGACGACTGGATAAGCTCAAATACAGGTTAGTAAAAATAGGGCCAACTCATGAAAAAAATGAAATTGGAGAATGGTATAAACCTGTAAATATCCCCGAGGTAATAGAGCAAAAATTAGACGAGAGCGACTTCTCCCTGGCCGGGAATGAGAAGTTAAAACAAATCATTGAGTCGGCCTCAGTGGCCAAATTTAAAAATGACTGCGGGGATTTGGGTCAAAAATGTGTACACTTAATCGAAGGAGGAGTGCATCCACCTGTGCGACAGTATCCCCTAAACCCAGGGGCAGTCGAAGAAATGAACAAGATTGTAAGGGAATTAAGTGCTTTAGGGATTATTAGAGAAGAAGCTAATCCTATTACTAACAGCCCCATTCAGGTAGTAAAGAAACCTGAGTCTGCCGTAAGAGGGTGGCGACCAGTAATTAATTTTAAGGCACTTAACAGATGAACAGTGGCCAACCGAGCTAGCCTAATCAATACACAAGGTACTTTGAAAACCCTACAAGTGAAAAAGTACAAATCCTGCATCGACTTGGCAAACGAATTCTTCTCGCTCAGACTGGCTAAACAATCACAAGGGAAGACAGCTTTTACCCATCAAGGGAGAAGCTACATCTGGCAGCGATTACCACAGGGATACAAAAACTCTCCAAATGTGTTCCAGTCAGCCGTAATGGATGTGCTTAAAGACTTAGGTGCCACAGTTTACATTGATGATGTGTTTATCGCAGATGACACAGAAGAAGAACATCTAGAAAGACTTGCAAAGGTGATACAGTGAATCACAGAAGCAGGGCTGAAGCTGAATCTGAAGAAATGTCAGTTTGGGCAGTTTTGGGTAAACTATCTAGGGTTTCAAGTGACAGCCGATCTGGGACTCTCAGAGGGCTACAGAGAGAAACTCGAGCAGATCCAGTCCCCCGAATCTGAAAACGAGCTGCAAAAGATCTTAGGCCTGTGCAACTATGTGAGAGATCATGTACCTAACTATCAAAAATATTCCAAACCCTTTGTCAGGATTTGTTGGACAGGAACGAACCCAGTTGTGCAGACAGGACTCAACTCGGCAGATTACAAAAACAAGTATTTTAATGGTGGATAATGAACAAAATAACAGCTGACGTGGCAGCAAAACTTACATGAAGACGGAAGGCTCAGAGGGAAACTCAGGGAGGACTCGGGGAGCTCAGGGGAGACGCAGGAGAATGCAAGAGAACACAGAGACCCAACGAATACGACCCGACGAGGAACAACACAGAACAGGAGGCTTATATACAAGGACAAGACAAGACGTGATTACAACAGCTGTGACGAGACAAAGGTGGCACCAATTAAACTGACGAGGAAACACTAGGGAAACACAGACACAAACAGAAACAGCAAATGGTACCATCCTTACAGTACCCCCCCTCAAGGACGCCTCCAGGCGTCCCCAAAAAACCCCCCTCCCAAGGACTTGGGCGGGTGGAGGGCGGCACTGCAAGGGTGGAGGGCCAGAGGAAACACAAGGAAGAACACAAGGACCTGAAAGAACTAAGGCAAGACACAAGCAGGAAAAACACAAAAGATCTGAACGGTCAAGAGACCGTCCCTGGAGTCATTGTTCAGGAGGACGGCCGGGAGGCCGTCCATCACAGGACCCACGTTCAGGAGGGCGGCCGGGAGGCCGTCCAACACGGGACCCACGTTCAGGGTGGCGGCCGGGAGGCCGTCCAACACGTAGGACCTTGGAGGCCGCGGCAGGCGGCGATGACACCTTGGAGGCCGCGGCAGGTGGCGATGACGACTTGGAGGCCGCGGCAGGCGGCGATGACGACTTGGAGGCCGCGGCAGGCGGCGATGACGACTTGGAGGCCGCGGCAGGCG
>NC_056505.1:51666084-51693073 GCF_014905685.2 Nematolebias whitei | reverse complement strand
GGAGGCCGCGGCAGGCGGCGATGACGACTTGGAGGCCGCGGCAGGCGGCGATGACGACTTGGAGGCCGCGGCTGGCGGCGATGACGGCGAGGAGGCCGCGGCTGGAGGGGGTGACGGCAAGGAGGCCGCGTCTGGCGGCGTAGACGACGAGGAATCCGCGTCTGGCGGCGTAGACGACGAGGAAGCCGCATCTGGCGGCGTAGACGACGAGGAAGCAGCGTCTGGCGGCGTAGACGACGAGGAAGCCGCGTCTGGTGGCGTAGACGACGAGGAAGCCGCGTCTGGCGGCGTAGAGGCCTTGGGAGCCGCGTCTGGCGGCGAAGAGGCCTTGGGAGCCGCGTCTGGCGGCGAAGAGGGCTTGGAGTCCACAGCTGGCGGCGAAGAGGCCTTGGGAGCCGCGTCTGGCGGAGAAGAGGGCTTGGAGTCCACAGCTGGCGACGAAGAGGCCTTGGGAGCCGCGTCTGGCGGCGAAGAGGGCTTGGAGTCCACAGCTGGCGGCGAAGAGGCCTTGGGAGCCGCGTCTGGCGGCGAGGAGAGCGTAGAGGCCAAGTCTGGTGGCGTAGACGGCGTAGAGGACTTGGGGCTCTGGAGAACTGCAGCGTGCGACGACCATGGAGGCGACCCCTCTGGAGATGCGGAGAGCGCCGACCCCTCTGGAGATGCGGAGAGCGCCGACCCCTCTGGAGATGCGGAGAGCGCTGACCCCTCTGGAGATGCGGAGAGCGCCGACCCCTCTGGAGACTTGGAGAGCGTCGACCCCTCTGGAGACTTGGAGAGCGTCGACCCCTCTGGAGACTTGGAGAGCGTCGACCCCTCTGGAGACTTGGAGAGCGTCGACCCCTCTGGAGAGCTGCAGCGGAGGCAGGAACCGACTCCTCTGCAGTGACGGCAGGAACTGCTCTTCTGTGGCGGCGGCGGCGACGGGAAACAGAAACTGATTCTGAGTCTTCTGAGGCAACAGGAACAGGTGCACCAACGGCGAGGAGCTCAGCAGGCGGAACAGCAGCGAAGGTGATGGGTACAGGAGTCAGAGGAGCAGAGGAGAGTTCAGAGTGTGTATAAGTGACCTTGGGTGTGATGAGAGACCTAATTTCTATTAATAAACGGTTATACTCAGGGAGCTGAATGAGACCGGGACGTGAAACTAAAGATTCTTCCATCAGGGAAAATAAAACATCTGAGCAGTCCGGGTTATTTTTAGCAGAAGTAAATAAATCTAGTAAAGTCTGGTTTATTAGTGCAAGTTCATGGGGTGAATATGTGATTGACGGGCAAGAGTCTTTAAATGAGGGTGTGGTGTCAGGTGTCGCCCCCACCGGAAACCTGGGAGGTGGGGCAGCGGAACACGCCCCCACAGAGTTGCTGGGAGAATGCCCAGGAGGCACGGTCAGACTGGGTTGGACAGCCGCGGCATGGTGTGACGGTGGGAGGCCGGATTCCGCCCCCACCAGGAACCTGGAAGGTGAGGCGACGGAACCCGCCCCTGTGACGTCAAGTGGACCGGACTCGCCGAACCGAACAGGAGTGGACCGGAGCTCCCGTGGGACGCTGGACCTCGCCCCCACCGGAAACCTGTGAGGTGAGGCGGCGGGACCAGCTCCCACAAAAACACCGGAACCAACTCTATGATTCTGCTCAGCCGACGAGACCGGGCCGGGCGCCGCGGACTGCCCCCGGGACCGCTTTCTACCTCCCCGGCGACGGCGGGATAGTCGGGGGACAGGAGCAAAACAGAACTCATCCTCGATTTCTTCGTCCTCCCCCGACATCCATCCCGAGTAGCCGGGCGAGGCGGACTCAGAAACAGGGGTTTGGTGGCTTCCCCGGTGCCGAGCCCTGTTTTCTTCGAGGACCAGGAGTGGTGAAGACAGGACTTCCACCTCCTGGTCAAAACGTCCTTGTGGGCGGACGGGTCTGGTCCAGAACCTGCCGCACCGGATTGTACGCTCGCTCATCACAGGAAGGCTCGGAGGAGAAAAAGAAAAAAGGTGAGTTGCCGAGAGAATCCTGCCCGCTGGGTTCAGATATGTGGTCGGGTCGTAATGTCAGGATTTGTTGGACAGGAACGAACCCAGTTGTGCAGACAGGACTCAACTCGGCAGATTACAAAAATAAGTATTTTAATGGTGGATAATGAACAAAATAACAGCTGACGTGGCAGCAAAACTTACATGAAGACAGAAGGCTCAGAGGGAAACTCAGGGATGACTCAGGGAGCTCAGGGGAGACGCAGGAGAACGCAGGAGAACACAGAGACCCAACGAATACGACCTGACGAGGAACAACACAGAACAGGAGGCTTATATACAAGGACAAGACAAGACGTGATTACAACAGCTGTGACGAGACAAAGGTGGCACCAATTAAACTGACGAGGAAACACTAGGGAAACACAGACACAAACAGAAACAGCAAATGGTACCATCCATACACCCTTGTATGCTTGCCTGAAGAAAAGAGAAGGAGAAAAGGAACAGAAAAACAAAAAAGCTTGGATTTGGACTGCGGAAAACCAAAATGACCTAGAAGATCTCAGAACGAAAACACAGGAAGCGGTACGATTAGAACCAAGAAGCCTGATGACAAAACTTGTAGCTGAAATTAGCTGTGAGGGAGACGATGCCATGATAACAGTCAAAAATGAAAATGGAGGTTTAGTTACTCTCTGGAGTTACACTCTAATCTCGGTGGAGAAGAAATTTCCTCAGGAAGAAAAAGAGTTAGCAGTGCTTGCTAGATACTGGGGAACGTTGAAAGATCTGGATCAGGGACAGACTATTAAAGTAATAACACAGAGCCAAGTGCATAAATATCTCAGAAAGGGGACAATTGAGAGTACCAAAGCTACCAACACAAGGTGGGGTAGATGGGAAGACATTTTGTTAGACCCCAATCTAGAGATAGGACCGGCACAGCCGGCGAGCAGAGAAATGACAAAAGAAACACCTGAGAAACAAAAAAATGCATGACTGGACTCTCTACACGAATGGATCCAAAAAGGGATCTGATCAGGTGGCACATAGGGGATTTATCCTCAAATATCAGGGTAACAAGTGCTGCCGTAGGAGGGGGAGAGTGCCAGGAAGTGCGCAAACAGGAGAAGTTACGGCAGTACTCGAAGGACTGTTGGAACTGACAAACTAAAAAGTGAAAATAGCAAAGGTAGTGACTGACAGTCATTACTGTGCAAAAGCCCTGAATGAGGACTTATCCATCTGGAAAGAAAATGGATTTGAAAGTGCTAAGGGAAAAGTGGTGGCTCACCATGACTTGTGGAAGAAAATAGCTGAACTCAGGCTAAATCTACAGTTAGAAGTGGAGCACCAAAAGTCCCACACTAGAGAAGGAAAATACTGGCAGGGCAACGAAGAAGTCGATCGTTACGTCCAGCAGAGGAAAATAGTTTTTGTCGGGATCGAGAAGTGGGACAGAACCTCCCAGGATCGGAGGGTCCCAGAAGAGTACGTGTTAGAGGTTGTGGGGGGCATGCATGAAGGCCTCGGTCATGCAGGCGTGCAACCTACACGTAAGGAGTTGGAGAGCCAGGAGCTCTGGGTCCCTTTAAAACAAATCCGCAAAGTGCTGCAGGACTGCGAAGTATGTGGTCAATACAACGCAGGACGGCGAGGGCACCGAGTGGATGGGCAAACTATCAAAAGCACCATACCATGGGGCTCAGTATGCATGGACGTAGCTGGGCCTATGGGAGTCACGGGCAAGAAGGGAGAGAAATACCTTCTAGTGCTAGCAGACTCAATGTCAGGGTATGTGGTAGTGAAGCCAGCAAGGAAAGCTAATGGCAACAGTGTTGTTAGCATGTTGGAGCAAGTCTGTGGCTCATTAGGCGTTCCAAAGGAATTGAGAACCGATAATGGAACACATTTTCGCAACGCACAAGTGTATCACTGGTGTCAGACTTTTGGGGTAATGCATGTGTATTTGTCCCCTTACACACCTCAAGCCAACGGAGTAGCCGAAAGAGTCATAGGGTTAGTCAAAAACTGGATAGCTAAAAATGCTAATACTAAAGAATGGAGTACTAAAACTGTGGAAATAGGACAGGCCTTGAATGACAGGCGTCGAGATGGTAGACCCTTCCCCTCAGAGGAGCTCATCCAACGACAGTTCACCACACAGGAAACTGGGCGGGGCTCCAACAATAAAGAGGAACAGTCAGACCCTGAAACCTCATTCAAGGTGGGGCAGAAGGTGTGGGTCAGAGCACAGATCACACGTCAGCAGTTGTAGTAAGTCCCAAATGCAACACCACAGACAGAGTGAAGAGACTTTTAGACAAAAACACAGTTGAGTTAGTAAAGAAAGGGATCCAAGGAATAGAGCAACTGAAGCCAATTCCTAGCTAAGTTGTATGGCCAATGAACCAAGCACCACACTCCCCTTTATTAGAATGGCCACTATATGCGGGAGAGTTATCCTACGAAGAACAACTTCAGAGCTTTGGGCAGGTAGGGCCCTGAAAACATTGGAATATGCTAAAAAAGGATACCTGTCAACAGAAGAAGAAACCATCAAGTAGAACAAGCTAGAGAACAACTGTGTGATCTGCCTGGAACTTAGTGGTCTGCCCCTTCTTTGGGAAGGACCAGGGAAGAAGAAACCCCTCAAACCTAAGGCGAGTAAGCTACATGTCCGAGATTTCCAAGTAAAACCTGTTAAAGTAATGGATGCATTAATTTGTGGAGAATGCAGAGTCGCTGTCCTGCCTCGGATGATTATAATTACACAATGGAATTTGAGCGGCAAAGGTCCAAGAGACTGTACTTGTGAGTGGAACGGAACCATCGTGAAATACTGCGGGTGCTGTCAAACAGAAATGCAATATGGCCAGCTGCTGCACTCAGAAAGGGCAATGGATTGGCAAGTAAGGAAATACTTCGACCCCCTTAAGTCCTTTAAAGCCCAATTGGACGAAAGAAAGTCTGAGGCCCCAAAAGAAGTCCGAAAAATGCAGCAGTATGACCAAGGGTCAAACGCAACACCCTCGTCCCCACCTTTATATCCAGGGATAGTTAAACCAAATGAGGGAGAAAAGACTAAACAGAAAGGGAAATGTTGGAACCCTCGAGATTTGCTCGAACAATCAGAGCAGCAATCCTGGCCCTACAATCCCTCAATGGGAAAAGTAAGACATGCACCTCTCAGCACTAATCAGTTTCCACTGGTATTCAGGGTGCTCCGGGACAAGTTGGGGACAGATGGTGGTGATGTAAACCAGCAGCCTGATGAAGTGAACGAAGAAGCTCAAAAGGGCGGCTGGAAGGGCCCCTGGGAACTAACAATGTGGGCGCAACTGGTTGCAGAGGTAATCCTAAACCAAGATCTCCCATTAGTCGACCTGCCGGAGGTTCCTCGTGAGACAGGGACTAGGCACACAAATTTGTACTACTACACCACCAGTCTGGATGCATGGGCTATACACGGGGCTAGACCCAAGCAAAAAACAGCTGAGTATCTAGTGACCCTGGAAGCCTGGGAGAGGAAAGGAGTGTTGCAGATTCCCGGAATGGCTGCACAACAGGTGGACACTCCCATAAGGCTAGACTCCACCCAGAGGGTTAGAGTTTCCATGCAGATGATCATTGCACCATACAGAGGAGTGTACTCCGTTGGAACCACAATCCACCCGATTGAGGACAGTAAAAACGACGCAGAAAAGTCTCAACCAAGTAAAACGGACAAAAGACGAAGTGTGCTGAAAGCTTGGGCCGGTAAGACGTTCCTGAGGAGATGGAAACTCACAGACAAGAAAGCGAACGAGTAAAAACCGAATAAAGGGGCGCTAGACTCATCAACGGATCTCATCGCAGAAAAAGGTTAGAAAGACAATTGTTAAAAGATGTTATAAGATGCCCTAGTCGTATCTGGAGAGGAAGAGATAATATAAAATCAGCTGAAATCATCAAGGAATGTTGGACGTGGGATGAAACTATGTTGAGAAGCGTCCCAGTGTGTTGGCCGGGCTCTATGGACTTCCTCCCAAGATCTAAGCAACAACCCCACACAGACGTGTGGAATTTGTTATTTCAAAGATCCAGAACCGGGCCGTACGAACCAGCCCTAATTGTCAGAGGAGAGCTGGTGAAATTAGACAGACCCAGAAGAGATTATTCAATTTTCACAAACAAAACAAATAATTATTACAACTCGAGTGTAAGGACCTTTTGGAAACCAGATCTCACCAGGGCGTCTCCATATATTACTGGCTTTGTACTAATAAGCGACCAGTGGGAGTTACCACATAACCCCAGCCCGATGGGGACACCGTGGATCTTTAACGTCATTTATTTGCGGGTGTTGGGATGGCAGGTTAAGGTCAAGTGGGGCCCCAATTACGGAGAGCCTCACCAAACGCAATACTGTGAAATCGTTGTGGGGGAAATGATAATCTGGGCGACAAGCCCGACCCTGAGGACAAAGATCTATCAAAGGGAGTGTGACCCACATCGAGTAGTGGTTGAAAATACTAAGCTACCCCTGCAAATGCTGTATGACTGAGTTTCTACAGCCATCAATAACTGGAACGAATACCCCACGAGAATGGCCTACAGGGCAATATTGTCCTACAGGGGGTATCCCTTGGTCAGCACAATAACCTCACAGATGGAGTTGGGTGAGTCTTACAGACGGTATGAGGCAAAGTCATGAGCATATTTCAGACAATGGATGCAAGAGGCAACGGACCATTTCCACAGGGAAGAAAGCCCGCTCGACAGCATCTTCAACGGGCTAGAAGGCCCCCAACTGGAGCCCACCGTGTGGAGTATCCACCAATGGAAGTGGGTGTGGAGAGGATTACGACCAAACGTACCACACCCATCACCTCTCTGTCTGGAACTCTATAAGGAACGAGTGACAAGAAAAGAGAGCAGAGCTCCGGGGGAGGTCAAGAGTAAAGCCCCCATGCGCACGGCCCATCTGGTAGAAAGACATCCACTGCTGTCATGCCTGCTCGTGCCTGAAAGCCCGTAAAGAAGGAAGACATTATACACTCCAAGCAAATTGACATCGCTGTAGACAACATACTAATTCAATATGATCGAAAAGGCCCAAAGATACCAGCGATAATAACGGTAAATGATGTAACACGGCTTGACAAGCCACAACAAGACTTTTCCGTATGGAAAAACCCCTCCAAAAACTATTTCTACGAAAATACCCAGTATACCAGGAAACCTCGCCTGGATGAACCTCAAAAGAAACATAACCCCTATTTGCTCTTGCCCACCAAAGTCCCCATGGATATTCAATGTGGTTTACTTGATTATATCTGGATTAAGAGTCAAACTCAGGTAGGGACCTAACTACCAAGAGCCGTACCAGAGCCAATTCTTCAAAATTTCAGTAGGAGAAATGGTAATCTGGACCACAAGCCCACCTACTGTATGGTGAGCGCAATCCAAAGAAAGGTATGTAAACCGGAGCGGTATGTGTTAGAAAACCAGCACCTGCCCCTTAGGAACACAAGTACCCACACAGCTTACCTACTCTCTCCACCTGCCCCAACAGATTATTCCTGACCACAAAGAAGACCCTTCTACAACTCTGAGCAACTAGGTTTTTAATATAATAAATTTTTCTGTTTGTCAATTCATACACCACTGCTAAAATTTGGTAAAATCTTGTTTTAGTAAGGATCAATTTTGCGGAGCGTCCCCTTACCATGCTTTCTGAATCCGGTAAGAGGCAGATTTCCCAATCCCATATCGATCGGATTTGGGCCACTCCTAGTCCTTTTGCTGGTTTAATTTGAAGAAAAGGGGTTTCAGGTTTAATCCGGGCTGTTGAGTTTTGAAGAAATAGTTCCAAAAAAGAAACTTATTCCATTGGATTTCACCCCAGTTCTTTTCCAGCTAAAACCATCCAAAATTGCCCTATTAATCCACAATTCGTCCAAAGGTTCTTCGGATCTTGTCCTTGGTCCTTCGCCTTGTGAAGAGGGTCCTCAAACAGCAGAGATTCCTCTGAAAACTCTGTTTTTATAAGCCTCAGATTTTGACTGACACCTCTCGGCTAGTCACCCCATCTGGCTGACCCCACCTTTTTTAGGCGGGACCTTGGTCCGACTTCACTGGTTCCTTATGAGACTTTACAAGTCATTCTAACACATATTAAAATCTGGGTGTATTTAGTTTACTTTTTGCACTGTCATCCTGTGCTGTCCTGTTCTGATTCGCTCAGAGCTGTGTTCTAGGGCCTCCCCTTGTGCAACATCACGGTTCTTTCCAGAACATTCACGAAGCTACAGGTTTCTTCCATTCAACATTCATCATGAATCAGCTTAAACACAGATTATATTGTAAAATCATAAGGTTACATTTTTAAATCACGGAGTTTATAATATCACTTGATTATCTGCTTTGTTTATTGATTTTATTATAACCACATATTTCTCATTTATCTGAAACTGGTAATTTTACTTGAAAAGAACATTCTTGCTCTGCTTTCCTCGATCCTGCGTGTGTGCCTCAGATGGGCCTGTGTGCGTGTGTGTCTTAGTGACCCTGCATGTCATACACATTTGTGTTTATATGAGTGTATACTTGTATGTGTCGATCAACACATGGCTCTGTTTATCCAAGGTTTTGAGGCCTTTAGCAGAGGACAAAGCATACAGAATATCACATAATAACATGTTTTGACTTGTTCTCTCCCATAAGATCAGTCTGAGCTCCGTACACTTTTTTGACACCCCCGCCACGGAGTCAGACTGTTCCCTTAACCCACACTTAAGCTCCCACCCAGTCCCGATCTTCATCAGCTGCATCCACTTTTAAGACATATTTCTCGTAATCCAAATCGACCAGTTCCTCGTGATACGGTGCTGGATCTTCAGTGTCGCTAGGCCCAAGGCTTTGGGCCTCCTCGTCAGCAGCATCCCAATAATCCACTATCGTCAGTTTGCCAGAGTCGACCTCTCGTGAGTTGCCCACTTGAGATGTCGGATCCCCGGAGTTACGTGCATCCTCAAACGAAAGTGGGGCCGTGCTGGTGACGGGATGAGAGGATGTTGCCTCCACACTCATGGGAGACTCAACAGGAGTGACGGGCTCATAGATGGGTCGTCCGTCGTCTGAATAGACCCATGCATAAGCCTCCGTCACTTGCTGTCGTAGTTCTTGCGTCGATTCTTCAGGGGCATTTACTGGCCCATCAGGATGAGTTGGGTCCAGAAATGTTCCATCTGGGTTGATCAGGCTTGGCGGATGGGAATCTTCAGGGCTGGTAGGATCATACTGAGCAGCGCTCGTGGAGTTGGTCGGGCTAGGTGGGCCAACTTCAGTGCTCACAAAATGATCAACATAGGTCTCCAATTGGTACAGTTCTGGGCACTCCAGAGAGAGAAGGGGTGGTGCAGGAGATGCTACCCTTACCTCCATAGGCTCGGTTTCAGGCGGAGCCCGTGTAGGTGGCAGGTCAGGTGAAGCAACGACTGGGGTTTCATGTCAAGTCGTCACCATCAGGGTTGGTGCCAGGTGGACGTTAGGTGGATTTGTATTCCGCTCTTGAATTGCTGTCATCGCGGGAGTTGGAACCAGCGGTGGAGTGGCTCCTAGGTCTGCCCCTAAGAAGGCTGGCACTGTTGGGGGCAGAAGTTCTGATGATCCCTGCGTAACCCCGAAGGATGGGCCATGGACCAGGGGCAGCCCTGTGTACAGATGGATCACCATAAACCTGGTGACGTTGTGGAGGTGCTCCCACAACTTGGCTACCACCGGGTAGTATGAGGCTCGTGGCGGGATAGCACCCCTTGGATGATAGGGCACCGAGTTCAGAGCCGAGGTCCAGATGACTTTGCAGGTGCGTTCCGTTTCCATGCACACCACTGCGGATACTTGCGGCAGACTATTAGGCTCGTCTGAGACAAGAATTCCATTCACCGCAGTTCTGGCCACCAAGCCAGAGTGACAGCACTGGCACCACCAGGACAAACCGACAGCCCAGAGATATTTGGCTTCTGTCTATCCTTTGTGACAGAAACAGCAGGTTACTTCATGCTCCTGTAATGACAAAAGGGGATAAAACAAGATCTAACACTACAACACAATTACTATATATCTTTTTTTTCTTTTTTTTCCTTATTATTTTTATTTATTTATTTATTTTTTATTTTATTTCCTTTCTCCGGGTTTCATCGCTTTTCAGAGGTCCTCAACCGTTACTGGACCTATACAGGCCGTCAGCCGACATTAAGGACCACATCGAGCAATGTTGCTCAGAGTTAAACTGACATTAGATTAATAATTAATAATAGCATTAGCAGGTGGGTATTTAAGCAATGTTGGTTATAATGATCAAGGTTTTTTGTATTTCTGGTAGATTGAAGATTTAATCTATGGAGATTACGTGGCCTCCACTTCCCTCCGGTGCAGTAGGAGCAGGTTCGGGTCTAGTTTTGAAGGTTGTAGCATAAGTCATCATCCACACTACGATGGGTACTGTGGTACAGAGACCAGTCCAATATAGCACAGAACAGATTCCCCAGGCCAGACCCCATCCAATTAGGATGACTATCTTCAGGGTCCATCGTTGTCTATTTTGGGGTTGCAAAGATAGGGTCTGGTATAGCAGGTGTGCCACCACGGTGATGGTTATAGCTCCTTCCATCACCGCCATCACGATTCTTCCAGCTGTGCTCCCACAGTTTGTGATGGGTATAGACAGAGGGGTGAGTGTGGCTACACACTCGAGGGTCACTACGATGGAATCTGCCAATAGCCAAGACGAAATCACTACTCTCTGCTGGAGTGAAGTCTGGACCCTTCCCAAGACATAGGTAACAAACAAGTGTGGCATAATTTCAGCCCTCTTTAGGATAACATGGGTCACGATCATCTTGGCGTAGGCCTGGAAGGCCATGGGGAATCGCATCAGTCGCCCCTTACCCCACTTGCCCGTGTGGCAGTAGCCCATCCATGCAATAATTATTAGAAAATATTCTGTCGTGCTCCCTTTAAACTGGAATGGGCGTCTTGGCCAAGAGGTCTGCGTGGGGCCCGTAGTGCTATCTGAGTCTGCATAAAATGTACTCCCATCAGTTGGAGCACTGGTTGTTGGGCAATCCATGATGTTCTTGACTCCAAGGATCCTTTGAGTTCTGCTCTCTGCTGCTCCGGGGCGGATGTGAGACTGTTTCTGTACTCTCTTGTTTTTTTTTTCCTTTTTTCTTTTTTTTTCTTTTTTTTTCTTGAGCTCAGTTTAAGTGTAGAAACATTGTGAAGTGTTTCAATGAACTTATCATTATCGCTCAATTTTTTTATTATTTTTTAAAGAAAGAGAAGAAAGAAGAATAAATAAATAATAAAAGAGAAATAGATAAGACGAGAGACCACCACGACAAAACAACATGCACAGCACAATGCCACCCACAATATCACCATAAAACATTCGACATCGCACAAGGAATCATCTAGCTTCCACCACTACCCAACCTAGCGTGTATCTGTCAAAGCACCTGAATCCAAACACCCACGCAAGCACGCCCGCCACCACCAGATTTCTCCAAAAGAATGCCCAATAGTGGACGCGGGGGCCCACAGACCCGCCCCCCCAGGACACAATGGCAACATAGGGAGGACCGGAGCCACAGACACACAGCGGCCCACAGGCCCGGAGCCCCAAGAGTCTCCCAACAGGGAGAACTGCACCCCCCCAGAGAGGAGCAGAGGAAAGAACCGGGTGACCACAGCCACCACAATGCAGAGCCTCCAGGAAGCTGCAGCGATGAGCCCACAGGTCCGGCCGGCGACCCATGCCCCCCCCAGGTAGATCCGGCCATGGACACCGAGCCCCAAGCCCCGAGGCCATACCACCCCCCAGCAGAGCCCCGACAGAGCCAGGGCACCCAGGCCCCGCCAGGCAGCAACCAGGGCGGACCGACGTGCACCCCACCACCCAGCCCAGACACAGAGAGCCATCAATGCACCAGCGGCAAGGGGGTCCCCCGCCAAAGGGGGGCACGACCGGGGGGAGCGGGCCCCACACCAAACGTGGGGCCCAAATTGATCCAAGAGAGGGGGGACCACCAAAAACCCAACCTGAGCAACCAACAGGCACACACAGATAGCCCGACAGAATCTCTGTCGGGCCGACCGCATGCACCATCTACCTGACAGCGACCACAGGCCGGCCCCAGCCCAAGTGGCAGAGCAGCAGGAAGCCGCAGCTGAGGAGGGCCGGCTCTCACATCAAGAGCTCCGCACCATAGGCCCGGAGACGCCCCAGCACGCCACCCATGCACCCCCCCACACACACAGCACCCCCACCGCAAATGCCACACAGGAAGACCAGCCAGTGCCCCGATGAGGCGAAGCCATGCCCCCAACCGCCGCCCTACACCACCAATGACCACACGTACACTACCATAGCCGACCCCCCCGCCGAAAGCCGGCAGCCACCCCGGTCAAAGTGCCGGCCATCGCAACCAGGAACCTAGATTAAAAGAATCGGAACAGCCCAGGAGGAACCGAAGCACCGGCCCCATCACTGACCGCCCCCAAGGCCCAAAGCCCATCCACAGCCCAGACCCCAACAATGCGCCCCCCCCCCATCCCCGACCCCTAGTGTCACACGGAGAAAGGAGGTGTTTGTGAAGGGGAAAAAAAATAATAATAAATAAATAAATAAATCTATATATGCATAAATAAATTATGAACAGACCCACTTCCTCCTCCTCCCACTCGAATATGGTGTTGATGCATGTTGTTATACAGCGCGTTTAAAATGGGGGGATGAGGTGGCGACCGGCACAGACCCACCTCTTGCCCAGAGAGCAGGCGGCGCCCGTTCACCCCTCATCTCCGCCCAGAACCCTAAATGTCTACATGCTACATATGAGAGTGGGCACAGGCCCGGGGAGGTAGAAAGGGTAGTACATCCCACCACCTAAGTGCGATCATGTGCCCACTCCAGATCCTATATATGCATGTGTCGTGAGAGTGTTATAAGTGAGTGTCTAGGTTGTATATTAAAATTAGGGCCCAGGACCCCACCAGCCACGGAGATGGATGATTCTCCCCGTAGCTCAGTAGTGCACCTGAACCCCAAAACCCTGTTTGAGTGGTGGTGTGGTGGAGTGGGCGGAGAAAATATAGAATAGAAAATATTCTGTCGTGCTCCCTTTAAACTGGAATGGGCGTCTTGGCCAAGAGGTCTGCGTGGGGCCCGTAGTGCTATTTGAGTCTGCATAAAATGTACTCCCATCAGTTGGAGCACTGGTTGTTGGGCAATCCATGATGTTCTTGACTCCGAGGATCCTTTGAGTTCTGCTCTCTGCTGCTCCGGGGCGGATGTGAGACTGTTTCTGTACTCTCTTGGTTTTAAGCCGAGCCAGCGCCCGGTTCTGGTGGGAGTGGCTTGTAGTTCCTCCCACATGGGCGGCACATGGCCTTGATGCCTTCTTGTAGGACCACATGTCCTAATAAGGCAACAGCTATCACTCCAACTAAGCTTGCCAAATAAGGCCAGATCTGAAAGAAAAGATCAACTATCCATCCCTCAACAGTTCTTCCGCCCTCCTTGATCACTTCACCTACTTCATGCACTACTTCCGTGACTTTACGGCCTACTGTGTAACTAACAGTTTCATACCAAGCACAGTCATGCTCTTCCTTGCCACATTTTTTCCAACTTTCTTCTGGATACTGACATGTGAGATTAGAGTAGATTTTATTTGGGCCTACCCAATCGTAGCCATGCAACTCATCACCAAAAGATAGGCGTCTCCTCAGTGCATGCCCTTCGGCCAGAGCAATCATAGAATCTGAGACGAAGGGGACAATCACTCCCTGAATACTCTTTCTAGTTTTCAGTTTATGTCCTAATATGACGTTAGTGCAACTTGTACCATCAGGTACAGATCTTCTCCACTTTCCGTCACTATACTTTTTCCACACTACCTCAGCTGCATGAGTTACGAATTCATTGTTATAGTGATTTCGACAGTAAGTATCCCAACCGGGTAACTCGTAACAAGGCCTGCGGGCCAAGCTAACATATCTTTTTTCTCATTACAAAACATTTGCCATGGTCTCGGGCTGACATACCTGTCGGGGCGATACAAAGCATTCGACCATATGTCCTGCTCTTTGGAGTAAACTGTAGCTAAGAATTGGTATCTGATCCAATAATTAGTGGAGTGTTTTAAACAAGGGACCACCCATTCTCTTATTTCTTCCTCTTGAAATCCCCACCAAGTACGTGAGTCATCTCTATGGTGATACTCGTGCCATGCTTGGAGCAATATTTTGATCGTCTTTTCTCTCTTTAATTCTGTACAATCATAACGCCAGGTGGACATGACTGCTACTTCTGTTTCCCATAATCTGCATCTAGGTGCCGCCCCACTACTCTCCCACACAGTTATTAAGGCTAAGAAAGATACGTTCGGCTACACATTCATCAATTTTGTTAAAATCACCTTTTGGTGCACTAAATAGCTCGTTTGGTTTGGGCAGCCTCTGCACATACATGTCTGAGTAATATGGCCCCATCAGGCCTGCGTAAGTCCTGGTATACCCCTCCACAAAGTCACCTTCGAAGTGGGGCAAACCAGGGGCCACCAATACCCATGGCAATGTCATGTTCAGCCAATCTTCATGACAGGCGTTAACAGGGTGAAATAAAGCTGCCCAGCTCCAGTAATAATATCTTTGATTTGCTACTGGGGTTAATGGTAAATAATTTTGAGATTTACACTCACCACACAGGTTCCAATAGCAGATTGGGAGCTTCTTTAATTTGTTTTCCTTACAATAGTCTGTCATGGCCTGGGTTTCACTGACCTTCCCTGCCCCTTCTTCTTTGGTCTCTATCCTTACCATTTGTATTATATTGGCCGGTGGGACATATATATCATCATAGGCCTCAGTTGGTTGCTGGTTAGGCTTTATGTCGGTTGCATTTGGTTTGAGTATCTTCTTGTGTCTTACAGTGTGAATGGTCTTAATTCCAGTATGGTTTTGATACGTTCCAGTGTGATTTCTTTGAATGAGTGGGGGTATTTTGTCACAGTCTAAATGGATGTTGCCCCAAAATTCCCATCGTGGGAGGATTGCCCGGCAGCTTTCGTCTTTTGGCGGTGCGGGATAGATCACTTCTTTATCCCAGTGGCCTTGGTGGGCCAACCCTGGCAGTGGTCGGCAGGCCCGATCACATTGCCATTCAGGTGGTTCTTTGTCAGGGTGAATCCAATTACATCTTGTTGTTCTTTTAACTTGTTTCTTTAATTCTGCTATCCAAACTACATCTCCATCTTGTAAGATTAACAGGTCGGTGATGGTCCATGCTATTCCGGTCAGGTTTTCAGCATCGATAGCTGTTGTCCACTCAGGTGTGAGATTTAGCTTTTTCTTCCAGGCTCGATAGCCCGTTTGTTTCACTTGATTCCATGTTAAAGTTTGATTTTGAATGGTCTCATTCTGTCTCCATGGCAAGAAGATGTTTCTTCATGTGATGTCCCAGCAGGTCATGTTTGCATATTTGGATCTCCCGTGGGAGACCGTTACATGCGTGAGGCTCCATGGTCTAATTCCAGCTTGATACAAAATAACCAACAACATTACGAAGTCTATTAACACTACGAGTCCCCGCATCAGGGTACGTAGACAAGCCGCTTTATCCTTAATCATAATCCTTGGACAGTCCTTAGGTCGGTTAGGGGTCGCTTCATCATCTGAATCTTCGTTGTTTGAATCATCGCTGTTTGGGTCTCTAGTTTTCAGTGGAATCATTACGGAAAAGGGCTTATGCTGCTCCTAGCTCTTGCCCTTCTCTCGACGCATCTATTGACTGTAGTCACTCGCCCCTGAAGGAGTTTCAGATATAGTGGGGAGGGGTGTGGCAATCCAGGTTGCAACCCTTTCCACACCCATCTCCACTGCACCACCAACCAATTTTTGGGTTCAGGTTGGGGTCCATATTTACTCCACCTTGGTCTAAAAGTGGCTGCCAAATTTCTTCTTCTTGGTCCGAATCGGGTAATCAGTGAATAACAGTCCATTTCTTCCTGGCCTTCTTCGGCTAATACTTCTACTTGAGTTATAAGTGGCTGGCCTTTGTACAACACCTGTACCCTGTATCCTAATCTTGCTCTTGGACTTATTAAATGATTGTAGGAGGTCATTATTTGATCCCCTACCATTCTAAGGGGCAGGCGCTGGTTTTCTAATATATACCGCTCCGATTTACATACCTTTTTGTGTATGGCTTTCAACATCTGTGAGCTTGTGGCCCAGATTACCATTTCTCCTACTGAAATTTGAAGAACTGACTCTGGTACAACTCCCTATAGTTGGGTCCCCATCTGAGTTTGATTCTTAGTCCCGATATAGTCAAATATACCACATTGAATATCCATGGGGACTCTGGTGGGCAAGAGCAGATAGGGGTACTGTAATGGGGGAGCATTGCCAGGCTCTGGTCATATTTCTTCTGAGGTTCATCCAGGCGAGGCTTCCTGATGTACTGGGTATTTTCATAGAAATAGTCCTTGAAGGGGTTTCGCCATACAGAAAAGTCTTGTTGTGGCCTGTCGAGCCATATTATCTCATTCACCGTTATTATTGCTGGTATTTTTGGGCCCTCTCGATTATATTGAATTAACACATTGTTTTCAGCGATGCCAATCGTCTTAGATTGTATAATGTCTTCCTTTCTCACGGGGTTTCTGGCGCGAGCAGACATGACCTCATTGGGTTACCTTCTACCTTGCAGGTCACAAACCTGGGTGTTTCTCGCTCCCCTTCCTCCAGAGCTCTGTCCTCTTCTCTTGTCACCCGTCCCTTATAGAGCTCCAGACAGAGGGGTGATGGGTGTGGCATGAGTGGTCTTAATCCTCTCCACACCCACTTCCATTGGTGGACACTCCACCCAATGGGCTCCAGCTGGGGACCTTCTAGCCCACCAAAGATGGTGCCAAGCGGGCTTTCTTCTCTGCGGAAACGATTTATTGACTCTTGCTCATGTTGTTCAGCATACTCACGTATTTTTGCCTCATACTGTCTGTACGGTGGGCCCAACTCCATGTGTGAGGTTACCGTGCTGACCAGTGGGTGCCCCCTGTAGGACACAGTTGCCTTGTATGCCGCTCTCATGGGGTATTGGTTCAAGTAGTTAACAGGCGTCGGAACTCGGCCGTACAGCATTCGCAGGGGTAGCTTAGTATTTTCGACTACCACTCGATCTTTGTCACATTCACTTTGATAGATCCTCGTTCTCAGGGATGGGCTCGTTGCCCAAATTATTAGGTCTCCCTCCGAGATTTCACAATATTCTGTCTGGTGAGGCTCTCCATAGTTGGGGTCCCACTTGATCTTGACCTGCCATCCCAACACTTGCAGATAAACAACATTAAAGATCCATGGTGTCCCCATTGGGCTGGGGTTGTATGGTAACCCCCACTGATCACTTATTAACATGAAGGCAACCATCTTTGGAGCTGTCTTGGAGAGGTCTGGTGTACGGAAGGTTCTTACACTCGAGCTGTAGTAATTCTTTGTTTTATTTGTATAAATTGAGGTCTTTTCAATTCAATTCAAATTCAAAAATACTTTATTAATCCCAGAGGGAAATTATTTTGTTGTTGTAACTCGTTATCCTCATTTCATTAAGAGATGTTATAGATGCTGATGGCTGTAGACAGGAAGGATCTCTTGTAAAGGTCCATCTCACAGTGGATCCTAAGAAACTGGCTGCAGATGCCGTCTGATCCGTCCACCCAGACTCGGCTGGCCTCTTGGTTCCCCTGGACTGTAGGACCGCTTGAATGCTGGGCTGAACTCCTCCCAGAGCGATGGCCACTCCTCCCAGCAGTCTGCCGAGCTCCTCATAGCTGCGGACAGCCAACTGTAGGTGCTGAGGGACGATCCTGTCCTTCTGCTGTCGTGAGCCGTGTTTCCTGCTAGTTCCAGGATCTCAGTGGTCAGTCACTCGAGCACAGCTGGCAGGTAGATGAGAATGCGTCCATAGAACATCCTTTCCAACTCATTTGAGATGTGGGGCTGTAGTTGAGATATTATTTGAGCTTTTGAGATGTTATTCAGCTGCTGTTGTTGTAGAAAACTGCCTTGTTGCCATGGTTACGCATCATAACAAATGTCCAAAACTAAAAAAAGTTTCAGTAAAAATCCTTCCAGCTGCACAGCATCTGATACCAGAGGAAACAATCATCCAAAAAATGTGATTTACATCCAGAAAAAGAGGAATTAAAGTTTCCAAAAGCAAAATCTCCAAATGAAAGTAACAGAGCTGCTCTAACATGCAGCCACCTTGAGCGGCGCAATTCTAGAATTTATTTTTTTTTTTTTCTGGGTCGATCTACCAGTTTTACCAGTTGTTTTCTGACAATCAAGGCTGGTTCGTAAGGCCCAGTTCTAGATCTTTGAAACAACGTGTTCCATACGTACTCACGGGGCTGTTCCTTCTTTCTCGGGAGGAGGTCCAGTTCACTAGGCCAAATGTCCGGTGAAGTCCTTAATGTGGTCGCGTCCCATGTCCAACTTTCTTCGATGATTTCAGGGAATTTTATGTTATCTCTTCCTCCCCAAATGGGGCTAGGGCATCTTATAATACCTATTAGCGTTTGTCTTTCTAACCTTCTTTTGCGATGAGATCCATTGATGAGTCTAGCACCCCTTGGGTTGCTTTTTACTCGTTCATTTTCTTGTCCGTGAGTTTCCATCTCCTCGGGAACGTCTTGCTGGCCCAGGCTTTCAGCACACTTCATCTTTTGTTCGTTTTACTCAGTTTAGGCTTTTCAGCGTCGTTCTTACTGTCTTCGATCAGCTGGATTGTTGCCCCAACGGAGTACACTCCCCTATATGGTGCAATGATCATCTGCACGGAAACTCTAACCCTCTGGGTGGAGTCTGGCCTTATGGGAGTGTCTACCCGTTGTGCAGCCGTTCCGGGTATCTGTAGCACTCCTTTTCTCTCCCAGGCTTCCGGGGTCACTAGATACTCAGTTGTTTTTTGCTTGGGTCTAGCCCCGTGTATAGCCCATGCATCCAGGCTAGTGGTGTGGTAGTACAGATTTGTGTGCCTGGTCCCTGCTGTAGTGAACTAAGCCTCAGGTCAAAATCTGGCCTTGAGGGCCTGCCTGGAACAAGAACTGTATTTCATTGATTTGAGTCCAGAAACACAAGATTAAGTCATCCAGAGACTTTCTAAGTGTCCTGCACTGATCAATTAAAAGAACACTCTTTTTCTATTATCATTACTATTTTACAAATGTTTGATAATCAAAGTGTGTTTAGTTCAAACCATTTTTAAATGTTGAAGTGAACTAATCATTTTTAATCAACTGTGAAACAGTATTAGTGATTTTTAATCCTCATGCAAAGTAGAAATCATGTTAAGGTCTGTTACAGAGTAATTATGCATTTTCTGATTTTCTGTCTTTGAATGAGCAAGTGTAAGTTGGTCCAAGGTTGGAGTCAAACGCAAAACAAGTTGTTGGAACGAACTGTCATGTTTTAAATCCTCTCAGACGTAAATATAGAGGCTGGCACCTGTTTTCCCCCAACTCGCCTAAATATTCCTCTCGTCTGTCTGAAAAACATTTTCAATCTGTTCCATAACATTCTTGCTGTTTTTCTGACTTCTGGTGACCTCTTACGTCACAAAAACACACCCCTGTCTGGTCGAAACGACCAATCAGGAACCTCCCAAGTGAACCGGAAATAGAACTCTTTAAGTGTCGGCACTTCCTAGTTCAAACCAGTCGGGTGGAGAGTTTGCAGAGCTTCAGTCGCTTCAGGCTCCGGCTTCAGTCGTTTGCAGCTCCAGTGCTGGGAGAACAGAAGTCCAGGCATGATCCAGAGCTCTTCCGAGTCTTGTGGGGATTATGACATCTTCCACCTCTGAGTGGAACTTCTGACGGACTCCACTCATGTGAGTCCACCAAGAGGTGAACTTGTGTCGAACAAGTGCCGTCACTACTTCGGACGATTCACAGCTGTTCCTACGGAGACGCTGAAAGGGTGCGTTAAATGGAACTTCGTACCAGTGGAGACATCTCCAGGTAAAGAGTTGATTTATACCACCTAAGTGTACCGGGGAAGAAGCTGGGAACTCACCAGAGAGTGCCGTTCTGATGCCGACACACACATTTCCCTCATCCATCCTTTCTCTCAACTTAAACTTCATTTCCATCTTTAAAATTCTTCTATCCTGCTAGAAATCATTCCAGATATTTTTAGAAATGTCTATTGTACAGCTGGAAGCAAGGTTTTCAACCATCGCCGTATGGTCTTCCTTGTAAAACTTGCTAAATTAGCCATGTTGTTATTTTCAATTTGCCAATTAATGTAAATGTGTGATGTTAAACTTTGATTCTGTAAATAAATGACCGCATTAATTTTGATGGGTCAAAGAAAATTAACGTCTCACGATACATTTGATCAAATTCAATGCACGACATTATTCAGTCCAGAAAAATGAAAGAATCCATTTAATTTATGAATATATCACAGCATATGTTAATCTACATACTAGTGGCCTCGTACGCTTCATAAATGGACTGTATTCGCGTAACAATTGAATTACATGTTGGCATGAAATGAAAAGTGCAGAGAGTGGCTGTGTGAAACGCAGCGTTTTTGCAGATGCGATGCTTGGAGAAAATACAGCTATGTTTTGCAGCTAGTGATGTTTTGAAAGCTGAAATTGTGAGTCAATATGTCTGTTTAAAAGCTGAATTTGTACGTCTGTTGTGTGTGACAAATTTGCTGAGCTGTGGAAATGCTTTATTCTGTTTAAACTGTGTTCCAGACGTGGTTCTGGTCCGGCTCGGTTCTGATAAGTTTGAACGAGTGTTTTAAATAGATGGAGAGACGTTTTAAGAACGGAGCGCCGACTCCGTGCAGCTTTGAGAGCTTATTGGTTACATTTTTAACAGAAAATGGTACATTTTGACAGTTTAAAAGACGAAAAGTTGACCGGACTTGTTCATGCTAAATGCTACACGCTAGCTGGAAAAACGATCTGTGATTGGTTGAAAACGGCCGTGTGGAACGCTCTGATACGCTGAGAAAATGAGTGACGTGTCTGCGTCACTTCCTCTGAGTCAGCGATATAAGAACCCACCCCCGTTGCTGTTCTGTCATTGGTAGATTCAGTCACGTGGCCCAGAAATGAAGCTCGTCTTCATAGGGAATTTTAATCTACTGTTTAAAGTTGAAAAACGCTTTAAAGTTGGATTCTGATCCGCTGCTCCGTTTCTTTGAAGCCTAATCGCTGAAACTTTGCCACGTTTGAGTTTGAAATCCGTCATTAAATGGTGTTTTTGGACCACGCTAGCCGATGCTAATTTTAAGCTAACAGCTAACGACCGGATGTCACCGGATGCCACAGGAAGTCATCGCGACTCCTACTGGACATCACTAACAGTGTCTGGGTTAAAATAAAATAAGGTTATACTGCCCCCTCCTGTGGAAACTTGATATCACAGTTTCACTTCGTTTTAGGTTATTTTGGGTGAAATTATACGTGTTTATTTCTGTCAGACGCATTTTTGAGTTAATAAATGTTCTTCAAGCTGAATTATTACTGTTATCTTGCATTTAAAAAGTGATGAAGGTATTTATGCCAGAAGGGCATTTACCAAAACATTTTTTCATTCACTGGTAATTCCTCTGATGGAGGTGCAAAATGAAAAATTAGAAACTTTTTAAAAGATACAGTCCAGATATTCACAGAGTTGATAAAGTTTACTCATTTGCTGAAAAGATAATACACGTTTAATTACTAAATCACTAAATAAGCGTAATAATATCAGAAAGAGGAAACTTTTCTGATTTATTTTTACCACCTAAAACAATACATTTTCTTATTTAATTTTTAAATAGAAGATAATGGCAGGAGAAGACGTAAACATTGACCTTTTGGACTCCCAAGATGTCATCCAGACAGCCTTATGTATTTTAACAAATCCAATTATTGGTGCACCGTTAGAAGACCTTGATGAAACTCAAAGGGCGGAAAAACTGAGAAGTTTGGCAAATGGTGCCACGGTTAGTGAGGATAAAAAAACTGAGCCGTGAACGGTTAGCAAAAATTTCTCTGCTTCTCAAAGAGGAATTGGACCATCAGGTTGCACGAAACGTCATGCTGTCTAGAGCATATGCAACTGAAAAGGAGATGTTTGACAAATTGATTGAACAGTCTAAACTTGATGAAGAGACACGTGCTGTCGAGGTGCAAGGTGTGAGGGAGCACTTGGAAAATCAGCTGTCATTACAGGCTCACTCATTTGAGGAGAAGATTAGGGATAAAGAGCTTGAGTACCAAGCTGTGTGTTCAGACAACTGTGTGCTACAACAACGGTTGCAGCTCGCATCAAAAGAGCTGGACGAATGCAGACTGGAAAAAGCGGCATTACTCCAACAATGTGTGCGTTTACAAAGTGAATGTCAAACAACACAGGAACGCCTGAAAGCTTGTGAGGAGAATCTAGCCGCAGCAACAAATAAAAGTTCTGACGTGGGGCAAGTTTGTCTGGAACTCAAAGAAGACCAAAGTCGGAGTCCAGGCCAACCGCCATCACCCCAGAAAGATGTTGTTGCACCTCCTGCTCTTAATCCCATTCTGCCACCTCCACATGTGGGCAGAGAAACACCTCCACCCTCATCTCGGGTGTTAGGGACAGACCTGCACTAATTTGCACTACCAACCACGCAAGAGAGACCGTTGATACTTCCTCCTTCAATGGATGATTTGCAAAAAATCTCAAAATATGTACAACGCTTTGTACCGGGACCGATGGGTTCAACTGGAACAAAAGCGTACCTCAAAGATCTGGAATTCAGATTGAGTGGTTATCCTAATGCTACGGTTGAGGATAAAGTCAGTCTGATAAGGCTCACTTCGGACAGAGAGATGTTCACCTTCATCGAGCGTCTACCTGATGCAACGAGAAAGGATTACAACCTTCTGTGTGAAACTTTGATCAGAGAGTACGACCCCTGCACGGGACCTGCTGGTTTCCCAGCTGCTGACAAGGTCACGCAGGGCAAGCATGAACATCCAAAAGTCTATTACAAAATAATCTTCCAAGCTTATTTTGGTTACAGAAATGAAACCGGAATGGAAGAAGAAGAAGGTTTTAAATTTGTTTTCAGCAAAAATCTCCACACTGACATACGCATGTCAGTACAAATTATGGCAAATTTCAGAGAAAAATCCATCAATGAGATTAAACAGTGTGCTGTGAATGTGTTTGAGGCATGTTCTCATGCTAAGACGCCCATAGAGGTGTTTCCTGGTATAAAGGTTAAACCCCACTCCCTAGAAATGGAAGGACGGCGTGCATTGACCCCTCCTCCTAAAACAGGCGAGAAAAAGCAGTATTTTCAAACTAACAAACCACGTAATGAAGGTCCACGTTGGGACAGAAAAGCTCCTCTTTCAGAGGATGAACGTGATTATCGTAAGTGGAGTGAGCATAGGACGCAAAGATATGGGATCCAAGAGGACCCATATTATCAGGGGAAGTCCGAAGAGGAACCCCCAAAAGACGTATCTAACCCTCCCCCACCTCGGACGAAACGAACCGAGGCGATAAAATCACAAAAGTTCCAGAAACAGGGCCCTACACCTCTGAGCTCGGAAGAGACAGAGAAAATACGCAGGTTGTTAGAAACCTTGAAACACGCTGAAATGGGATACCGACCAGGAGCACTATGTAGTGATGTGATCGCTACTAAATCTGAAGGCGCGAATGACAACATTACAGATGTCGGTGGAACACACCAAGACATTGCTGTTGTTGCCTCCAACAACCCCTCATCGGATGAAGGGGGGGTAAACTCACACACAAACGATGATGAGTCATCGCAAGCTGAACACTCAGAACCTGATTTTCATGATTTTGAACTAGGCATTCCAGTTCTGGGAGGACTCCCAGATAACCTGGTACCGAGTCAAGAAACTGGGCCAGTAGGGTTAACAAAACCAACACAGGCCATAGCTCTTTTCTCAACCGATGACGTCGACCAAGGACCTCAAACCTATGGTGTCTTACCCATAGACAGGTCTGACGACTCAGAAAGTGATTCGTTGGAGCTCCCCAAGGAGCAAGAACCCTTATCAGTCTCATCACAGATTGATCAGGTGGTCGCCTAAGCCGACGCTCTGACATCTGATGAAGAAAGAGACAAAATTCGCCAAGTTCTTTTAAAATATGAAAAATCATTTTCACCTGACCCAGACATCACCCAACTTCAGAAGTTGGATGATCCTGCAATTAACTCGATGATACTGTATCTGACTGACCCAGACAAATACACCCCATCGAAAGGTGAACTGGATTCCAATCCAGACCTTAAAGTCCTCTTTCAGCTGCGCAAACAGTTAAAACTACTCAAGGACAACCTAACTTTAGCACATGGAGCGACGTCCTCACCCGTGTTCGTGGTCTCCCATGACCGAAGGGGGGTGACGCCAGTTAGGGTAATGCTACCAGACGCGATAACGTGAGCAAATCTGACATCCAGAGTGAGTGGCGCACCGAAACGTCGTTTTCTAGTTGCTTAATCACTGCTTTTGTCGATGTTGAAACGTTGTTTTACTGGTTGCTTAGTCACTGTTTTTGTCGATGTTGAGACATCGTTTAATTGGTTTTTGGTATTGTTTCTGAACACCCCAAGCAAGAATGAATTTTGTGTGTAGTTAAGTTAGAGACTAAGAGGCCTTTAACTATGCCAACATGCAGTTCATTCATTAAAATGCAATCTTTGCGGAGTCAATGTACATTAATGCTACCTTAAGTACCATAATCTACATTGGTCTCACAACGCTTAAGCCGAACCTACTCGAACAATTCTATTCGGGGGGATAGCTAATTCTTTTTGATGAGTCTCGCCATAGACTTCCAAAAACATTTATGGGGAAACCAAACACCCAATCTCAAGTCGTTCGTCTAAAAGACAACAGACAATTGAACCAAACTATATTTTACCATGTAAAGCTAACTTAAACCAAGTTAGGAATGGAAAAATAGTTTGGAACACTCTTCAATAGGTATAAATCCCTATAATTACCCTTTTCAGCATGTTCCATCCCTTAACTGGTAGCTGTAGCTGTTCCCAATCATAATAGCTTACACACCAGGTGCATATAGTTTAAGGCCTTATGTAAAATCCCCTTCATAAGCCCACCTTAAACCACATAATTGCATGACACATTGAACCAGAACGGCACAGGCTGGACGTCGCTGGAGACAACCTTCGCTGGAGGCGACCTGCAATCCTGACGTTGGTCTCAACTCTTCATCCAGTGGCCGCTTCTTCAGTTCAATCCAAGGGTACCCCTCTGTATGCTGATTAATCAACACTTCCAATCGCTGTGGATTTACCGTTGTGGATTATATGACTTTTTCCAATGGATTACAGACTCTGTTTCCAAGGGATTAAAGCATTGCTACAATGGAATTACCAACAACATTATGGAATTACCATCAACACAATGGAATTACCAAAAACATTGTGGATTACATCCTTTGACTTTTGTTTTCCTTGCTGGATTACATCAAGACCAGGGACATTCGAAGGCCCATTGCCCTTTCTGAGTGCAACAGCTGACCATTTTGCATTTCTTCTTGGCAGCTCCCGCAGTATTTCACGACGGTTCCGTTCCACTCACAAGTACAGTCTCTTGGGCCTTTGTCTTTCAGATCCCATTGTGTTATTATAATCATCCAAGGCAAGACAGAAACTCTGCACTTCCCACAAATAAATGCATCCATTACTTTTACTGGTTTTACTTGGAAATCTCGGACATGTTGTTTACTTGCTTTAGGTTTGAGGGGTTTCTTTTTCCCTGGTCCTTCCCAGAGAAGGGGTAGACTGCTTGGGTCCAGGCAGATCATGCAGTGGTTTTCCACCTTGTTCCATCTGAGGGCTTCATCTTCTGTCGACAGGTATCCTTTTTTAGCATATTCCAATGTTTTCAGAGCCCTACCTGCCCAAAGCTCTAAAGTTGTTCTTCTTAGGATGACTCCCCCACATATAGCGGCCATTCTAACAAAGGGGAGTGTGGTACTTGGTTCTTTGGCCATACTCCGGTTTCTGGTTTTAACTTAGCTAGGAAATGGTTTCAGTTGCTCTATTCCTTGGATCCCCTTCTTTTCTAATTCGACTGTGTTTTTGTCTAACAGCCTCTTTATTCTGTCTGTGGTGTTGTATTTGGGCCTTACTGCCACTCCTGACGGGTGATCCTGTGCTCTGACCCACACCTTCTGCCCCACCTTGAATGTGGTTTCAGGGTATGGTTGTTTCTCCTTATCATCGGGGCCCCACCCAGTTTCCTGCGTGGTAAACTGTCGTTGGTTAAGCTCCTCTGAAGGGGAGGGTCTACCATCTCGATGCCTGTCATTCAAGGCCTGTCCTATTTCCACAGCTTTAGTGCTCCATTCTTTGGTATTCGCATTCTTAGCTATCCAATTTTTGACTAAACCTATGGCTCTTTCGGCCACCCCGTTGGCCTGAGGTGTGTAGGGAGGTGAATACACACGCATTACCCCAAAAGTCTGACACCAGTGATCCACTTGTACATTGCGAAAATGCGTTCCATTATCAGTTCTCAGTTCTTTTTGAATGCCTAATGACCCACAGACCTGCTCTAACATGTTAACAACACTGTTGCCATTAGCTTTTCTTGCTGGCTTTACTACCACATACCCTGACATTGAGTCTGCTAGCACTAGAAGGTATTTCTCTCCCTTCTTGCCCGTGACTCCCATAGGCCCAGCTACATCCATGCACACTGAGCCCCAGGGTAAGGTGCTTTTGATAGTTTGCCCACCCACTCGGTGCCCTGGTAGTCCTGTGTTGTATTGACCACATACTTCGCAGTCCTGTAGCACCTTGCTGACTTGTTTTAAAGGGACCCAGAGCTCCTGACTCTCCAACTCCTTACGTGTAGGTTGTACGCCCGCATGACCTAGGCCTTCATGCACGCCCCGTACAACCTCTAC
>NC_056505.1:51665678-51665984 GCF_014905685.2 Nematolebias whitei | reverse complement strand
AGGAGGAAGTGACAAAGCGCGTTGTTTACTAAAGACGGCCGCCAGGTTGCGGTATTCTGCAGGAACCGAGGAAAGATCGATCTCCTCTAGAGGAGGCGTGTCCCGAGGGGACGCTTTAACAGCGGAGCGCAGACAATTGCTGAGGCATTTGTCGCTCCATTTATCAATACAGCCGCGCTCCCAGTTAATAACTGGGTTATGGTTACGAAGCCAAGGGAAACCTAGAATTACTTGAGGCGTACGAGAATTGAAAACGAAGAAATCAGTCATTTCATGATGATTTCCCGATATAATGACATGTAACTC
>NC_056505.1:51650826-51665668 GCF_014905685.2 Nematolebias whitei | reverse complement strand
AAATCAGTCATTTCATGATGATTTCCCGATATAATGACATGTAACTCAGTGGTCTTTAAATTAATACGGGTCAACGTGTCTCCGGTTAAGCCGGCGACAGAAATTGACGGAATTTCGTGGGTCGGAAGAGAATATTCTTTAACTAAATCGGAGCTAATCAAATTTTGTTCAGCGCCCGAATCAATAAGAGCTGAAAAAGAAAAGCGACGGTTTTGTGTTTGAATGACCATGGGAAGTAACAATTTAAATGGAGAGGTTAACGCAGACGTTCCCACCAGTAACTCCCGCTTTACTGGTGGAAGTTCTCGTTTCCCTGAAACGGACAGTGGGGCAGAAAGTGACCAGAATTACCACAATAAATGCAGAGACGGGCAGATACACGCCGCTGTCTCTCTGCAGGAGTCAGCCGTGCGCGCCCCACCTGCATAGGCTCGGGGGAGCGATCCCGTGAGGGGAAAGAAGATGATTGGCTGTGACCAGGAAGCATGGAAGACTGGGAGTTGTAGTTCACAGGGGGCTGTCTCGAAGAAAAGGACTCGTAGCGAGGGGTCGTAAACCCGGAAGTGGGAGAATTGTGGGAAACGTAGTGCTGAGGTGCAGGCTTGGGCTCACCTGGAGGAGTCGAAAACCCGGAAGTCGAGGGTCGATGGGAACTGTAGTTTGTTTCTCTACGTCTCTCCCGGAAGCGGTCGTCGATTGAGATGGCAAGGTCTATCAGCTTGTCGAAAGTCTCGGGTTCGTCTCACGTGGCCAGCTGGTCTTTGAGAAAATCAGACAGAGCGTTAAGGAAAATACCTTGGAGGGTGGGCTCGTCCCATCCTGTTTGGGCAGCAAGGATCCGAAACTCCAGAGCGAACTCCGAGGCATTACGACGGCCTTGTCGTAAGTTCAACAATCGCTTGGCGGCATTTGAAGCCTGCAGGGGACAGTCAAAAATCCTGCGAAACTCTCGAAGAAAGAGGGCATAGGAAGCAGGGGGGTTATCATGACTCAAGAGGAACGAGTGAGCCCACCGGAGAGCGTTACCTTTGAGCTGGCTTACGAAGAATGTGATTTTGGCCGTGTCCGACAAGAACTGGGAGGGAGCCCCCTCGAAGGCGAGTCGGCACTGGAGCAAGAAGCCGCCACATTGGTCAGGGTCTCCGGTGAAAAACTCAGAAGGTTTAATCAAAATTTGTTGGACAGGAGGAGTGGGACCAAGAGCCACGGGGGCTGACGGAACGACTGGAGCTGGGGAGGCAGAAGCTTGCAGCTGACGTTTAATGGAATAAATCATACCTCCGAGCTCCTGAAGGTTGGACTGGACCGTGGTCTGGTGAGTCAGCACCTGATGAATTACTTTGTCCATCCTGTCGATCCGCTTCTCCGCGGGAACGGGGGAGGTCTGCTCGCTCTTGGTCTCATTCTGGGTCTGTTGTGGCTGGAGCATTTCTGTTAGGAGTGCGCGGGGAACCCAGATGGTATGAGGCCCAGAACGAGGCAGACACAGGGGAAATACAAAAGAACAGTGTTTATTATTTATAGTGAGTTAAATGACATCCACAGGCTGCTTCTCTGAGGCTCCTGGAAAGAGGGGCGACAGGTTATTAGCTGTCCAACGGGGAAGGCCAAAGTTGTTTGATTAATGAGCGTTTGTCCTTACAGTCCAACCCGAAGGGGAGAGCTGGTCCTTCAGTCCAAGGAGAGCGAGCAGCAGAGGGAAATCCAACGAGAGTCCAAAAGGGGAACGAGGAAGGCTGGCACTGGAGGCAAAGAGGCACGAGGAATACCTGAGAGGCCAAGGGATCCAAATCAGGTCACGAGGGAATCCAAAGAGCACGAGGAACCAGGAAACTGGAAAAAAGAGCAAAAGGTGAAGAAATTCTTTTCACCAAGACATTTGCCTCACAACAGTACAATACCATAAGAGGTGATATGCTCCAGCGTCGAGTCACACCGGACTTAAGTAGATGGAGAGGCTCATCAGGCTGATGGCCGCCAGGTGTTGGTAATCAGCGGCCATCAGCAAGGCAGGCTGCAGGCAGTGGGACCCTTATACAAAAACGTTTACATGCACCTTTGTTCACAAAGCTCAACTTCTTAAACTCACCATGTACTCAACTCTGTTCTCCTTATGCACTCATAGGACCTGTGTGGAATCTCAAGATGTTTAGTCATTTCATTTACCCACTAGAATTGTTGTTTTCCCATAAATAACCTAGTTCAGGTAGCTCTTAGAAGGGAACAGCTCCTAAACTCTAAACATTTTCAATATCTGATAAACTTATGTAGACTGATTAATTTAACCCAAGTATTTCAATTTGAGTTTAGTTAAGACTGATTTATTTAGCCCAAGTATTTCAATTTGAGTTTAGTTAAGACTGATTTATTTAACCCAAGCATTTCAATTTGTGTTTAGTTAAGAGTTTCTTTGAGCAGAATGAATTTTTTCTTCATTTTACAAGTGTCAAGGATTTTGTTTATTACTTATTTTACATTCTGTTGTTTTTTAGTTGAATTTATAAACTGATGTTATTGTAAATTCCAAGAAGAAATTTTGGCTAATTTGTTTACAATGTGTCATCCAGAAATGCTTAAACTTAATTTGACCTGTTTATGATGTTTATTTCTCCTTCTTCCTTCGGCTTTTCCCTTTTCAGAAGTCACTAAAACGAATCATCCTCCTTATCTCTTCTTAGGCCTTTGTCAGACCTACTCCTCACTTCCTCCAAGACCACCCCTACTCCATTTCTCTTTCTATCCACACCCTGATAAAACAGTTTGAACCCAGCACCAATGCTGTGAGCCTTGCTGCTCTTCCACTTGGTCTCTTTGACACCTCAACCATCTACCTTCCTTCTCTGCATCATGTCAGCAGCTCTCTGTCAGCAGCTCTCTACTTTTGCATGTCTGTGCAGTATGTTTGTTGTCAATTTACCTCTGTCCCTCGCCCGCTTAGTGAGTGGCTGTCTGCCATCTTCATCTTCCCACACAGCGAGCTGTTCCAACAATACCTCCAGCTGACTCCCTCTGACTCCATCTCTCGGTTAATTACCGCTCGTACACGGGATGTCCCCCTCTGGCCCTCTGGCCTTGAGTTTCAAACCATTGCTGCAGATCAACTGTTCCAGAGGTCACTGCCTCCTCCTTTACCTCTGACACTGATTGAACACACAAATGTTTTTTGACCTCGCTCTCTTATCCCCGTTTATGTCTGGCCTCCGACAGCTGTGGTCTAATCAGCTGCTGATCATTCTTCCTATTTTAAACGATGTATTACATTTCTCTCCCAACGTTCAGTGACTGAAAATGGCGTTCAGATCTCCTCCTGCCAAGATCACCCCTAAAATGAGAGCATTAAGAATGTTCAGCCAACGACCTCCTCTCTGCTCACCCTTGTTTTACCTGGTCCAACCTCTGACCACCTGTCAGGCTGCTTCCTAGCCTGCCTGATGATGTACCACCTCCAAGCACCTCCTATCCCCTCTACAGTTCCTGTGAATGAACCCTAATAAACAGTGTGGTTTGTTTGCCTATTGGACTACTGATATTCCTGACCTCACCCACGTTTGGTCGTAACTAGGTGTTTTCCACAACTACCTTTCTGACAGTCTGTCCATCCATCACCTCGTTCCTTCTCACGTGGAATGTATTACAACAGAGTATGTCTTCCCTCTTTTAAGCTGTATTAAGCTTACTTCAACGTTTTTGTACTTCTACTGACTTATTTCTGCTAATTTCTGAACATTGTGCTCCTTTCAGCTAATGTTTGGAAGATTCACATATTTCTGCTTACATTTCAGATACTATTTAGCTGTTTCATGCCAATATCAGCTAATTCCACCTTTCTTTTTAAATTAATCCAACTTTTACAGCCTAATTCAGGAAATCCAAGCTCTACCCACTTAGTTCTGGTAATTTAAGATTATTTCTGCTTGTTTTAGGTATTGGTCTGCTGGTTTTAGTTAATTGCCTCTTTTTTTTTTTTTTAGATAATTCCCATATTTTGTGCGCGTTTATACTTATTTCATATTCAAAATTATTCCATATCGTTTAGATTGTTCATCAATAAGCTCTTAACTCATGTATTGATCCTGTAGACTTTCCACAGGAGTCACATGTTTCTCGTTTATGAGTTCCACACCTGATGACAACGTTCACACACTCAGGCTTTCAAATCTTTTTATTCTCATTCACTGCTGGCCCCGTTGTGACAAAACAATTCACAAGTCTGTGTTATGAGTACAGACTTGTCCTTGCCTTATACAACAGCGCCCCCTTTCGGTCAGGATATGGAAGCTCCACTCACCCACAGACACACACACAGAAAAAAAAAAAAAAAAAAAACTAAGCCTTCCACACACAGATTGTTTTGTCTCCCTCAACGCCTTGGCCTTGAAGCCTTTACACAACATAGAAAACACGGCACAAACAATAGTTATTACAATGTCCCAACCCTAATGTGATCCCTGATCACAGGAAATTTGGCAAAACTACCTAAGTCCCAGACTTTCACATTTCCCTTTAAACTGAACTATTAATGGCGTCTTTTTTAGTGAGCAGTCAACACTCACAACGCAGACGTGGACGTAGCTGGGGTCCCTGACCCGGTTCCCTTCTCTCTCGTCAGAGGGACGGTTCGTACGCCACCACCGCTGAAAAAAGGGAAATATGTCGTTCACGTCCGACGCAAACCGCACGAGTCCAACTCGTGAAACTATCTAAGAAATACATTTAAATGTTAACCTAAGCCGTGCAAAGGACACGCACACACACGCACGCAGTGTGTAACGCCCAACGTGTCTGAATACGCGTACCCCGTTCGTCAGAATCACCGTAAATTAGCTTAACAACCATCTTTATTTCCGGAGATGGTATTAAACACCCACAGAGGAAGATTGAATTTGGTTTACGGCCGAATAGCAGAGTTTATGGGCCTGTCGGCCAACTCAGGTATCCGCTTACCTGTTAGTAGAAAATGATGGGCCCAAGTTTGCTCTGCGAGTGTCCAGCACCAAATCGATCCAATCCGTGTGTCCGCCAGCTGTACGTCGGGGTCACCATTTGTTGTGGCTTTCCTCCACAATCGTGTTCAAGACAGCTAAGACAGTCACCTTAGTTCATAAGATTTATTTGACAAACAGGAGTTACAGGTATTCAGAGACAAACAATTACATTTGTAAAATATATGCATATATTTGGAGCATTAAAGAACGAACCGTCTCGGTCTGCGCTTCCCCGGAAATGCTCGCTGGGCGTGTGTTATTTGTGGGTTTTATCAAAGTTTGAGAAGGCTAGCTTTTCTGATTGGTTTAGACCTGAGGTTGCTATGGTTACGTGTCTAGCCCGCCCCCTGAAGGCCCCCTCTTACTGCATTCCAGAGATAAAAGATATGGAATCTTGGTTTCTTCGTCTGCGTTCAGACTGTTCACACTCTGTTGTGGAGCATCTAATCATGAATTATTATTGAGAGAGTACCAGAGGGATTTACTTAGTCAAACTGTATTAAGTCTAAATTAAAGAAATGTGTTCTAGCTTTATTTATGTTAATCAGTGTGTGTGTGTGAGCGGCCAGGCCACCATGTGCTCAGAGAACAAAGGACTCTCCCCTCTTGAGTCAGTCAGTATCTTACCTGCTACCTGGCTTGATTTGATTGCTTGTAATATATCAAATGTGAACTTGTAAAATTATCATTAGCTAATATAAGATTATATGTAAAGGTAAAATAATTAGAATTAGTAAACATTTTCTATAAATATAGTTCACCCCTTGAAGAAAGACACGCACACACTTGTATAACATGACATTTGAATGCTTGATAGGAAATATAAAAAGGTATAAAAATATGAAATCCAACAGTAGCCTTCTGAGAGTCCCAGATCGGCTGTCACTTGAAACCCTAGATAGTTTACTCTAAACTGTCCAAACTGACATTTCTTCAGATTCAATTTCAGCCCTGCTTCTGTGACTCGCTACACCACCTTTGCCAATCTTTCTAGATGTTCTTCTTCTGTGTCATCTGCGATAAACACATCATCGATGTAAACTATGGCACCTAAGTCTTTAAGCACATCCATTACGGCTGATTGAAACACATTTGGAGAATTTTTGTATCCCTGTGGCAATCGCTGCCAAACATAGCTTCTCCCGTGATGGGTGAAAGCTGTTTTCCCTTGTGATTGCTTAGCCAGTCTGAGTGAGAAGAACCCATTTACCAAGTCGATGCAGGATTTGTACTTTTTCACCTGCAGAGTTTTTAAAGTACCTTGTGGGTTGATTAGGCTAGCTCGGTTGGCCACTGTTCGTCTGTTAAGTGCTTTGAAATTGATTACCGGTTGCCATCTTCCTCCAGCAGACTCAGGTTTCTTTACTGCCTGGATGGGGCTGTTAGTAATAGGATTTGCTTCTTCTCTAATGATTCCTAAAGCACTTAATTCTCTTACGATTATGTTCATTTCTTCAACTGCCCCTGGATTGAGGGGATATTGTTGCACAGGTGGATGTACTCCTCCTTCGATTATATGCACAAATCTTGGACCCAAATCCCCGCAGTCATTTTTAAACTTGGCCGCTGAGGCTGACTCGATAATTTGTTTTAACTTCTCTTTCCCGGCCGAGGAGAAGTCGCTCTCATTTAATTTTTGCTCTGTTACTTCGGGGATATTTACAGGTTTATACCACTCTTCGATTTCCTTTTTTCCTTGTGTTGGCCCTATTTTTACTAATCTGGATTTGAGCATATTCAGCAACCTATTCAGGGCCCTTCGGTCTCTTTTTGGCTTTGCTAGTTCTTTCAAATCTGTTACTGTCATGAGGTTATAAGATCCTTTTACCCATACAATTCCTTTCCATAAGCCAAAAGGCATTTTTTCTACGGTTCCGTTAGCCAATTGGACCGTGAGGTGTCCTATTGTTTTTAGGTCTCTGCGGGTCATCGACACCTCTGCACCAGTGTCTATCAGGTAAGGTTCTCCACCTAGTTCAGTGTAGATTTCATCCCCATCCCAATAGGCGTTCTCTAGGGTGACCTGCAACCTTTCGGCCATCATTTAGCTGGCCCTCCACTCCCCTTCATGCGGGACTCTTGGAGGGCCTTCTTTTCTTCTGGGGTGAGCTTTGCATATTCTTCTGGCGGTATATATTTGCCCCACTTCTGGGGTGTTTGGTTTACAGCTGGAGCTTGAAATTTTCTTGGTTGCTGATTTCTGTACGGTGGCTCTTGCGGCCTCGGGGGCCGCTCCCTGTACTATGGTTGCTGGGGGGCCCTTTCAGCTACTTTCGGTTGTTTTGGGCTCTGTTTTGCCTCACTTTTCTTTCGCTCATCCCAGAACTGCTATTCTAGGTCATACGACTTCACCGCCTGATCTATTTGGGCGACGGTGGTCTCATGTTGGGGCATTTTAGCAATTGTGATTTCTCCCCTTCTCCCTGTTGTTACGCTTCTCAGGGCTTTAACGTATCTGTTAGGGGGAATTACTTGTTTGAGTTGATACCAGACTGGTGTGAGGCGTTGCCCTTGATCCATACGCGCTCTTGCCCGTTGAATCTGAGAGTCCTCATCGTCCATGTCCTCTAGGACGAATTTCTCATATTGGCTTTGAGCCGACTCTCCTTTACTCACTGGGTTGGTAGTGACATTACTCAGCCACAGCTTTTTTGCTGCTTCACACTCAGTGGAGCTAACAACCATGGGCCACACATCTTTGATGTATTCCTCAGTGGTCTCTTGGGATCTTTTTTCTCTCACTAAGGTTTTCAGCTTTTTGTACTCACGATAACTGTCACTGTCTGAGCCGGAGGCTCGGCTTTGTTCCGCCCGTCTCGGTTCAGGGGTTGATTGAGGCACATGATATGATGGATTTGCCTCGGCCGTGCATGTGTCGTCTTCTTCATCGGCTGATATTTCATCTCACAATTTCTTTTCTGTTTCTTGGGCATATTTGTAGGCAGTCTTTTTCATTCTTCTCAGCATCACATCATGCACTATTCCCAAGTAAGCTGTTCTAAACTTACTGGTTAGGGGTTTGTG
The DNA here is from genome assembly GCF_014905685.2 of Nematolebias whitei. NCBI lineage: Eukaryota > Metazoa > Chordata > Actinopteri > Cyprinodontiformes > Rivulidae > Nematolebias > Nematolebias whitei. The sequence goes on along the minus strand of NC_056505.1, from coordinate 51,657,659 downwards.
GGCTGCTAAGGTGGGGTACAAAGGCATCATTAAAATGTTGGCCCACTCTCCCAACGTAGCTTTTACAGTCAGTTCCACTATCTCCTCTGACCTGTCTGCCCATACTGGTGGAATGTCATAATGATTTTGGCCAGCTTCAGGGATGTAGGTTCGGCGCCCATCGCTCACCTGCACCGGACCCCAACTCAAGTCTCTGGCCAACATTTCCGACACCCTGTGTTCTTCCAGTATTTCTATCCCCTTATTCTGTCCTTTCCTTTGCTCTATTCTAAATGGCTTAATTGGACCATCATATTGGCATGCTATTGACCCTAGGCTGGCACTGCCCTCATCATCTGTGTCCTCCTGACTCAGATCAGCATCTGGTTCTCCCTGTGAGCTCTCTTTGTCACTTTCCTCGCTCTCTCCATTTAATGGTTGTATTTTTGCTAGTGTTTTACACCTTGACTGTCCCTCTTGTGAATCTGCGCCACTTCTGCGTCGTCTCGTGGTTGAACTTTTCAGGTCTTTTTCTGAGGGTGAGGTCAAAGGCGTTTTAGACCCCTGAGGATTAATCCTTAAAGGGTCCTCACTTTTCTTGGCCCCCTGTGATGTTGATGTTTTCTCTGCGTCCTCTTTCCCTAACTTTAGGGGTTCTTCCGTTGGTTTTTCTTCCAGTTTTGTCATTGAGGCTACGATCATTGATTTTCGATCCTCATCCAACCGAGTTGGAGTCACAATAATAAATTATTTCAATGCCGCTGTCGTAGGCATCTCTTTTGCCAACCACATAGCTGAGCAAATTGCCACATGCTCAGCTATCTCCCACTACAGGTGATGGGACCGCAGCCCATCGATACTCATCACCAGCCGCCTAAATCCCTGAGTTATGGCTCTGGATACTCCTCTTTCAATGGCTCCTAACATCTCTCTCATATATCCTTCATCAATGGTCGCCTCCTCATAGCTTATAATCGGGACATGTATTATGGCATAATGTGGAAGGTCAGCACCGCTAGTTAGGCTCACTTTTGGCTTCAAGCCTTCCATATACTCTTTTAGATGAGTTATTTCTTGTTGGTACTCGCTTCCTGCTAATTTCTATAAAGTTTTCCTAAATGCTGAGTTATGAATTTTATACTTGTGATCAGTGAATACCAACAGCCCGTCGGCATCTACCATCCAAGGGCTTCCTTTCAGCCTACCAACTCGGACCCCATTCTGGAATGGTACGATTTGTGTTTCCTTGGGTAAGGGTTTAAGGGTTTAAGCCAGAGGGAATTTGGGCATGTTTATTGGTATTGGTTTAATTTTCTCTTTCAGCCTCGCTCTGGGCTCCTTTTCATCTTTTTGCTCAGATTTTAGTTCAAGTTTTGGTTCCCGATGTTTTTCTTTGGATAGTCTTTTTCTTGGGGTCTCATTAGACATTCCTGAGGGACCCTCCCTTGGGTTCTCCTTCTTGTCTCTTTGATCATCGCTTAGCTCTGACTTTACTTGCATCATTGCTTTTTCTAAGGCCCCCACTTTCAACCCTCTTCCACTCATCCAGTACTGATTTAATTTATCTGCTAGAGCTTGGGCAATGGCATCCAGCTGTTGATCATTTTTCTCTTTTTCTGCTTCATCATCAGAGGACCAATCATCGTTATTCTTTCCAACTCTGGCTCCTGATCTTAGGTGCTCAGCGTCTGAGTCTAAGTCTGGATCATGAGTCTTAGTCTCCCTGTATTGATTATTACTTAAGAAAAAGCCTCCAGATGGGGGGTTCACAAAAGAGGGGTTCACATAGGAGGCCGGAACATATGCTCCTGGTCCGGGTCTGGCAACACTCTGACCTTCTTTTTCTGTCTGGGTGTTTACAAACATATCACTTTCAGGTTCATTCTCTTTTTCCTCACCCAATTCGGGTTCATCTTCATCTGAGACTCCTGGAGAGCCTGTTTGGGATGCCTTTTCTGATCCGATTCCTTTCTCCTGGTTCTTTCTCTGTTCATACATGGCCATTCTCATTAACTCTTCCTTGTACTCTTGGTACTTACGGGCTGCTTTTGTGTCTTGTTTAACTAGGTGCCACCCTAGTCCTGATACTCTGGCCACCATCTTTATTAGAGGGTCGTAATCAAGGGCAGAACCGAAAATTAATGCGATTAGCGCACCCACCGGTGTCTCGACTAACTGTATCCACCATTGTAGCCACTTTTTGATCTCTGTTTTGGTTTTTATTCTAGCTGGGTCTTGCATCACTACCATTTGAAGCCCATTTACTGCCTTGTTACAATGGTATATACTCTTTTCTTTTATGCATTTAATCAGGTTTTGTTGCAAGACTTCTTTGTCTTTCTCCAGATTACTTTCTTTGAATTGGAGCTGCTTTAGGTGGTCCCAGGTTTCGTAACCTTTTCCATATGGGAGGATTCCTATCCTTACTCCTAGCATTTCTCTTTCTGACTCGGATGTCACTTCTGTCAGATCGTTTAGCGCGGGCTGGTTCTCCAGCTCCACATTTCCTTCTTCTTCGCCCATTTTTCTGTTTTTGTCGTCTCGAGTTGCCTGTTCCTCAGAGTCTCCAGACTCTATTCCGTGTACTTCAGATGGGAACAGACTAGCTGCTTAACTTACTACTTGGATTATGGTCAGTAACCCTTCGTAAGCCCTTCTACCCCACCCACTGCCTAGTGGATTACTAAGGGGTATTTGACTGGTGGCCTGGTCCAGCCACTCACACTCCCTCAACTCTAGGGACTGTGTTCTCTTCTTTGGGGGGTCTTTACACAAAAAAAAATGCATCCCACCGCTGCCACCATGTTTTGCTACTCGAGTGAGATAGGCACAGGGCACGTGCCACACCCTCACCGCAGCCTCTCCTCCAACGGGTCTTAAAACTAATCCTATGGCTCAGGTATTACCTGCAGCAGTTTTCCTAGGATCGTTCTAATTTTAAGGCTGAGTTGAGATGATTCACCCAGACTGTTAACTACCTTCGTTCCTTGCACCACACCCAACTTTCACCTTGTGCTTCGCCCGACCTAGCAGCCGGAGTGGGGACGTTTAGCAGACGAGGGAGCGCAAGTTAACGGTAGCTCATCTCCTGATTTAGCGTTACAATTGTTAATCGATCTGGCGATTTTTAGAGCCTAGGAAAAAAGACTCATGGGTGTTGTTTTATAATTCAAAGCTAATAAAACCGTTTAAAACCTCCCACATACTTCTGTTGTTTCATTAAACCAAGATTTCCACTTCCAAGAACAAAAGATGTGTTTGAAATAAGAATCCAGAATTGTACGTTTTGCTTTGCTTTTAATCAATAACTTTTGCAGGGGAACAGCGGTATAGCACAATAATGATTACACTGGATTACACAGAGATTACATGATGAATAATTCTCACTCCTTTATTCCTTTTTAATTTGTTGACCTTCCTTGGGTGAGGTAGGTGGATGGGTTTGAAACAGGCGCTTGGACTCCTCTCTGCCCGGCGTCGGACTTCTCTCAGTCCAGCCGGCCACACCCGGTTTCCCTCGGGAACACAAGTACCCACACAGCTTACCTACTCTCTCCACCTGCCCCAACAGATTATTCCTGACCACAAAGAAGACCCTTCTACAACTCTGAGCAACTAGGTTTTTAATATAATAAATTTTTCTGTTTGTCAATTCATACACCACTGCTAAAATTTGGTAAAATCTTGTTTTAGTAAGGAACAATTTTGCGGAGCATCCCCTTACCATGCTTTCTGAATCCGGTAAGAGGCAGATTTCCCAATCCCATATCGATCGGATTTGGACCACTCTTAGTCCTTGTGCTGGTTCAATTTGAAGAAAAAGGGTTTCAGGTTTAATCCGGGCTGTTGAGTTTTGAAGAAATAGTTCCAAAAAAGAAACTTATTCCATCGGATTTCACCCCAGTTCTTTTCCAGCTAAAACCATCCAAAATTGCCCTATTAATCCACAATTCGTCCAAAGGTTCTTCGGATCTTGTCCTTGGTCCTTCGCCTTGTGAAGAGGGTCTTCAAACAGCAGAGATTCCTCTGAAAACTCTGTTTTTATAAGCCTCAGATTTTGACTGACACCTCTCGGCTAGTCACCCCATCTGGCTGACCCCACCTTTTTTAGGCGGGACCTTGGTCCGACTTCACTGGTTCCTTATGAGACTTTGCAAGTCATTCTAACACATATTAAAATCTGTGTGTATTTAGTTTACTTTTTGCACTTTCATCCTGTGCTGTCCTGTTTTGATTCACTCAGAGCTATATTCTAGGGTCTCCCCTTGTGTAACATCACAGTTCTTTCTAGAACATTCACGAAGCTACAGGTTTCTTCCATTCAACATTCATCATGAATCAGCTTAAACACATATTACATTGTAAAATCATAAGATTACATTTTTAAATCATAGAGTTTATAATATCACTTGATTATCTGCTTTGTTTATTGATTTTATTATAACCACATATTTCTCATTTATCTGAAACTGGTAATTTTACTTGAAAAGAACATTCTTGCTCTGCTTTCCTCGATCCTGCGTGTGTGCCTCAGATGGGCCTGTGTGTGTGTGTGTGTGTGTGTGTGTGTGAGCTTCAAGTGGGCCTGTGTGCGTGTGTGTCTTAGTGAGCCTGCGTGTCATACACATTTGTGTTTATGTGAGTATGTACTTGTACGTGTCGATCAACACATGGCTCTGTTTATCCAAGGTTTTGAGGCCTTTAGCAGAGGACAAAGCATACAGAATATCACATAATAACATGTTCTGATTTGTTCTCTCCCATAAGATCAGTCTGAGCTCCGTACACTTTTTTTGACACTGGGTAGGCCCAAACAAAATCTATTCTAATCTCACCTGTCAGTATCCAGAGGAAAGCTGGAAATAATGTGGCAAGGGAGATCATGAACACAGCTGTGCTTGGTATGAGACCGTTAGTTAAACAGTAGGCCGTAAAGTCACGGAAGTAGTACATGGAGTAGGTGAAGTGATCAGGAAGGCGGAAAAACAGTTGAAGGATGGATAGTTGATCTTTTCCTTCAGATCTGGCCTTATTTGGCAAGCTTAGTTGGTGTGATAGTTGTTGCCTTATTAGGACGTGTGCTCTTACAAGAATGTCTGAAGGCTATGTGCCGCCCATGTAGGAGGAACTACAAGCCACTCCCACCAGAACCGGGCGCTGGCTCTGCTTAAAACTGAGACATCAAGGAAATGGTCTCACATCCGCACCGGAGCAGCAGAAAGCATAACTCAAGAATTCCTCGGAGTCAAGACCATCATGGATTGCCCAACAACCAGTACTCCAACAGACGTGAGTACATTTTACGAAGAATCAGATAGCACTAAGGCACCCACACAGACCTCCTGGCCACGGTGTCCATCCTATTTTAAGGGGAGCACGGTAGAATATTTTTTTGATAATGATTGCATGGATGTGCTACTGCCACATGGGCAAATGGGGTAGGGGCGATTAATGCGATTCCCTGTGGCCTTCCAGGCCTACGCCAAGATAATCGTGACCCATGTAATACTAAAGAGGGCTGAAATAATGCCACACTTATTTGTTACCTACATATTGGGAAGAGTCAAGACCTCACTCCGACAAAGAGTAATGATCTCAGCTTGGCTGCTAGTAGATTCCATCGTGGTGACCCTTGAGTGTGTGGCCACACTCACCCCCCTACCTATACCTGTCACAAACTGCAGGAACACAGCTGGAAGAGTCGTGATGGTGATGACGGAAGGAGCTATAGCCATCACTGTGTTAGCACACCTGCTGCACCAAACCCTATCCTTGCAACCCCAAAATAGACACCGTTGGACCATGAAAATAGCCATTCTAATTGGATGGGGTCTGGCCTGGGGAGTCTGTTCTGTGCTATACTGGACTGGTCTCTGCACCACAGTACCTATCATAGTTTGGATGATGACTTATGCTGCCATCTTCAAAACCAGACTTGAACCTATTCCTGCTGCACCGGAGGGGAGTGGAGGCCGTGGAATCTCCTTAGATTAGAACCTCCAATTCTCCGAAGATACAAAAACATAATCATTATAACCAACAATGCTTAAATTCCCCCCTTGCTAATGCTGTTATTAATTATTAATCTAATGTTTGTTTAAACTCTGGGTCACGCTGCTCGACGAGGTCCTTGATGTCGGCTGACGGCCTGTATAGGCCCAGTAACGGTTGGGGGCCTCTGAAAAGCTGTGGATCCCAGGGAAAGAAAAAATATATATATAATAAAATAATAATAATAACAATAAAAGTAAAAATAAAATATAATAATAAAAAACAATAATAATAATAACGTCTTAATAGTTTGTTGTAGTGTTAGATCTTGTTTTACCCCCTTTTTGTCATTACAGGAGCATGAAGTAACCTGCTGTTTCTGTCACAAAGGATTAACAGAAACCAAGTATCTCTGGGCTATTGGTTCGTCCTGGTGGTGCCAGCGATGTCATTCTGGCTTGGTGGCCAGAACTGTGGTGAATGGCATTCTTGCCTCAGATAAGCCACATAGTCTACCGCAAGTATCGGCAGCAGTGTGTATGGAAACAGAACGCACCTGCAAAGTCATCTGGACCTCAGCTCTGAACTCTGTGCCCTATCGGCCAAGGGGAGCTATCCCACCACGAGCATCCTACTACCCAGTGGTAGCTAAGTTGTGGGAACACCTCTACGACGCAACCAGGTTTGTGGCAATCCATCTGTACACAGGGCTACCCTTGGTCCATGGCCCATCCTTCGGGATTATGCAGGGATCATCAGAACCTTTGCCCCCGACATTGCCGGCCTCCTTAGGGGCAGACCTGGGAGCCACTCCACCGCTGGTCCCGACTCCCGCAATGAAAGCAATTCAAGATCAGTGTCAA
>NC_056505.1:51647770-51650726 GCF_014905685.2 Nematolebias whitei | reverse complement strand
ATTTTAACCCAGGTGTCGTCAACATACCTGAACCAATGACTTGGTGGTGTCCCTGAAAAGGACGTCAAGGCTCTCTTTTCTACCTCCTCCATGTACAGGTTGGCAACAATAGGAGAAACTGGAGACCCCATAGCACACCCATGTTTCTGCCTATAATATTGCTCCCCATATGTGAAGTAGGTTGACTGCAGGCACAGTTTCAAGAGTTGACACAGTTGTTCTGTAGAAAGTGTGGTCCTGCTGCTCAAAGTGGTGTCTGATTTTAATTTTAAACTGACCACCTCTACTGCATCATCAACAGGAATGCACGTACAGAGTGATGTGACATCAAAAGAGACCATTGTTTCATCAGTCTCCATGATGACATCCCTCGCCTTGTCCACAAAGTCCATGGTGTTCTGTATGTGGTGTTCTGAACTGCCAACTAAAGGGATGAGTACAGATGCCAGATATTTGGAAACGTTGTAAGTGACAGAGTTAATCATACTAACAATTGGTCTTAAAGGTACACCTTGTTTGTGGATTTTAGGTAAACCATACAGACTAGGTGTGGCCTCCCCTGGGTACAGTCTGTGGTACAGAAAACGGTCAATACCCTTGTCCTGCTCCAAAATTTTCAGGCAATCTATTAACTTTTTCTTGTAACCACTTCCTGGATCTCTTTTCAGAGGTTCATAAGTGGTTAAGTCACTAAGGAGTGTCATAACTTTCTCATGATAGTCTTTCTGGTTCAAAATCACTGTGCACCTTCCTTTGTCTGCTGGGAGAATGATTATGTTGTTGTCCTTGCTAAGAGTGGTGAGTGCATCCCTCTCCTCTCTACTGATGTTGGAAGGTGGTGGTTTGGCATTGCTGAGGCAGGCTGAAACTTTGATTCTGAGCTGTTCTGCTTCAGCCTCTTTAATTTTGTTGTTGCGGATGGCTGACTCAGTAGCTGTGATCATCTCCACCAGAGGAGTTCTACTTGGTGCAACCGCAAAGTTCAGTCCCCTGGCAAGAATCTCTGTCTCTGGCTGGGTGAGCTGTCTGTCAGATAAATTCTTCACCCACTTTTCTGTCTCCCTGGCATGTAATTGACTACTGGAGTGTTGTCCTACACTGAATGTGTTGTTATTGGAATAGTGATGGTGTTGATGAGCTATTAGTACGTCCAAGGTCCAACAGGTCCAAGCTCAGCATCTTCTTCTCTTGCCCACAGCCAAACATACATACCACCCTCCTTTGACCCAAGGCTGTCCTGTCACACCTCAAATACTGTATCTACCACCTCAGTCATAGACCCTTCTTCTACATACTGGTCTTAAACCAAATCAGAAGATGCTGATACCTCCTTTGCCTCCCCCCCTCTGCGTCTCCAGAAGTCAGGTGAGGAAGCAGCTGGAGAGACTGAACCAGAATAAGGCTGCAGGTCCAGATGGTGTCAGTCCCAGAGTCCTGAAGGTCTGTGTAGAGCAGCTCTGTGGGGTTCTGCAGCACCTCTTCAACCTTAGCCTGACCCAGGAGAAGGTTCCAGTGTTGTGGAAAACATCCTGTCTTGTTCCAGTACCAAAGAAAACTCACCCATGAGTCTTCAATGACTATAGACCTGTTGCCCTGACATCCCACATCATGAAGGTCCTAGAGAGACTTCTGCTGACCCACCTGACTAGACAAACAAGCACATATCAGGACCCACTGCAGTTTGCTTATCAGCGTGTACTCGGAGTTGAAGATGCCATCATACACCTGCTTCAGCAAACTCACTGTCATGTAGAAAAGGCAGACAGCACTGTGAGAGTCGTGTTCTTTGATTTCTCCAGTGCATTTAACACAATCCAGCCTGATTTGCTTTGTCAGAAACTCCAGAAGACTCAGGTGGAGGCCTCATCAATCACCTGGATCAAAGACTACCTGACAAACAGACCACAGTTTGTGAGACTGAAGGGTTGTGTGTCTGACCAGGTGGTTAGTAGCTCAGGAGCACCACAGGGGACTGTACTCTCACCATTCCTTTTCACTCTGTACATCTCAGATTTCCAGTATAAAACAGACTCCTGTCATCTGCAGAAATATTCAGATGACTCTGCAGTGGTCAAGTGTATCAGAGATGGACAAGAACCTGAGTACAGGGAACTGGTGGACCGCTTTGTGGCATGGTGTGGAAACAATCATCTCATCTTGAATGTGAACAAAACAAAGGAGATGACTGTAGATTTCAGGAGAATCAGGAACAGATCCAACCCTATTTCCATCATGGGAGAAGAAGTGGAGGTGGTGGAGAAGTATAAATACCTTGGGGTTCACCTGGACAATAGACTGAACTGGAAATGCAACAGTGAAGCGTCTACAAGAAGGGACAGAGCAGACTGTACTTCTTGAGGAAGCTGAAGTCCTTTAACGTTTGCAGCAAGATGCTGCATATCTTCTATAAGTCTGTTGTAGAGAGCGCTATCTCTTCTGCCATCATCTGCTGAGGGAGCAGCACCAGAGCAAGTGACTTAAAAAAGATCAACAAGCTCATAAAGAAGGCTGGCTCAGTTATGGGGACTCCTCTAGAACCTTTGGAGATGATTGTACAAAGAAGGATTCTTCATCAAATGAAGAACATTATAGACAACCCTCAGCATCCTCTTCATCAGACTGTCATACAACAACAGACTGTCATACAACATCAGACTGTCATACAACAACAGACTGTCATACAACATCAGACTGTCATACAACAACAAAGTGTCTTCAGTCAGAGGCTTCTTCAGATCTGCTGCAAGACAGAACAATACAAGAGATCCTTCCTGCCCACAGCCATCAGTATCTAGAACAACTCTTTGGTGAAACCAGGAATCATGAGTTACAACATTTAATTTACCTCTTGGATTAACAAAGTATTTTTGAATTGAATTGAATTTGAATTTTAATCATCTGTATATAAGTATATATATGTATATATATATATATATATATATATATATATATATAT
>NC_056505.1:51642451-51647670 GCF_014905685.2 Nematolebias whitei | reverse complement strand
GTGTGAGGGGGGGGGGGGTGGAGAGAGAGAGAGTTTAATTTTATTATTTTAATAATCTGTATTCTTTTTAATTTACCAGAAACTTCAAAATAAATTCTAACCCGTTACTGAAACCAGTTTCAAGGTCTTACCACCACCAGCTGGTAAGGCGCGTGATGTCAATTTGAACCCCGCCCAGTGGAACTGGTACTGAAAGCATAACGGAAACACAACATGTACCGTACCGAGCTGAGTCAAACCAATGTACCAGTTGTACCAGTACTAAAGGTACTAATGGAAAACGGGCATTAAAGTCCCCAGTATACTGCCGCGTACATCCATACACAGAGGAACGCACGTACGTACGCAGAGGTACGTGCCTTCCCCCCAGTGTACCCTCCGTGCAAAGCTCAAATTTTTATGACCTCATACGCGTACGCGGTGTCGCACAATAAACTGCCCAGCGACGGACTGTTTTGTATGCGACACCAATGTATTAAGTTCCCCTTCTTCATCTCTGATCTGGCCTTTTCTTTTGTTTTTTGCCAAGAGGCAGTGATCTCTTCCTCCTCCGTTGATGCCATGACTGAAATGGTGAGAAATGGAGAAATTTGTCACGAGTGAATTAAACTCAGGTCCAGCGTGGCTGTGGGAGGTCTGGAGATTTCCTGGTGGGCTGGTCTGATGTGTGGGCTGTAGAGCCAGCGCTCTGGTTTTTTTTTTTTTTTTTAGATCTTTTTATGAACAACATATAAACACAGAACACCGCTGCGGCGGAGGCTGCCAGCGCTCGCTTTTTTTCTTTTTTCCGACCTGTCAATCAATCCAGTAGGCGTGTCAGCAAATGACCAATCGGCGACCTCAATGTGTCCCGAAGGTAAACGCCCCTGGTCTGTGAATCTGCTCTGCAGCTGCTCGGGATGTACGCTGGAGTATGAAGTCTGAACCCTCTGCGTACGTACGCGTGAACGCACATACGCGGCAGTATACTGCAGCCTTTAGTGTCAGTGACAGCAGTGCATGATAAAAGTTAACACTTTAACATTTGATTGTTTTACATGATGATTGATTGTTTTGGATGGATGGGTCCTTTTGCATGTGTTAAAAGCTTGTGAGATTCCAAGAGGAGGTTGTCTTGAAACACAGCACTGAAGGATCTGGTTGGCAGGCCACAGACTGATGAAGTCTTCCAGATAGAATATGAAACATTTCTCCCTTAAATAAACTGGTTCAGATGAAATTATTTATTTATTTTTTTTGTTTTTGTTAACGCTTTAATGTTAGCTTCCACTAATTAAAAAAAAAAAATCTGTTTAACATTAGCGAATAGGGAATTAGAAGTTAGCAACACTAACTTTTTGGCTAGCTGTGCCAACCACTGGTGGTCATAAACACTATTATTTAAAAAAAAAAAATGTAGGTCCTCTCCCTACAAAGGGTATAAATGAAAGTTCTGAAGGTTCCATTTAGAGGACAAAACAAGTTAGCCATGAAATAACAAGGGGTGAGATTTATTTAATATATTTCACAGAGGACACATTTTAACAACCGGTTAGGCTAAATTGACATTAGGTGTGAATGTTCATTTAATACTATGAAACCCTGTGAATGAATGAATGAATGAATGAATGAATGAACGAATGAATGAATGAAAGGAGGGAGGGAAGGAACATTTTGAGATTTAACTGACACCAAATGTTTTTTTTGCTGAAGGGTTTGAAGAACCAATCTCAGATCACACTGAGTATTGTAAGATGTCCCCCAGTGACCACTGTACTCATCAGACGTCCTGAACTTCATTACCAGCTGGGATTCAGCGTCCAAAATGGCATTGTGGGTAGCAATGCCAACTTTGCTGAGTTTTTTACGTAATGTTTTGCAACATTTTAGCTTCTTGATTCATTGAAATAAGACTTAATTGCATTCCTTCAACAGATCTGCAGTCTCATGCGTGGTGGTATAGCTGAACGAGGTGGGGTCAGAGTTGGTCATCACATCATTGAAATCAATAACCAGAGTGTGGTGGCAGTACCCCATGAAAAAATTGTCCAAATCCTGTCCAACACTGTGGGAGAGGTGAGACTTTACATGACGTAAAAATGGTCCACCACTCACGATATTGTTATCAAAGAGAAAAATCTGCAATTGAATATGTTAGGAAAATATATTGTTACCTTCCTGTTTCATGAATTTTTGAGTGGCCTAGAGTAAAACTACACAACATCACCTCCTCTTGCAAATTGCTTTGCCCCTGTTTGGGTGAAAACAAACAAAAACAATTGTAAATAAATAAATAAAATAAAAGGCAACTTTTGCTACATTTAGCTCTTACTATAAAACAGAGTTGACATTTAAACCCTGCATCTGTCAGTCTATCACACTACATTAAGAGTCACTGCAAGGATTATTGGTGAAAATGGCCCAAGATCATCTAAGAAAACATTTAAAATACAGTTGATCATTTACAAGCCTCAGAAATGAAAAAAAAACACTGTTTATTTTGTTTATTTAAGGATCCCATCAGTCTTTACCATAGTGGGGTCCACATCACAGACAGTGCAGTTAAATAATGCTTTTACAGATATACAAAAAGACATAATAAAATACCCAAGATAAAACAAAATCAAATCACAAAAATTCAAATCAACCACCAAACTGCATTTTACAAGTGTTACAAAAGGATGTCACAAAATACACACAAGAATTAAAACACAAAAATTCACAATTTCAGTTAGCAAGCAATCTTAATTTCTACTATAAATTTACCCATTCTATTAATTCAATTTTATTTCATTATCTATTATAGATTTTTTAAGATTCTTTATAAATTTTGCATGATCAGCAATTAATGTAATTAGAGAAGGCAGCATGTTCCAATAAGAAATGGCTCTATACACAGCTGGTTTGACAGCAGTCCTAGGCAGAGGTGATATAAAAGTTACAGCAGAGGCTCATCTAGTATTAAAAGCGTGTCTGTTGCAGGTGGGTAACAACTGTAAGAAAAGGCTAAATGGTTTATGTGAAGTCCAGATTTTATGTAAAGAGAGAAGAAGGCTGCATGCTAGTCTGTCACGTACTTTCATCCATGACAGGCATCGATACATGAAATTGACATTCGTTCTAAAATGACGTCCGAGTGCTAGTCTTGCAGCTTTATTTTGAACTACCTGCAGTTTATCCAGATGTTTTTAGAAGCACTTGACCAAACGGCTGAATAATTTTGAAGTTGACAGAGAACTAAAGACTGTATAACAAATGTTCTCGTTTCTAGAGACATAAAATGTGCATTATGCCAGATTATAGCAATATTTCTGCTCATCTTAGACACCATCTTATTAATTTGTGTAAACCATGAACGAGTTTTGTCTGTTATGACTCCCAGTAGATTAGCCTCTTTAACTTGTTCTATTGATTGTTTTTGCACAAAGGTTTGCAACTTTTGAGTTTGTTTTACAAAATATTTAGAACCCAGTACCATACACTTTGTTTCTGAAAAATTCAGTTTTAACTGTTAGTTCGTTATGCATGCATTGACTAATACAAATGAAATGCCATTTACAAAAATACTACACATTGTGGAATTCCACGTGGAAGGGATTTGAGCAAATACCATTAAACATAACATACTGTTTCCTATCACTAGGATAACTACTCAAGAAGTTAATAGCTGATATTTTGAAGTCATAAGCTGACAGCTTCATTAGTAATAGCTCATAATCAACAATATCAAAAGCTGCTTTGAAATCAAGAAGTACAACACCAACCAGTAGTTTTCTATCAATTTGCTATCATCAGTAAGAGCTGTCAGCGCAGTACTCAGAGTGGTCCTCTTCATATGAATGCTGAACATCAGCGTAGATACAATTTATGTCAAAATAATGTTGAACACAACTCTTTGCATATCCATTTCCATTTCATTTTCAGTTTCCAACTGGTAAAATGCTTATAGGCCTGCTGTTTTGCCCCATTATCCCCCGTTCTTTCAAATTTATAGCCACTGGAATAACTTTTGAAATTTTCCACAGATGTTTTGGTGTTCCTTATAAAAATAAATCATTGCTTATCTGTTTCAGATTTGTATGAAGACCATGCCTGCTGCCATGTATCGCCTATTGACTGCTCAGGAGCAGCCTGTTTACATCTGAAACCAAGAGTTCACCTCTCTGCAGCTCAGAGTTCAGTCATAATTTGAGCTCTTAGTTAATGTTTGGTTTGATGGTTTGACTAGTCGTGTGGTAATTTAAAGGTCTCACTTTTTATCTGGCCTTACTAAAACTCATTCTTACATTGGCGTATAAATAATGGGTAATACTTTACAATAAGGTACACAAAATTTAATTAATTACTAGGCAACACCTTGGGAATGAATCAGGAGCTAATTGGTAGTTAACCAGTACTTACAAGGGAACACACAGCCAAGCCCTATTAGGGGACTACTGGTTAGTTACCTTGTAAATGAAGAGGAACTAATCAAGAACAAATGGGTAGTTACCATGGAAACCAAAGAGAAACAAATCAGGAGCTAATGTGTAGTTAACCAGTAGTTACTGGGGAACACACAGCCAAGCCTTATAAGGGGACTACTGGTTTGTTACCACAGAAACGGAGAAATTATCCATGTGGTTTCTGAATAAACCCTGCACGAGTGAGATCACAGCTCGTAATTGTCAAAAACCTGTTTCCTAGTGATTACTGGTTTTATTGGATTTTCTCTTCTTGTAAACCTATTGATAAAAACCATGAGCAATTTCATAATCCTGTACTGCTGTCATCCTAACTATGTCTGACCATCACTTACTGAGTATCAAATCATTGTCTGGCTATTATTTTGGTCACTGATGTAGTGAAGCCTCGTACCAAGTACTTACTGAGGAACCAATCATTACTTAATCACTACCTGACCGTTACCTACTTGTTTGTTCCCGTGGTAACAAACCAGTAGTCCCCTAATAAGGTTTGGCTGTTTGTTTCCCAGTAAGTTCTGGTTTACTACCCATTAGCTCCTGATTTGTTCCTGTTTTTTTTTCCCTAAGGCGTTCAATAGTAATTAATCAAATTTTGTGTACCTTATTGTAAAGTCCAAAAAAGTTCAATCTGGTCCTCTGGACATTCAAAAAAACAAAACAAAGTAAAACAACAAAAAAATGTAGAAACGTTTCGTCTCTCATCCGATAGACTTCCTCAGTCTATCTAGTGCTGTTTTCAGCTCAGTCTCTTAAATAGCACCTTCTCAGAGTGGA
>NC_056505.1:51638122-51642351 GCF_014905685.2 Nematolebias whitei | reverse complement strand
TGAACAGAGTGATAAATAAAAGGAAAAACAGAGTGTAAACTGTGACAATCAGAATGAAAACCCACCTAACGTCCATCTGGCACCAACCCTGATAATGACAACCCAGCATCAGATACCAACTGTTACTTTGCCTGTCCCACCACCTATAGGGGCTCAGCCTGAGAACGAGCCTATGGATGTGAGGGCAGCCTCTCCTGAATCACCCCTTCTCTCCCTGGAGTGTCCAGAGCTGTAGCAATTGGAAACCTACCTTGATCATTTCGTGAGTACTGAAGTTGGTCCACCTAGCCCGACCGACTCTACAAGCACTGCCCCTTATGATCCTACCAGCCCTGAAGAATCCAACCCACCAAGCCTGATGACCCATGATGGAACCTATCTAGACCCTACTCATCCTGATGGGTCAGTAACGGCCCCTCGAGAACCGATGCAAGAACGACCACAACAAGTGCCGGAGGTGTATGCATGGGTCTATTCGAACGAAGGGCAGCCCATCTTCGAACCCATCACTCCTGTGGAGTCTCCCATGAGTGTGGAGGCGCCACCCTCTCAGCCTGTCACTGGCACAGCTCCACCGTCGCTTGAGGACACACGTCACCCCGGTGATCCAGTATCTCAACTGGACGACTCACAGGAGGTAGACTCTGGCGAACTGATGATAGTGGATTACTGGAACGCCGCTGATGAGGAGGCCCGAAGCCTGGGGCCCAGTGACACCAAAGACCCAGCACCATATCACGAGGATCCGATCGATCTGGATTACGAAGAAGACATCTTGAGTGTGGATACAGCTGATGAGGACAAGGACTGGCTTAGAGGTTAGTGTGGGTTGGGGGGAACAGTCCGATTCCATGGAGGGGGTGTCAATAAGGCCCGCTACAATGGAATCAGTCTGCCCTCAGACATGTCCAGGCATGCTCTTGTTACATGTCCGGGCATGTTCTTGTTCAGGACTACAGTGGGAAGTACCTAATCCTCCGGCCTGTGATAACGAGAGACAGATGCTGGAGAAAGACACACACACACAGACACACTCACACACACTACACAAACACACATACACATGCATGCAGTTACACTTAGACACACACACGGGCAGAGAAAGCAATGAGCAGGAGAGTGAAGGAGAAAGAAGAAGACTTTTTCCTAATGAAATTGTCAGTTTTCAGATAAATAAAAATGAATTGTTGATTTACAAACAAAATCAAGTAAATAATCAAGTTGATATAATCTGTTGTGATTTTGAAAATGTATTTTGTTAATTTCATGATGTTGTGAATTTGAGATGAAAGTGAACTGTCTTCTCAGAAGTGTTTTACTGAAATAATGTGCAAGGATAAATTATGCAAAGAAAGAGAGTTTCACAATGGCTAACCTTAAAGCAGCTCCAAGCAAAACATAGACCCTTATAAGGTAACCAAAGAGAAAAACAACTCAAAAGTTGAGTCAGACAAGTCCGGACAAGAACCGGGCAGAATGAAGTTACACACAAATTTTAATATTTATGAGTATGAGGTAATTATCTCCATGGACATGCATGAAATCCTGAGTCAACTCCAGCCCAAAACAGGATGGACTAGGCAGGAGGCATGGTCTTTCGGAGGTGTCAGTCAAAACCTCACTCCATAAATACTGACTGCCCTAACAAACTGGGCTGTTGGACCACTGTAGCGTGTGGATGTACAGGACAAGTCTTGGATGGTTCCAGCTGAGGAAGAACGAGGGCAGATCTGATGGAAAGGCTTCATTTGAAGTTATTTCCTCCCTCAGCCCGGATCATTACCAGAACATTTTTCTTCAAATTCTGAACAGCTGTGGGACCTGGGACGGCCTCATTCAGATGTGGGTGAGGTAATCTGCTTCTTACTGAGCCGGAATTTTCAGGAATTCCACCAGAACGGTATGGTAAGAAGACGTCTCAAAGATCCATCCATCCATTATCTTTACCCGTTTATTCCATTTTGGGTCACGGGGGTCGCCGGTGCCCATGTGCGAGGGGCGGGGTACACCCTGGACGGGTCGCAAGTCCATCACAGGGCCACATAGAGACAAACGAGACAAACAACCATTCACTCTCTCACTCACACCTAGGGACAATTTAGAGTTACCAATTAGCCTAACATGCATGTTTTTGGTCTGTGGGAGGAAACCGGAGCACCCGGAGAAAACCCACGCATGCATGGAGAGAACATGCAAACTCCACCCAGAAAGGCCCCTGGACTGGGGTTTGAACCAAGGACCTGCTCGCTGAGAGGCAGCAGCTCTACCAGTTGCGCCACCGTGCTGCCGGCAGAAAGATCAATTATATTTTAAATTTGATTGCTTGGTGCTATCAAAGGTTGGTTAATGTGTTGAGAGATAACATATTGGGGCAGGTGTGAGAAGACTGTGGAGATTTTGGAGCTCTTGAGTGAGTCAGGACGACGTCCTAGGGCGTGGCCGGCCAGAAGGAAAATATCTGAGGTTGAACGGAACAAGCTTACAGTTATCCTCCAGCTTTCCTCAGGAACAGAGAACTACCTTGCTCAGGAAAGATCAACCTCTGGAATACAACTAAAACTCCAAGTATTAATCACTATGTATTCTCTTTGTAATCAAATGTAATCACTGTGTTGGATCGTGCATACCGCTGTTCCCCTGCAAAATCATTGATTAAAGCAAAGCAAAACTTAAAATTCTGGATTCTTATTTCAACACCCACTGGTTCATGGAAAAGGAAAACTTGGTTCAATGTAACAACAAAATCACCGGATGTTTTTAAAGGTTTCGTAGCTTTGATTATAAAACAACATCCAAGAATCTTATACCTAGATTCTAAACAATGCCAGATCGGATAGTAATTGCAACGCTAAATTAGGAGTTGAGCTACCGTGAACGTGCGCTTCCTCGTCTGTCCAACGTCCCCACTCCTGCTGCTAGGTTGGGCGAGACACGAGGTGAGATTCTGGGTGTGGTGCATGGATTGAAGATAGTTAACAGTCTGGGTGAATCATCTCAACACAGCCTTAGACTAAGCTGTTCTGGAAAATAGTTACGGGTAATACCTGAGCTTCAGGATTAGTTTCAGACCCCTTGGAGGAGAAAGGCTGCAGTGAGGGCGTGGCACGTGTCCTGTGTCTACCTCACTCGGGTAAGTGAAACACACATATCCATTTTATCCATTTGGAAAAAATAAGGTATACACTGAAGAGTTCTGTAAAAAGATTTTGGGACACTTGGCAGCTTTTTATGTTATATGTTGAAAACATGTCAGTACTAGTTTAGTTTGTTTATGTATATTTGACTGATCCACTGTGGGAGGGGGGTGGGAGGGGTTTCTGTTCTTTTTTAATTTGCTGTTCATATGTTAAAAATCAAAAATAAAATTTAAAAAACTTTAATTTAAACAAAAATAAAGACAACACAATCTGTTGGCTTCCTTGAATTATAAAATTTGAGTCCTGTAAATTCTGAATGCAATTGTATTGTTTAATAATTGGAACTAATTGATTGGAATTGGATTCCAATTCAAGACTGAAATTGTTTTCATGAATTGGAATTTTGTCGTATGCCTCGAGATGACTTCTGTTGTAAATCTGGGGTTTCATAGGCTGAAATCATTTCAATATTTTAGTAAATGTTAAGTGCAAAAAAAGCCTGGATGTAGAAAACTGTCGACAACATTTGCATCTAAAATTTTACAAAATAAATGTCACTGCAGAATCATTGTCTGAAAGTCAGGTTGGACTTTATATTTTACTGGCCTAAATTAAACATAAATTTGTGATACATATCCAATATAAATCACAACAGTAAACCATGCAGTTTTAGGATGCTGTCAATTTGTTCAAAGCTTAAATTCATAGATTGTTACATTATTTGGTAACACTTTACAATAAGTATCCTGATGCATGCTCAATAATCCAGGTAGAAAAATCCAAAAAAGTTCAATCTGGTCCTCTGGACATTCAAAAAAACAAAACAAAGTAAAACAACAAAAAAATGTAGAAACGTTTTGTCTCTCATCCGAGAGACTTCCTCAGTCTGAGGTGCTGTTTTCAGCTCAGTCTCTTAAATAGCACCTTCTCAGAGTGGATCAACCAGTTTTGCTGCTGACAACCAAAACCAGCTGATCACATACTCAAGAAGGACCATCAGCATAACAATGGATCATTAGCACACTGATGGCTGTTTACTATTCACAGAGGGCTGAGTGATACTAGCAATCACAGCATTGTAAGAGGGGGACA
>NC_056505.1:51637085-51638022 GCF_014905685.2 Nematolebias whitei | reverse complement strand
TCCAAAAAAGTTCAATCTGGTCCTCTGGACATTCAAAAAAACAAAACAAAGTAAAACAACAAAAAAATGTAGAAACGTTTTGTCTCTCATCCGAGAGACTTCCTCAGTCTGAGGTGCTGTTTTCAGCTCAGTCTCTTAAATAGCACCTTCTCAGAGTGGATCAACCAGTTTTGCTGCTGACAACCAAAACCAGCTGATCACATACTCAAGAAGGACCATCAGCATAACAATGGATCATTAGCACACTGATGGCTGTTTACTATTCACAGAGGGCTGAGTGATACTAGCAATCACAGCATTGTAAGAGGGGGACAATTGAACACGTAGGCCTCCACCCCTGTTTAACGATGGACGGTTTCTTTTCACAAAGATGGCCTCCTTTACTCCTCTCTCAAACCATCGTTCCTCTCTATCCAGGATGTGAACATCTTCATCCCTGAAAGAGTGACATCTGGCCTGGAGATGAGTGTAGACCGCAGAGTCCTGGCCTGATGATGTTGATCTTCTGTGCTGGGCCATCCTTTTGGCGTAAGGAGAAATCCCACACAAAACAGGCTCTAGAGCAATGTGGATATCCTAACTGGGCCTTCCTGAAAGCAGAGAAGAAACCCAAACAGGACTCCAGTCAGCCAACAGGTGAAAAGGAGGAACCCAGACCCAGACCAGTGGTCATTCCATATGTTGAGGGAGTATCAGAGAAACTGAGACGTTTATTTTCTAAACATAACGTCCCAGTGGCTTTTAAACCCCAAAATACATTACGGCAAAGACTGGTTCATCCCAAAGATCCAGTCCCCCGGCACAAACAGAGCAATGTTGTGTATGCTGTTCAGTGTCAGGAGGGCTGTGATCAGTCTTAAATTGGGGAAACTAAACAGCCACTGGCCAAAAGGATGGCCCAGCACAGAAGATCAACATCATCAGGCCAGGACTCTGC
>NC_056505.1:51633259-51636985 GCF_014905685.2 Nematolebias whitei | reverse complement strand
GGATGAAGATGTTCACATCCTGGACAGAGAGGAACGATGGTTTGAGAGAGGAGTAAAGGAGGCCATCTTTGTGAAAAGAAATCGTCCATCGTTAAACAGGGGTGGAGGCCTCCGGGTTCAACTGTCCCCCTCTTACAATGCTGTGATTGCTAGTATCACTCAGCCCTCTGTGAACAGTAAACAGCCATCAGTGTGCTAATGATCCATTGTTAGGCTGATGGTCCTTCTTGAGCATGTGAGCAGCTGGTTTTGGTTGTCAGCAGCAAAACTGGTTGATCCACTCTGAGACGGTGCTATTTAAGAGACTGAGCTGAATACAGCACCTCAGACTGAGGAAGTCTTTCAGATGAGAGACAAAACGTTTCTACATTTTTTTGTTGATTTGCTTTGTTGTTTTTTTTTTGAATGTCCAGAGGACCAGATTAAACTTTTTTAGATTTTTCTACCTGGATTATTGAGCATGCATCAGGATATGCTGAGCTTGTTCTTGAACTGAACCTATTGAAGAATGTTTTCAGTTCATTGGCTCTGTCCAGGCTTCCATCCTTCTGATCCTCCTTCTGCTTGAAGCCTGTGATCTGTTTCATCCCTGACCCCACCTCTCTGATGTTGTTGTGTTGGAGCTTGCTCTCCAGCTTCTTCTTGTACACCTCCTTGCTGTTTCTTATCTTGACTTTTAGTTGCTTCTGTGTGCTCTTCAATAATTCCCTGTCTCCCTCTCTGAAGGCTCTTTTTTTCTGGTTTAGCAGTTCCTTCAGGTCAGTGCTGATCCAGGGTTTGTTATTGGGGAAGCATCTCACTGTTCTGGTGGGGATGGTGTTGTTTACACAGAAGTTTATATAGTCGGTCACACACTCAGTCATGGCACTGATGTCCTCTCCATGTGGCTGGCACAGTGCATCCCAGTCTGTAGCCTCAAAACAACCCCGCAGGGCTTCTTCAGCTTCCGTTGACCATTTTCTCACTGTTCTCTTTATTACAGGTTGCCTCTGAAGAAGGGGTTTTCATTTTGAGCAGAGAAACACAAGATTGTGATCTGATTTGCCAAGAGGGGGTCTTGCTTTAGCGATGTATGAATCTTTGACATTTGCATAAAACAAGTCCAGCGTTTTATTCTCTCTGGTAGAGCAGCTGACAAACTGTTGGCATGTCGGAAGTGTAGCAGAGAGTAAGACATGATTAAAATCCCCAGACATTGCAACAAACACACTAGGGTGTTGTGTCTGTAGCTTAGCAACCTCAGAGCTGATGACATCACACGCAGTCTCGGCAACAGCATTGGGTTGAATGTAAACAGTTGCCAAAATAACACTGGTGAACTCTCTTGGCAAATAATATGGACGACAACTTAGTGCTAACAGTTCAATATCTGGACTGCAGAGACGACACTTCACAGTAACATGTCCAGGATTACACCATCTGTTGTTCACAAGCACTGCCAACCCACCTCCTTTCCTTTTGCCACTCCTCTTTAAATCTCTATCTGCTCGTATGGTCAGAAAGCCTGGCAGAGAAACGTTGGAGTCGGGGATATGATCCTGCATTTTGAAATGATCAAATTAAACTCTATATACTGGTAGATATATATATATATACACACACACACACACACACACACATACACCTGTCTGATCATTCTGATTCTGATATCAGGGGTCACCAACCTTTTCGAGACTGAGAGCTACTTCAGTGGGGCCGAGAGATATGCAGGGCTACTTGTTCAATCCAAACAAATTTGCATGGCTCACCTTTATTTATAGTTTTAATAATAATACATTTACACACATGTGAATACATGACTACCTAATCACATCTGATCTGATCTGCATTATTAAAGACTCCACACAGTGATTATCAGTAAGAATTTAACTTGGTAAATATGATCAATTATTATTGCTAATTAGTGATTAGAACTCTCAATCGAGAACTTGAGTCCTCAGTTTGAATCCCTTTTTTGACTCTTCTGTGTGACTGTAAATTGTTTCTAGCTGTGACTGTGAGTGTGGATAGTTGTTTGTCTCTTTGTCTGTCTCTGTGATGGACTGGAGACCTGTCCTGAGTGTCCCCTGCCTTCACCCAAAAGCAGCTGAGATTGGCTCCAGTCCTAAACATGGGGACATAATAGATGACTTATTAACTGATATAAACGTAAAACACTATTTCTTTTGTTAAACTCAATCTGTAACATTTGAAATTCAGTGTATTTTATTAATATTTTATTAACTGTTTTGTACGAATGAACACATTTGTAACATTCATTCAAAATATGCCTTTTACTATTAACTTCTGTGGCATTTTTTTTAAGAACCTATTGAGAATAAAATATTCCAATCAAGTCCTGTTTGCACCAACTGTTGTGTTTGTAAGATTTCAGAATAACTTAACTCTTGCAGATACAAAATATCAGTAATGTAATATAATAAACAAAGTGACATTTTTAAATGACTTATGTGACATTATTGATCCTCAGATCTGCAGTATTTTTAATAATAATAATATTAATACTTTATTTATAAAGCCCTTTAAAACAACCACAGCTGTAACAAAGTGTTGTACTTATAAAATAATTTTAACTAATCATCACATCTTTTACTCTTTTTAAATAAATTATTTTTTCACATAATTCATCATTGCTTCTTTCAAGAGCTCCACACTTGAACATGCCTCATGAAAAACATTTGCCTGCTCAAAGCTGCCTTCAGCGCTGACGTTCTTCTTCTTCTGTCTGTTGTGAGCCACCAGGGGAATAGTTAGCAATGAAGTTAACATGTTCGCTGATGAAGTGTCGCTCCATGTTGTGTTTTGCTGTCGCCACAGTCACTAATGAGACACAGACACACTTGTCTTTCAACACTGTGAAAGACCTTTTCCTCCCAGCCACTGTGCAAATGTGTTGTCTTACGTTTTTCTGCCATTTTCCCCTCTGAGAGGTAAAACCAGAGCCCTATAAAGAGACCCTCTCACCCTCTCTTTATAGGGCTCTGGGTAAAACTAGCTTGTAGTTGCACCGCTGAAGAGATGGGAGTGGTCTATGCATTATTCTGAACTTTGACCCCAGACAAGCTTGCTCAACTGTATACATAAAACTATAAAAAAAAAAAAGTATTAACCATTTTCATTTCAAATATACATCCTTGCAAATGTTATTTCTTAAATTTAAAAATATAATTGATGATTTTTACGTGGTGCTCCTTGATGATGAGTGCTATTTTTAAAACATGCCCCGAATCTCAAGGTCCCTGTGGGTGACCACATAGATATCATATATGACTAGACACAGCATTGACCGCTATCGTCTATTGGCGCTGACGAGCTGTAGAGCCGCCATCTTGAAACGGTCGCCCGCTCCACTCAGTGTAACCAGTTTGTCAGGAGACATGAAGTATCTGTGGTTTAATCAGTCAGAGCTGAATACTAAACTCATTCTCACCATTTTTCCTCTGTAAATCTCAGGAGTACAGACATTAAAGCTGAACACATGGTTCAGTGTATTTAAATATTCTTGGTGGGGTTAACATTAACACTAATAAAATATTACTATGACAAGTTTGCAAAACTCACAGTCACTGATACATTTTTATTAAGATATATATATTATGTATATATATATATATATATATATATTTATACTTATATACATACATACAGACAATTATATCTACTTTATATATAACCACATATTGCCATCATATATATAAACACACACACATTGTAATTTCATTATAT
>NC_056505.1:51630978-51633159 GCF_014905685.2 Nematolebias whitei | reverse complement strand
GTCCTCACCTCCTTCTACAGGTGTGCAGTGGAGAGCATCCTGTGCTCGAGCATCAATGTGTGGCATGGAGGCTGCACAGCTGCAGAAAGAAAAGCTTTGCAGAGAGTGGTGAAGGCTGCACAGAAATCTGTCGGAATCAGCCTCCCCACCATCACAGACATCTACACCTCCAGATGCAGGAAGAGGGCCACCTGCATCATGAAGGACCACACTCACCCAGCACACACACTTTTTGCCGTGCTCCCCTCAGGAAGGAGGTTGAGGAGCATTAAGTGTAGAACCACTAGACTGAGGAACAGCTTCTACCCTGAGGCTGTTAGACTCATGAATCTCTACCAGAATAATCACTGTGAAATATCACATCATGTTGCTGCTGATCTGTTTCAATGTTGCTGCTGATCTGTTTCATGTTGCTGCTGATCTGTTTCATGTTACTGCTGATCTGTTTCATCTTACTGCTGATCTGTTTCATGTTGATGTGTTCATGCGTGCTGATCTGCTCACACAGACTCATGCTCATGTTCGTGCTGCTGTTCAATGTTTTTATGTTATGAGTGCTTAGTGTATATTTAGTTGATGTTTTTCTTAGTTCATATCTTAGATGTTATTACTGGTTTTCTTATACATTTTATTGATGGATGTAACTGGGACCCTGTGTACATAATTTTGTTCCACCACATGTACCACATGAGGTGGAACAACAATAAAGAATCTCTGACCCTGACTCTCTCTAAATGTCTTTTTTATGTATGTGAATGTGTCTGTAAAGTGCCCTGAGACAACTTTGTTGTGAATTGGCACTATATAAATAAACTGAAATGAACTGAATACAAACATCTTTTTTACCAAGAGAATCTTGATGATGGCATACAGCAACTTTGTCAAAATTGTTGTCACATTACAGACAGTCTTATGTTGCTTTTCCATTAGTAATTGTACAGCATGGTTTGACTTGACTCGGCACAGTTCCAAGGCTTTTCCACTAGTAATTGTTCATAGAACTGGTCCCTTTTTTCAGAACCCTTTTCTCTGGGGTTCCAAGTGGGCTGAACCAGCACCAAAACATGACGTTGGAACACTGTCAGTCACTGATTGGTCAGGGGGTAGAGTCACTAGGGCTTTGAGAGAAATTTTCACAACACATCTGCCATTTGCAAGTACCGGTACTCGAACTCGAGGAGCGACTGGACCTATTTTTAAGATTTTAAAAACAATAATGACAACACCATGGTCAAATGCTGAAGTGCAGGCATTTTTGTGCTTGGTGGCTGATGATAAAATTCAGAGCGAGCTACATGGAGCTCCACCGGTCCCCTCCACCGGAGCCTCGGAGCCCCCTCAGGCCATGCATGGCATCATCTCCCTGGCTCAAAGCTCTGCTGGTCACTGCGGAAGATCTTGCATGCTACCAACTCGGGGCTCAAGCTCTGGGCCCGCCTTGCATGCTCTGCAGGCTCCGAGCTCCGCTGGTCACTGTGGAGGATCATAAGAGCTGCTGACTCGCAGAAGGCCATTGCCCAGACCCGCGCCTCGCTTGCTCATGAAGGCCGAATCCCGATCCCAACAGACGGGCGGGCCGGGACAGGTCTTGGACGAAGGGTGGAAACGATTTTTAAAACATTTTATATATAAAAAATAATGTTTATTTTTCTTATCATTGAAGATTAAAAAAATTAATAAATAAACGTGTCGGCTTTATACTGAAATCCTATTTTCACTTTAATGACTATTAAATAGTCTGTTAAAGTTAAAACAGCTGAAAAAAATCATAAAAAAACACAAAATTATTGGAACTCTCAGGAATATTTAGCTCAAATATGCTGCAAGAAGATCTGCAGCATTTAGCTCATCTTTATTATAACCCACAAATGTACAAACCACAAAACAAGAACTGTAAAGCAAAGCTAAAAATAAATAAAATCTGTGAACAAGAAACAAAACCACACATCTGAATTGAACAATAAAAGTAGACACGAGTGTGTGTGAATACATCAAATGATGAAGAAAACGTATAAAAATTTAAATATAGATGTTTTTTGTAGACTCTGGTTAATCAGAGATTGAATGGTGAACTAAAGTTCATTAAAAGTTCATTAGCAGGATATATATATATATATATACACACACACACACACACATACATACATGTACATATATATATATATATATATATATATATAT
>NC_056505.1:51626564-51630878 GCF_014905685.2 Nematolebias whitei | reverse complement strand
TAAAAAGTCTAGTACCCAGTTGCAGATGGAGGGGCTTAGTCCTAGTGTGGATAGTTTGTCCATCAGGGTTTGGGGGATCATGGTGTTGAAGGCGGATGTGAAGTCCACAAAGAGCATACGGACGTAAGAGTTTTTCTGCTCCAGGTGGTTGAGTGCAGTGTGGACCACAGAGGAGATTGCATCCTCTGTTGATCGGTTCTCACGGTATGCATACTGATGAGGGTCCTCGTTGATGTTGATGGTTGTTTTGATTTGAGTCATGACCAGTTTTTCTAAGCATTTAGCGACTATCGGGGTGAGGGCCACTGGCCTATAGTCATTCAGACCAGTCACTGTAGAGCTTTTTGGGACTGGGATGATGGTGGCAGTCTTCAGGCAGGTGGGAACTGTCTCCAGGGTAAGTGAGGTGTTAAAGATGTCTGCCAGCACCTCGCAGAGCTGATCAGCACATTCCTTCAACACTTTTCCGCGGATGATGTCTGGGCCTTTTGCCTTGTGTGGATTAATCCTCCTGAAGGTACTCCTTTCTTTAGTAATGTTCTTTATCTACGGAAGTCAGCAGACTCGTTGAATCATCACTTCGTCGCAGTCTCTTAAGCCCTATTTGCATGGGATTCATTTTACCTAGGAACCACATGCTATTTGTTATTACAAATCCCAATTATGGAAATTGTCTGTGTTGTTAATACCATGCAAATCGTCCATGTCAGTAATTTGTAAAGTAAAAATTCCCCTGCAATTTACCTACTATATTTTGCTGCACTCCGAGGTCCTGTGATAATACTAATCCAATGCGATTAGGCATCTCTGTGATTTGGACAGAAATGGACGGAATCTGATACGTAATTAGGTGTTTTTTGTTTTCTGAGCAAAATCATTTAGAAAAATATAGAACAAGGCTATTTTAAATGAACATACTGCTCGCTTCAGGTTTTGTAGGTACTGCTACTTCTTTCACCGCAGATGATAGCAGGTGCAGAGACACGCACAACTGGTGATCAGCTGACCCATCCATCCATCCATCCATCCATCCATCCATCCATCCATTTACCCGCTTCTTCCTTTCGGGTAGCGGGGGTCGCTGGTGCTCATGTCCAGCCATCACTGTGCGAAAGGCGGGGTACACCCTGGACAGGTTGCAAGCCCATGTCAACTGGCAGGTCAGTGGATGCGCACAGCCGGTGACAGTTTGTTCATCTGAGCTTAACGCAACTTTTTTTAACCTCTAAACCAGCCGGTCGGACCTGCCTCCTCCTCACCAAGTAGATTAACACAATTTTATATTGTGAATTCTTATTTAGTTTTCTTTGTGCTGCATGATTTATAAAACTGCATCAAAACCCAAGATCGGCCCGCACATTATTATGGACCAACCCAGTCGTGACAGTGCAGCACATTAACTTCATATCCGGAAGATGTCCGTAAATTTCAGTGAAATCTCAGGCTTTGGTTATCCCATGCGAATGCGCCACATAAAAAGCAGACGTTGGGGAATAATTTATTTATTACATGATTATTTATTTCTTGATAAACAAATTTTACCTTTGGTGAAGAAATGTGATTATGGGGCCATGGTCATCTCAGACTATGGTCCACTTATTATGAAATTGGTTATCCTGATCACAAAATTTGTATTTCATCTTTGGAGGTTCAACCCCTTACTTCTATCCGAGGAAGACTTTAGTAAATTTCTTACATCTGCAATTGAATTTTCTCTCAAAGTTAACTGAACACCATAAATGCCACTCAATCATTAATCCGTGACTTTCTTTTTGTAGGTGTTGGTTGGGTCCCTCTTAGTGTTTCGTAGATGTTTCTGTTGCTCAGTAATGTAGATATTTTTTCCTGGTAATGAGAAGTGTTGAGGACTAGTGTTTATCTTCCTTTGTCAACTGGTACAATGGTGATGTTTTGGTCCTGGCTAAGCAATGTTATAGCTTTTCTTTCCTGTGGTGGGAGATTTGAAGGAGGCCGCTTGGCACTGGAGAGGGTTGCGGATATTTTCATTCTGAGTTGTTCTGCCTCTGTTTTTGCCAAGTTGTTGTTCCTAATCGTGGATTCAGTGGCAGTGAATAGATCCACAACAGGTATTTCTTGTGGAGAGATGGCAAAATTTAGTCCTTTAGCAAGCACATCTTTCTCAGGCTGTGTCAAGGTCCTGTTTGCTCTGTTTGTGTCCTTGGTGTAGAACCCTGCAGAGCTGCTTTTATCTGTTCTGCATTACCACTGGTAACCCCCCGCTGCGCCTCACTCCCCCCCCCCCCCCCCCCATCTCATCTCTCTTCTTAAGCCTTTTCCATTAAAGACATAAATGCTGTGAGCCGATCTGTTCCATGAACCCCTGACAGAGATGGGGCCTGAGACTGTTGTCAGTAATCTGACTACCAGCTGCTCGCTCTCAGAAAACTAGCTATGTTTACATGCACACAATTCTTTGACTGGATTGAAATGCTTTCAGATTAAACAATTGTTCTTTCACCCCATTTAGGGTTATATGTTGCAAAGTTGAGTGTTATTTGTAATTTCATGGAGTAAGTTCTTTGAGTTTCAGAGTATTTAGTTTGTTTCTCTTCAGCAGGTTTGACAAGGACAAAATGTACCCATTCCCAAGTCTGTTAGCTAAACTGCACACATATTTTGGTTATTTTTTTCTTTTCTTACTTTTAGCACCACTAAATCACGTGTCAAACTCAAGGCCCATGGGCCAAATCTGATCCACCATAACCATTTCTGTGGCTCTCTACACCCTAGAGGGCCACAGAGACAGAACTTCAAGATAACAGTTGTGTACTTCAATATTATTTTATCAGTCAAATCAAATCAGTTTTTATGTTTATAATGCCAAATTACTCAAACATGAAATATTGAATTTTTAGAAGTATTCATTGAATGCAGAAAAAGTTATATTTTACCAGTTTGTTAATAGGTCGTTTTATCAATACTATATTATATAATAGTTTATGTTAGTTGGGTGAATGATCTGATCATCTAACTGTTATTTGCAGTAATCCACATTATTAGTAAAAATAGAGGGCCCCAAACCAAATTTTGCTTAGGGCCCCATGGAGGCTTGGGCCGACCCTGCTCGCGGGCCACAATGGGTTCTAAAACTTAAGCGAAGTGCCAGGCCAGGAACAGATGGATGGTGCAATAACAGCTGCCGGGACACAATGAATAATGGGCAATTCCACCTTCAGCACCACTCAAGCAGCCATGGAGTTGGGATTATATGATAGAACAATGATTTTATTTACAACAGTGAATAAAATCATTAAACTAAGTCTTACCAACTTTATGGCGAGCCCAGGCCAAAACAAGAAACAAAACAATCCATCCCCACTGTATTCTCTCTTATCTGAAGAAATATAAAATGAATCAGAACACAAGTCTCTTACCTCACTACGCTAATGAAAAACAGGAAAAAAGTCTAAATAAAGTGGTAGCTCACACCTATAAGCTCCTCACAAAACTATTTACGACAGGATCTAAAGTTGAGTGACAGCAGGTCAACATTTCCCTCAAATCAGCCACAGATGTACAAATCACAAAACAAGAATTAAATTTTAAAGCAAAGCCTAAATAAATAAATAAAAAATCCGTATACAAGAAACAAAACCACACATCTAAATTGAACAATGAAAGTAGACACAATGATTGCAAATACATCAAATGATGAAGAAAACCTATAAACCTCTGCTCACAGACTCATGTTCATGTTTGTGCTGATGTTCAATGTTTTATGTTATGAGTGCTTAGTGTATATTTAGTTGATGTTTTTCTTAGTTCATATCTTAGATGTTATTACTGTTTTTCTTATACATTTTATTGTTGGATGTAACTGGGACCCCGTGAACATAATTTTGTTCCACCACATGTACCACATGAGGTGCGAATGACAATAAAGAATCTCTGACTCTGATAAAATTTTAAATATACAGTAGATGTTTTTGTAAAGTCTGGTTCATCAGACATTTAATGGTGAACTAAAGTTCATTAAAAGTTCATTAGCAGGATATATATATATATATATACATATATATATATAGTTTAATTTGATCATTTTCATAATCCGTATTCTTTTTAATTTACCAGAAACTTCAAAATAAATTCTCACCGTATACTGAAACCTGTTTTAGGGTCTTACCACCAGCATTACCGCCACCAGCTGAGCTGGTAAGGTGCGCGGCGTCAATTTTTGAATTCTGAACCCACCCACTAAAGCCATTATGGAGTATTATGGAAGACCAGTTGTACTGTGCTGTACTGTGCTGTACTGTGCTGTACTGTGCTGTACTGTGCTGTACTGTGCTGTAC
>NC_056505.1:51619651-51626554 GCF_014905685.2 Nematolebias whitei | reverse complement strand
GCTGTACTGTGCTGTACTGTGCTGTACTGTGCTGTACTGTGCTGTACCATAGTGTACTGGAAAAAAGCATTGGAGGCATGTTGCTTCCTAACTTCCATCCATTATCTTTACCCGCTTATTCCATTTTGGGTCACGGGGGTCGCCGGTGCCCATGTCCAGCAATCACTGTGCGAGGGGCGGGGGACACCATGGATGGTCTCCAGTCCATCACAGGGACACATAGAGACAAACGAGACAAACAACCATTCACTCTCTCACTCACACCTAGGGACAATTTAGAGTTACCAGTCAGCCTAACATGCATGTTTTTGGTCTGTGGGAGGAAACTGGAATACCCGGAGAAAACCAACGCATGCACAGAGAAACCGGGTTCAAACCCCTGGACCGGGGTTTGAACCAGGGCCCTGCTCGCTGAGAGACAGCTGCTCTACCAGTTGCGCCACCGTGCTGCCCGCTTCCTAACTTTATACACTATTATTGGGCAGCTAATATCAGAGCTATTCTATTCTGGTTTGGCAAGGACACCCCTTCTCCTAGTTGGGTGAGCTTGGAAAGGGCCTCAATTAGATCTAGTTCTCTTTCTGCAATACTCTGCTCCTGGCTGCCCTTTAAACAATCAGTATCAACATACACTTCTAACCCAATTGTGATCTGGGCGATAAAGATTTGGAATCAGTTCAGGAGGGCATTTATCACACAGAGTTACTGTTTACAGCTCAGTGGCTGATACAGCTTTTGACCCCTGGGCCTTGAGGGGAGTGCATTCATTCTGATCTGCGTTGATGGTAGATTTGCCTCTTTTGAACAGATGGTACAGAAGTTTAATATTCATAAGTCACAGTTTTTTTAGATATCTGCAGCTAAGACATTTTGTGAGGTGTGGCTATGATTGTTTTCCTGTGTACCCCTTTAAACATTTTGTTGCTAAGATTTTGGAATGCAGGTCTGATACCAAGGGTCTTTAGTAAAATGTATACATTGCTTAGTTCATACCACGAGTCCAGTTTGGACTCGCTTAATCTGAAATGGGAAGCATACTTGGAGGAACCCATATCAGACTCAATCTGGAGAAGGACTATTAAGAAAATGTATTAATCTTCACTCTGCCTGAGACATGCTGTGATCCATTTCAAAGTAGTGCACAGGCTGCACTGGTCCAAAGACAAGTTGTTCAAGATCAATGACGACCGGGACCCTGCATGCAATCGTTACAAACAAACTCCAGCCACACTCTTGAACACATTCTGGACCTGTCCCAAACTGCAGACTTTTTGGCAATCTATTTTCGACACCTTCTCTGGAATATGTGGAAATACTGTTCACTCATCACCATTCATTGCACTGTTTGGGATGGTCCATATGGACACTGGCAAATGCCAGAGGGATGTGATTGCTTTTGATTCTCTTCTGGTCAGGAGACTAATTCTGTGCAAAGAAGCACGCTCTTCAACGTATGTACATTTGGGTAAGGGAGGTCATATATATAAATCATATACATTTGGAAAAAAACAAGATACACCCAGAAGGGGTCTGTTAAAAGATTTTAGGAGATGTGGCAGCCTTTTATGTTGTATGTTGAAAACATGTCAGTACTTGTTTAATTTATTTACGTACAGTATGTTTGACTGATCCGGGGTGGGAGGGAAGGGGTGGGTGTGGTCTGTTCCTTGTTCTTTGTTCTATGTTTTTTCTTTTTCTTTTGTTGTTTGCTCAAAAACCAAAACATTCAATAAAAAGACTGTTTAAAAATATATATTTATGACAATTTTTGTTAAAAATTTGGGGTGGGGTTAGAAGATGCAGAAGACTAAAAGGGATGATGGATGATGACTCGCTGTGGCAACCAATGATAAGGTAAGGTAAGGTAACCGGTGAAAGAAGAAGAAGACGATAATGCTACTTTTAGTTATTATCATCTGTTCTGCTACTTTTGCTTTTAGATAGTGTTTTACTACTTTTAGCTTTTAGGTGTCATTCAGCTTACTTTAGCTTTCAAATAATGTTCTGCTTCTTTTAGATTAAACTTCTTCATTTTCTGTGAAGTCATTTAGCACTCAGCATTCACACTGTACTTTTGCAGAAAATGTTATTGGATGTTAGCAGCCGTGTTTTACCTTTATGATGTTCTGGCAGGTTGACAGTGAGAGTCCTACCAGACTGGTTCCATTGACTGACATGATCTGGTCTCCGATGTTCAGTCTGCCGGATCTTTCAGCTGGCCCAGCATGCATCATGTTAGCAATGATTACTGTGGGTAGGATGGATCCCCAACCACTCTCCACAATGACCACACCCAGAATGTCCCCCCTAGATTTCTCTATTAACACCTGAGGTCAGAGAAGGAAACATGCAAGTAAAAAGAAATGACACAGAACATTTAAATACTTAAATGACATCAATGTGCCACAGTGTGTATCAAATAAATAAATGAGTCAGTCAGCCACAACTGCAAAGTCAGCTAGATTTGGAGTTGTGGCTACTGTGGCTATTGGGCAAATGTTTTAGGAAGGACAGGAACATACAACACATAAAACACACCATAAAATGCTTACACAAATTTCAACAGTTTTTAAATTATTAATTTTTAGTCTTTTATTAAGTAAGTAAGTTTCTTTCAGATGCTCCCTTCTTCAGGGGTCACCACAACAAGTGAACTCACATGAAAGATTTGGCGCTATTTACAAGACGAGCTGAATACAGCACCTCAGACTGAAGAAGTATTTCGGATGAAAGACGAAACGCTTCTACATTTTTTGTTTTGTTTTGTTTTTTGAATGTCCAGAGGACCAGACTTAACTGTTTTAGATCTTTCTACCAGGATTTTTGAGCATGCATCAGGATATTTGGCTCTTTGATTTAGGCCGGATGCCCTTCCTGATGCAACCTGGGCTTGAACCAGCAACCTCAGGATTACAAGACCGTGACACTAAACACCATGCTACCGCAGCAATTTTTTTTTTGCATTTTTGTAATCAACAAAAATAAAGTAAGTCTAAATCAAATCAATATTCAATGTGACCACACTTTAGCATCAAAGCAGCATCAGTTCATACCGGTGCACTTGCACAAAGGTGAGGATTCTGTAGGTTTACAAAAGGCCGTGGATGTTTGCCTTAAGTTCTGCTCTAAATTAGTTTATTATTTTAGTAATGCAGGTATATTGTTGTTATTCTCTGAGTAGCATATTTTTGTCCATTATCAGATTCCATAGACTAGTGTAGTCGCATGATGATGATGTCATGAAACATTTCTGAAAACTGAACAACTCTGTTCTATAAGGAGCAGCGAGGCCATTCAGAGCTTTAAAAACAAATTATAAAAGTTTAATTCTATTCTAAAACGGACAGGAAGCCAATGTAGTGAGAGTAAAACAGTGTGATGTGGTCCCGTCCAGGAGCGGCTGCTGCGTTTTGAACCAGCTGGAGGAGCTCAGTGATGACTGAGGTGCACGACACACACAGTTACAATAATCGAGCTGAGAACTGATGAAAGCATGAACAGCGTCTCCAAGTCACAACGGTTCAAAAAGGGTTTGACCTTTTTTAAAAGATGTAAATAAAAAAATCCAGACCAGACAGCAGAGGTGATGTTTGTCAAAGTGTAAAACATTATCAAAGGTCACTCCAAGGTTATTCACACTGTCACTGAAGTTGATGTTCAAATGTCACAGGTCAGCTGCATCTTTGTCCCCAAATAAAATCCATTCTGTTTTACTGTCATTTAAAAACAGGAAGTTCTTGTTCATCCAGTGTTTGATTGAAGAGATGCAGTCAAATGCCCCTTTTCCACTGTCACGGCGCGGGTCGGATATTTCCGGGTTGAAGCGCGTTGGAGGTATTTCCACTGTTCCAGAAACCGGCTCGTCTCGCTAAATTCTGGCCCGGCTTCTCAAGGGTTCCGAGCGAGCCGCGCCGTGACGTCAGAAACACTGTCGGTCACTGATTGGTCGGGGGGAGGAGTCTGTGGAGTCTTTCCAAACAACCCGATCCACCATTTTTTCTCTACCGCTTGCCATTAGCGATAACACAAGGAGCGTATCTTGTAGTATTTTGAAGCTATACAACAACAATAATATCAAAGCCTTGGTCAAATGCAGAAGTGCAGGTGTTGTTGTGCTTGGTGGCCGACGAAAAAAGTCAAAGCGAGCTAGAAGGAGGATTGGAGGGTGGTTTGGACACGACTATTGCTCTACTTGAACCATTTATAGAAGATGGTGAGTGTTTTCTAACTTTAAACATATTTTAAAATTACTCATCCCATCGGTTCTGAAGATATTTTTAACTAACAAAAGAGGCTGACGCCATAATAGTACAACGTCGGTGCTACGATGCTAAGCTAATTTGCATAAATGCTAACTGTCCTCCGGTCCCGTTTCTCACTGTATTTTATCCAGAACGTATTTCAGCGCGTGACAGTTCATCTCTAAACTCCACATTAAACCCTCCAAGCCTCCCGGCTTCTGCTCCTGCTCCATCAGAGGAGTCTACACCTGACAGAGCTCCATCACAGCCCAGCTGCACCTCACAGAGCAGCACAACACTGCAGCTTCTGTGCTCGGTAAGAACAGATGCAACATGTTCCACATCACTTTATTTGTGCCGATAAGGACTTGATTTATTTTATTTTTAAAGTAAAAAACTAAAATGTTGAATAAATACTGAATTGGGATGAAATTATGTACACAGGGTCCCAGTTACAGACAACAAAACGTAAAATAAAAACAGTAATAAGATCTAAGATATGAACTAAGAAAAATATCAACTAAAAAACATCTACTAATAAAACACTAATCACTAATAGCAGTAAACAATCAAAACAATACGTCAAACAACAACATGAACTTGAGTTTGTGCAGCCTCATGAATATATAACACTGTGAAGAATCACATCATGTAGCTGCTGATCAGTTTCATGTTGCTGCTGATCAGTTTCATGTTGCTGCTGATCTGTTTCATGTTGCTGCTGATCAGTTTCATGTTGCTGCTGATCTGTTTCATGTTGCTGTGTTCATGCATGCTCGTCTGTTCACACAGACTCATGTCCGTGCTGCTGTTCTGCGTATTGTGTTTAATGTTTTTATGCTATTAGAGCTTATATTTTTAGTTGATGTTTTTATTAGTTCATATCTTAGATCTTATTACTGTTTTTCTTTTATATTTTATTGTTGGATGTAACTGGGACCCTGTGAACATAATTTTGATCCACCACATGTACCACATGTGGTGCGAATGACAAAGAATATCTGCATCTGTATAATACTTTCTGATTCATATATCCATTATTATCATTTTCATTATTTTTAAATCAATTTATTTTTCATTTTCTTATTTGATCAGTTTATAATTATTAATATATCTATTATAGCTGTTAGCAGCACCTTTCTTTGTTTCATGCATTTATTCAAAAACAGCATGTAGCTTGAATTAACCACCTGTTTCTTCTTTCTAGTGAAGAGAAAGAGAAAAGAGTCCAGTAAAGAAAAGTCTTATTCCATCACTGAATGAACATGAAGAACTGAAGCGGACACAGCAGGAACAACACTTGTGTCTTCTTCTGGATGAAGCCCGTGAGACAAGGGACACACAGATACACAATCATTAGTTGGACGCAGTAGTTTTTATTTTTCTACATTTTTCACTTCTTACTTTTCCTATTAAAAAATTTTTTTCTTAAGTGGTGTCCTTGAACATTAAATTTCCTAAACAAATTTTACAATGTTAAGTTCATATAGTGTTTGTTTAAATTCATACTGGAATTGAGAAGAATTTCCAATTGCATTTGATCTTTAATGGATCCTAAGAAAAGATTACCAGAATCTGCTCAACTGTTATTATGTTATAAATGTTTTGGTTCTAGGATGAAGTGAGACAAAAACAGTCAAAAATTCAGAAAGGACAGTTATCAATTATCAGTTATCATTTATCAGTTATCGGCCGTACAACTGTGGCCTGAGAGATTCAGCTGAAAGTCCTGGTGCACCTTTTATTTGAACCTGCAGAGATTTGAACAGCTGATCTGAAGCAAACAGGCAGGAGTTCACCTGAACTGACCACTCCTGCTGTTTGATGGTCTCCTCCTTCGCCACCCGTCCATCCATCCATCCATCCATCCATCCATCCATCCATCCATCCATCCATCCTCTTCTGCTTCAGGGTTGTGGGAGCAGCATCTTCACCAGGGAGGCACAGACATCAACAGCCACCTCTTCAACTCTTCTAGGACCCCATGGTGTTCACAGACCAACTGACTATTTATTAATTAATATCCTGATGCTGCTCAATAATCCAGGTAGAAAAATCTAAAAAGTTAAGTCTGGTCCTCTGGACATTCACAAAACAAACAATACAGTTCATAATAAATAAACTAAATGTTTTTTGTTAGTTTTGTTTTTTGAATGTCCAGAGGACCAGACTTTTTTAGATTAATAAGTAATAAATTTATGTTTTAATTTAATGAAAGACAAATCTTTAAAATTCAAGGACAAAATTTAATCTAATTGTTTTCAAGTCTGTATCTTATTGTAAAAGCAGTTTCAAAGATTACAGCACAGTGTGATGTTTTGCAATTTTAACATGAACCTTGTGCATATCTGCAAATAATAAAAGTGAAGATATTTTTAATACATCTTTATTGTAAAAATCTATACTAAAATGAAAAACACATGGGTTTAAAGCAGCAGGGAAGGCAGTAAGGTAGGATTATGAATCAGGTCTAAAGTTACAGCTCATGAGGTACTCCATTAGAGCATGACATCTTTTCCACAACATCGTGTGACAAAACCTTCAGGGTGTTCTTCTTCTAATACGTTTAGTGGTGGCTAGTAAGTAGCTTAAGGGAGCACTACCGCCACCAGGTGGTAAGACGAGTTGGATTCTAGTCCCCGCCTACAGAGCTGGTCCAGAA
>NC_056505.1:51616884-51619551 GCF_014905685.2 Nematolebias whitei | reverse complement strand
TTTATACAGGTCACGAGTCCAAACAGGTGCAGTTAATACAGGTAATGGGTGGAGAACAGGAGGGCTTCTTAAAGAAGAACTAACATGTCTGTGAGAGCCAAAATTCTTACTGGTTGATAGATGATCAAATACTTATTTCACACAATAAAATGGAAATTAATTATTTAAAAATCATACATTGTATTTTTCTGGATTTTTGTTTTAGATTCCATCACTCACAGTTGAAGGGTACCTATGATAAAAATTACAGTCATCTACAAGCTTTGCAAGTGGGAAAACCTGAAAAATCAACAGTCTAACAAATACTGTTCTCCCCACTGTAAATAGATTTGTTACTGGATCCTGGCCTTAATGGTAAATAGATTTGTTACTGGATCATGGCCTTAATGGTAAATAGATTTGTTACTGGATCCTGGCCTTAATGGTAAATAGATTTGTTACTGGATCCTGACCTTAATGGTAAATATATTTGTTACTGGATCCTGGCCTTATTGGTAAATAGATTTGTTACTGGATCCTGGCCTTAATGGTAAATAGATTTGTTACTGGAACCTGGCCTTAATGGTAAAAAGATTTGTTACTAGATCCTGGCCTTAATGGTACAGTGGGGAGAACAAGTATTTGATAGACTGTTGATTTTTCAGGTTTTCCCACTTGCAAAGCTTGTAGATAACTGTAATTTTTATCATAGGTACTCTTCAACTGTGAGTGATGGAATCTAAAACAAAAATCCAGAAAAATACAACGTATGATTTTTAAATAATTAATTTCCATTTTATTGTGTGAAATAAGTATTTGATACACCAGAAAAATGAAACTTAATATTTGGTACAGAAACCTTTGTTTGCAATTACAGAGATCCGACGTTTCCTGTAGTTCTTGACCAGGTTTGCACACACTGCAGCAGGGATTTTGGCCCACTCCTCCATACAGATCTCCTCCAGAGCCTTCAGGTTTCGGGGCTGTCGCTGGGCCACACGGACTTTAAGCTCCCTCCAAAGATTTTCTATGGGATTCAGGTCTGGAGACTGGCTAGGCCACTCCAGGACCTTAAGATGTTTCCTACGGAGCCACTCTTTAGTTGCCCTGGTTGTGTGTTTTGGGTCGTTATCATGCTGGAAGACCCAGCCACGACCCATCTTCAGTGCTCTTACTGAGGGAAGGAGGTTGTTGGCCAAAATCTCACGATACATGGCCCCATCCATCCTTCCCACAATATGGTGCAGTCGTCCTGTCCCCTTTGCAGAAAAGCATCCCCAAAGAATGATGTTTCCACCGCCATGCTTCACGGTTGGGATGGTGTTCTTGGGGTTGTACTCATCATTCTTCTTCCTCCAAACATGACGAGTGGAGTTTAAAACAAAAAGTTCTATTTTTGTCTCATCAGACCACATGACCTTCTCCCATTCCTCCTCTGGATCATTCAGATGGTCATTTGCAAACTTCAGACGGGCTTTGACATGCGTTGGCTTGAGGAAGGGCACCTTGCGTGCACTGCAGGATTTTAATCCTTGACGGCGTAGAGTGTTACTGATTGTTTTCTTTGAGACTGTGGTCCCAGCTCTATTCAGGTCATTGACCAGGTCCTGCCGTGTAGTTCTGGGCTCATTCCTCACCTTCCTCAAGATCGATGATGCTCCACGAGGTGAGATCTTGCATGGCGCCCCAGACCAAGGGAGATTTTCCGTTATTTTGTATTTCTTCCATTTTCTAATAATTGCACCAACTGTTGTTGCCTTCTCACCAAGCTGCTTGCCTATTGTCCTGTAGCCCATCCCAGCCTTGTGCAGGTCTACAATTTTATCCCTGATGTCCTTACACAGCTCTCTGGTCTTGGGCATTGTGGAGATGCTGGAGTCTGATTGATTGAGTGTGTGGACAGATGTCTTTTATACAGGTCACGAGTCCAAACAGGTGCAGTTAATACAGGTAATGGGTGGAGAACAGGAGGGCTTCTTAAAGAAGAACTAACATGTCTGTGAGAGCCAAAATTCTTACTGGTTGATAGATGATCAAATACTTATTTCACACAATAAAATGGAAATTAATTATTTAAAAATCATACATTGTATTTTTCTGGATTTTTGTTTTAGATTCCATCACTCACAGTTGAAGGGTACCTATGATAAAAATTACAGTCATCTACAAGCTTTGCAAGTGGGAAAACCTGAAAAATCAACAGTCTAACAAATACTGTTCTCCCCACTGTAAATAGATTTGTTACTGGATCCTGGCCTTAATGGTAAAAAGATTTGTTACTGGATCCTGGCTTTAATGGTAAATAGATTTGTTACTGGATCCTGGCCTTAATGGTAAATAGATTTGTTACTGGATCATGGCCTTAATGGTAAAAAGAGTTGTTACTGGATCCTGGCCTTAATGGTAAATAGATTTGTTACTGGATCATGGCCTTAATGGTAAAAAGATTTGCTGCTGGATCCTGGCCTTAATGGTAAATAGATTTGTTACTGGGTCATGGCCGCAATGGTAAAAAGATTTGTTACTGGATCCTGGCTTTAAAGGTAAATAGATTTGTTACTGGATCCTGGCCTTAATGGTAAATAGATTTGTTACTGGATCCTGGCCTTAATGGTAAAAAGATTTGTTACTGGATCCTGGCTTTAATGGTAAATAGATTTGTTACTGGATCCTGGCCTTAATGGTAAA
>NC_056505.1:51615788-51616784 GCF_014905685.2 Nematolebias whitei | reverse complement strand
TTACTGGATCCTGGCCTTAATGGTAAAAAGATTTGTTACTGGATCCTGGCCTCAATGGTAAATAGATTTGCTACTGGATCCTGGCCTTAATGGTAAATAGATTTGTTAATGGATCCTGGCCTCAATGGTAAATAGATTTGCTACTGGATCCTGGCCTCAATGGTCAATTGATTTGTTACTGGATCCTGGCCTTAATGGTAAAAAGATTCGTTACTGGATCCTGGCCTTAATGGTAAAAAGATTTGTTACTGGATCCTGGCCTTAATGGTAAAAAGATTTGTTACTGGATCCTGGCCTCAATGGTAAATAGATTTGCTACTGGATCCTGGCCTTAATGGTAAATAGATTTGTTACTGGATCCTGGCTTTAATGGTAAAAAGATTTGTTACTGGATCCTGGCCTCAATGTTAAATAGATTTGTTACTGGATCCTGGCCTCAATGGTAAATAGATTTGTTACTTGATCCTGGCCTTAATGGTAAATAGATTTGTTACTTGATCCTGGCCTTAATGGTAAATAGATTTGCTACTGGATCCTGGCCTTAATGGTAAATAGATTTGTTGCTGGATCCTGGCCTTAATGGTAAAAAGATTTGTTAGATC
Organism: Nematolebias whitei; assembly: GCF_014905685.2. Taxonomy (NCBI): domain Eukaryota; kingdom Metazoa; phylum Chordata; class Actinopteri; order Cyprinodontiformes; family Rivulidae; genus Nematolebias; species Nematolebias whitei. The sequence goes on along the minus strand of NC_056505.1, from coordinate 51,616,182 downwards.
ATGGCCTCAATGGTAAATAGATTTGTTACTGGATCATGGCCTCAGTGGTAAATAGATTTGTTACTGGATCCTGGCCTCAATGGTAAATAGATTTGTTACTGGATCCTGGCCTTAATGGTAAATAGATTTGTTACTGGATCATGGCCTTAATGGTAAAAAGATTTGTTACTGTATCCATGGCCTTAATGGTAAATAGATTTGTTACTAGATCCTGGCCTCAATGGTAAATAGATCTGTTACTGGATCCTGGCTTCAATGGTAAATAGATTTGTTACTGGATCCTGGCCTTAATGGTAAATAGATGTGTTACTGGATCCTGGCCTTATTGGTAAAAAGATTTGTTACTAGAACCTGGCCTTAATGGTAAAAAGATTTGTTACTGGAACCTGGCCTT
>NC_056505.1:51614338-51615778 GCF_014905685.2 Nematolebias whitei | reverse complement strand
CTTAATGGTAAAAAGATTTGTTACTGGAACCTGGCCTTAATGGTAAATATATTTGCTACTGGATCCTGGCCTTAATGGTAAAAAGATTTGTTACTGGATCCTGGCCTTAATGGTAAATAGATTTGTTACTGGATCCTGGCCTTATTGGTAAATACATTTGTTACTGGATCCTGGCCTTAATGGTAAATAGATTTGCAAATCATCTGCATAAAAATGAAAGTTGACATTGTGCTGTCTTATAATAAATTCAATTGGCAACATGTACAAGGAGAAGAGCAGAGGGCCCAAAATGGATCCCTGGGGCACCCCACACAGAAGAGTGGGTGTAGAGGATGAGGAGCCATTGAGCAAGACAGAGAAAGTTCTGTCAGATAAATAAGATGTGAACCACTTCAGAGCCGTGCCACGAATCCCAAAAAAATCATGGAGATGAGACAGAAGGACAGAGTGGTCCACAGGGTTAAAGGTCGCTGTAAGGTCGAGGAGCACCAGAGCTACTGGGCACCCAGAATCAACTAACTGAGCTGTCATTATGAACGCTCAGTAAAGCTGATTCTGTGCTATGCCGGGATCTAAAACCAGATTGACATTTATCCAGGATTGTGCTTTTTTCCAAAAAAGGCTGAATTTGCGTAAGAACATTTTTCTAAAACTTTGGAGGGGAAGGGTAAATTAGAAATGGGTCTAAAATTTGATAAAACCAGGGGATCAAGATTAGTTTGTTTTTTTTAGAAGGGGGTGGACCATTGCATGTTGAAAAGCAGAAGACATAATTCCAAGGGTCAGACAAGAATTGAAAAAAGAAGGTAAGGACCAACAATATTAAAAACCTCTTTCAATAATCTAGTAGGGAGAAAATCAGTGGGGCAGTTGGTGGGTTTAACTGATTTCACTATTTTGTCCAAGAGAGAATAAGACACTGGTTCAAACTGGTCAAATGAAGCAGAACCAGCAGAGATAAAAGAAAACTCTGAAACAGAAGTAGCTGGTGTACCTGCAGCTTGTCCGACCGATGCAACTTTATCAATTAAAAAAGGAGAGAAAGTTTTCACAGGTGGAGGTTGAGGCATCAGGTAAGACTGAGGTGGGTTTAAAACAGAGTTAATTGTATTAAATAACACTCTGGGACAGTGACTACTGTTAAATGTTCGACAGAAATTTTGATTTTGCATCATTAACAGATCTGATACAGAACAAGAGTTCTCCTTAATAAAACCAAAGAACCATGTTGCCTGTCATGATACCACTGTCTGTCAGCTCTTCTACATTTTCTCCTGAGTTCACATGCAGGAGGATTTTTCAACCAAGGCTCAGCTCTGAGTTTAGAGTGTCTGAACTTGACTGGAGCAACAGAGTCCAGGATTCCAGTGCAGGTTTCAGAAACCAGTGACAAGAAATCTTTGGGACAAAGAAACATCAGGACCAACTGAATAAAACTGA
>NC_056505.1:51612677-51614238 GCF_014905685.2 Nematolebias whitei | reverse complement strand
GAAATCTTTGGGACAAAGAAACATCAGGACCAACTGAATAAAACTGATAGTCCATAAAAACAGTGGAAAACTGTCCGGCACTGGCTGAGGTGAGACAGTGGCGATGACAACCTGCAGCCAGAGGCCTCCTGGCCGGGTGGGGGGCTGTGAATTGGAAAAAAAATAGGGAAATGATCCGAGATGATGGACTCAAAAATTTCATAGTGAGAAATAATAAAGTCCAGAGTGTGACCAAAATGGTGTGTTGAAGCATTCACTGATTGTGTTAAATTAAAAGAGTCCAAACATCTTAAAGACTCAGAAGCCAGTGAGTCAGTGGGACAACAAACATGAACATTAAAATCACCACAAATTAAAAAAACTCTCATAGTTGGAAATAATTTCAGCCAGGAATTCAGGGAAGTCTTGAATGAATTCTTTGTTAAAGGGGCGATAAGCAACAGCACATAAAACATTAGCGGTGAGCTCAATCACAAACATCTGAAGTTCAAAGGAGGAGTAAGTGTTGGTGGGCACAAGTCTGCATTTAAAATTGTCCTTATAGATAGTGGCAACACCACCACCACCACCACCACCACCACGGCCCGATAGGTGTGGGGAGCTGAAGAAGGAGCAGCCTGAGGGGGAGAGCTCAGAAAATGTGCTGTCGTCTCCTGGTCTCAGCCACGTTTCTGTCAGCAGCAGGAAGTTTAGAGAGTTTGAGCTGAAGAAATCGTGGAGAATAAAAGTTTTATTTATGACAGATCTAGTGTTTAGAAGAGCCATTTGGATGGAGCACTGGCTGTTCTCATGGGAGGTGCAGCCAAAGGAGCAGAGGTTCTCCTGAACCCTGCCACGCCTGCAGATCATTGCACGCTGAAGACCAGGAAGTGCGCCGCCGCCGGTGTCCGTATCCATGACGCGTAGCCAGCTGTAGGAATATTCCATGGGGCATCGTTCATCCACAAAGTTGTATTTCCTGAGAATCCTGCACGAAGACTGGAATGAAGAAGAGGCCAAGTGAGCCCGGAGCTTCACAAGCAACCCAGGCCTCCTGCGGCGGCGCCCGCTGCGAGCAGCCACAACACAAGGATGGTGTAGAAATGGAGGTATGGATGCAGGTGAGGTGGAGGAAAAGTCTTTGATCGTCCATAAAGGTCACCAAACTGTACTTTTCCCACGATGGAATTAATCTTTAAAAGTGTGGCGTGATAAGTAAACAGTGATGACACAAACTGAACCAAAGTCAGAAAAATATCAGAAAAAGTAACAACTTGAGGAGAGACAGACGGAAAGACACGGACAGCAGCTCCATGTTGAACTTACAGCTGCAGCCACACTGATGCATGACATACGACTGTGCACGTGTCACTGATACGTTAAACTCTTCCATAACATCTGTACACAGTGCACTTACTACAGTCACTCATCCAACAAACTGTTCTGTCATTCTGGACTCAACACTTGAACACGTGTTGCTGTCATGCTGTTTTATAACATGGTTTTAATGTTTTTAATATACATGTTTTTAATATACATGTTTTTAATATAAATGTTTTTAATATACATGTTTTTAATATAC
>NC_056505.1:51611256-51612667 GCF_014905685.2 Nematolebias whitei | reverse complement strand
TACATGTTTTTAATATACATGTTTTTAATATACATGTTTTTAATATAAATGTTTTTAATATACATGTTTTTAATATACATGTTTTTAACATGTTTTTAATATAAATGTTTTTAATATACATGTTTTTAATATACATGTTTTTAATATGTTTTTAATATAAATGTTTTTAATATACATGTTTTTAATATACATGTTTTTAATATGTTTTTAATATACATGTTTTTAATATAATGTTTTAATATATGTTTTTAATATATATGTTTTTAATATGTTTTTAATATACATGTTTTTAATATAATGTTTTAATATATGTTTTTAATATATAGGTTTTTAATATGTTTTTAATATATGTTTTTAATATATATGTTTTAATATATGTTTTTAATATACATGTTTGATATAAAAATATGTTTTATAAGGTGTGAAGTTGCCCTTATGCCAATTCAAACATATATATTTTGTGTGTGTTACTTATTCAGAATTAAATGTCTAAAATTGCCATAAAAGCAAGGGTGGAATGATATAGAAATTATTATTTTAATGCTTTTATGCCAATCTAGACCTATATTATACTTATTTAAACACACTTATACAACGTGTTATTCACATATTAGGGATTGTATTTTGTATTATGAGGTGTTGGGTCGCTTTCATGCCTGTTCAAACATATACTTTGTGTGTGTGTGTTGCTTATAATATTTAGACACTGTTTGATGGTTTGCAGAAGGAACGAGGAGTGCTCTTTAGGAATGCTTTAATAAGCATTAGGAGTGCTCTTGACCTGGAAGCTTTGGCCCGCTTTTACGGTCACAGGCGCTCCTTACTGGAAGGATGAGCCATCGCTTTTGATGATGGTTTAATTAGATCCGTTGTTCTGGTAACCATCAAAACTTGCTTTGATCTGCTCTCACGCGATCAGGGAAGCCTTTATAAGAAATGTATCAGACAACAGAGAGTTGGAAGTCCGGTGTGGATCAGCACGCGCTGAATGCCATATGCCATTTTGATGTGATTCTCCTTTACCTGGGTCGAAAACGACTTCCCGGCCAGTGTCACGGTGAGAAGTTATTTCATATCAATCTGTGTGTTAAGAGTGTACATGTTTTTTGCTTGGCTGTTCTCTGTGGCAGGATAATAAAGGACACTAATTTATCCTAGCAGTAACAGCTTCTGTCTTTTATTTTTTCCTTCTGGTCTGAATATCTGTGCCGACCGTTTCACGAGCCCTTTTGATAAAGAATTTCACAATACAATGTTTTAATATACATGTTTTTAATATGTTTTTAATATATATGCTTTTAATATATATGCTTTTAATATGTTTTTAATATACATGTTTTTAATATATATGTTTTTAATATATATGCTTTTAATATATATGCTTTTAATATGTTTTTAATATACATGTTTT
>NC_056505.1:51609810-51611246 GCF_014905685.2 Nematolebias whitei | reverse complement strand
TGCTTTTAATATATATGCTTTTAATATGTTTTTAATATACATGTTTTAATATATATGTTTTTAATATATATGCTTTTAATATGTTTTTAATATATATGTTTTAATATATGTTTTAATATATGCACGTATGTTCTAGAATTGTGCCGCTCCAGGTGGCTGCATGTTGGAGCAGCTCTGTTACATTCATTATGAGATTTTGCTTTTGGAAACTTTAATTCCTCTTTTTCTGGATGTAAATCACATTTGTTGGATGATTGTTTCCTCTGGTATCAGATGCTGTGCAGCTGGAAGGATTTTTACTGAAACTTTTTGGTTTTGGACAGTTGTTATGATGCGTAACCATGGCAAAAAGGCAGTTTTCTACAACAGCAGCAGCTGATTAACATCTCAAAAGCTCAAATAATATCTCAACTACAGCCCCAAATCTCAAATGAGTTGAAAGGATGTTCTGTGGATGCATTCTCATCTACCTGCCAGCTGTGCTCAAGTGCCTGACCACTGAGATCCTGGAACTAGCAGGAAACACGGCTCATGACAGCAGAAGGACAGGATCGTCCCTCGGTACCTACAGTTGGCTGTCCGCAGCGACGAGGAGCTCGGCAGACTGCTGGGAGGAGTGGCCATCGCTCTGGGAGGAGTTCTGTCTGGCGTTCTGTCCGGCATTCGGGCGGTCCTACAGCCCGGGGGAACCGAAAGGCCAGCCGAGTCTGGGTGGATGGACCCGACGGCATCTGCAGCCAGTTTTTTAGGATCCACTGTGAGATGGATCTTTACAGAGATCCTTCCTGACTACAGTCATCAGTATCAATAACATCTCTTAATGAAATGAGGATAACGAGTTACTACAACAAATAATTTCCCTCTGGGATTAATAAAGTATTTTTGAATTGAATTGATATATGCTTTTAATATAAAGGTTTTAATATATATGTTTTAATATATGTTTTAATATATATGTTTTTAATATATGTTTTTAATATATATTCTTTTAATATGTTTTAATATATATGTTTTAATATATGTGTTTTAATATAAATGTTTTTAATATACATGTTTTTAATATATATGTTTTTAATATGTTTTAATATATATGTTTTTAATATATGTTTTAATATATATGTTTTTAATATATGTTTTAATATATATGTTTTTAATATGTTTTTAATATATATGTTTTAATATAAATGTTTTTAATATACATGTTTTTAATATGTTTTAATATATATGTTTTTAATATGTTTTAATATATATGTTTTTAATATGTTTTAATATATATGTTTTTAATATGTTTTTAATATACGTGTTTTTAATATATATGCTTTTAATATGTTTTAATATATATGTTTTAATATAAATGTTTTTAATATACATGTTTTTAATATGTTTTAATATATATGTTTTAATATAAATGTTTTTAATATACATGTTTTTAATAT
>NC_056505.1:51588582-51609650 GCF_014905685.2 Nematolebias whitei | reverse complement strand
GAAATCTTTGGGACAAAGAAACATCAGGACCAACTGAATAAAACTGACAGGATCCGAGTTTTGGATCAGCAACAACAACAAGAAGCCCAAGAGCAGTTTAACAATTTTATTGTGAACAATTCAAAAAGTGAACAGGAATTTATTGTGAACAGGAAAAACTCTGGTGTAGGTCTGGGTCCTGGGTCGGGTCCAATCTGTCGAGACAGAAGAGTTAGCCGCTTTGACTAAGTTCTGGACGTGCAGGTGAATGTTGTGTCTGCACTAACCTTCTGTCTTGACGTTGCAGCAGAGTCTGTAGTCACACTGCAGTCGGTGATGTCCCTGCAGTAGAGCAGGTTGATGCAGCGGAGCAGATTAAAGGACTTGAGGTCCAGAACAGGGAAATCCAGAATCGTGGTCTGTGAGTCGTTGCAGGGGTCAAAAACCAGAAGAAGAGAAGCGAGAACAGGGCAGAGTTGTGATCCAAAAGATGTGGTCAAAAGGGGAAGGCACAGAGTCAGAAACCATGGGCAAATAGGCAGACAGAATCCAAGAGGGTTCAGGCAAGGCGAGGAGTCAAAAACAGGTAAGGAGTCGTGGCAAGAGACAAGATCAGGTATGCTGGATTTCTACTGTTTGTGAAAGGTTCGAGAATCTGGCACTGACTGAGTGAATGCAGGGAGTTTAATTAGGGTGGAGAACAGGTGTAGCGCGTGAGCTTGATTGCTGGGTGAGAGTGAGTGACAGGAACAGGCAGAGCTTGGCAGGAAAAAAAAACACAAACATGACAGGCTGTGAGGGGCAAAAGCATGACAGTGAGTCCATAAAAGCAGTGGTAAACTGTCCGGCACTGACTGTGGTGAGACAGCGGCGATGACAACCCACAGCCAGAGGCCTCCTGGCTGGGTGGGGGGCTGTAAATTGAAAAAAAAGGGAAATGACCTGAGATTGCAGACAGAAATTTCATACTGAGAAATAAACAGTCCATGAGAAATAATAAAGTCCAGAGTATGGCCAAGATGATGAGTTGATGCATTCACTGATTGTGTTAAATTAAAAGAGACCAAAAGCCTTAAAAACTCAGAGCCAGTGAGTCAGTGGGACAACAAACATGAACATTAAAATCACCACAAATTAAAAAACTGTCATAGTTGGAAATAATATCAGCTAGGAATTCAGAGAAGTCTTGAATTAATTCTTTATTAGTGTGAATGCTTCAACAGAAGCATTCACACTATAGTGATTATGTTTATATTTTTTATTATTGTGTGGATGCCTGTATAGGCATTCACATCATAGTGATCCTGTCTATATTTATTTGTGTGAATGCCTATTAGGCGTTCACACTGTAGTGATTGTGTTAATATTTATTGTGTGAATGCCTTTAAGGCATTCATACTATAGTGATTGTGTTTATTTTTGTGTGAATGCTTATTAAGCATTCACACCATTGTTTTTCTGTTCACACAATTGAGATCCACTTTTTCTTCCATACGTTTTTCGGCATCAGCAGTTTTTTTAAGCTGTTGTATGCTCCTTTCAGCTTCATTCAGCTACCTTCAAGATTTGTATGTGTAGAATCTAAGAATTCTAAGGCGTCGTGACAAATACATCTCGCACCAGGTGTTTAATGTAACTAAGCATAAGTACACTGTTAAACCTTTGTTTAAATTAGTTAAGGCTTAGAGCCCAAATACAACAAGTGTCTCCTACAACAGGGAGGAAAAAGTGATTTTAGGAAAAAACATAATTCTGAGAAATGCATAAAGCTTCAACTTAAAAACTATAAAGAACATGAAATGAATAATCAAACAGGGATATTCTTTAACATTCCTATGTATAGTGCGAAATGTAGATTTATGAGAAAAAACAAGATATAAGAATATAGAAAATTAACTATTCCATTACCAATTGGTTAGCAGCTAGTATGTGGATATAAAACTCCAAGAATTATAATACTGAATATTAATGTTTTACAAGTGAAGGTTTCAAACAAGACTGAATTATTTAATGAACACAACTGTTTAGATGTAACATGACAATATGACCTCAATGTTTATTATAACATCTGTTTGGTATGACAATATGATACGATGTGATACACTGATATGATACACTGATATGAGAATCCTGAATCATTTAAGCTAGACTTGTGAAACTATAACTATGACTATTCTTACTCTTTACCTTTTCAGTGATTAGACACAATTTATAACAGATATTTATTGGCTGTGTAAAGATGATGATCTAAAGAAAGTATAGTCACCAAGATGATTAGTGCATGCACTTCACAGTAAAAATGAAATCATTTGTGATACTTTTATACAATGGAATAAATGAGATTATTAATTTTGAGGAAGTGAAAGTAGAGAATCTTAGAACTAAAAGATGTGTTGCAAGTGCTTATTTAAATTATGTTTTGAACTTTTTCTGAAGCTGTTAAAATTTAAGAAGCTAAAAGAACAACTCTAGGGAAAATCCTGATAAGGATCAGTGGTCTTGAGGATTGATTAAAACCGTTGGTTACGTACTGTAACCCCAGATTCTATGAGTATAGGCGTAGCCCTTTAAGGCTGTCGCTGATGGGTTTATCCTGATATGCGAAGCATTGCACTGAAAAATTTAGTCCACACCCACCTGCTGTGTGGGCCCCACCCGGTCCGTATAAATTACGTTAGGAGCGGGAAATCGGCTCCCAAAATAGCTTTTTCTTCAGCCATTTAGGAGCCAGTGAGGCCCAACGCTTAAAGGGCTATGCCTATACTCATAGAATCTGGGGTTACAGTACATAACCAACGTTCTATTTCGTATAGGCTTCGCCCTTTAAGGCTGTCGCTGATGGGTTAAGGGCGAAGCGGATGTTGTCCTCGCCTCACTGGGTCCATTCGAACACCGTATGAAGCAGAAGCTTGCCCAAAAAAAACGTCTTGTCACTCAGCTCCCCATGTGCGTAATTACGCATTGCGTAATTACGTGTGCCATGCACAGACGCATGTTGTGTAATTATGCGTTCTGAATGCATGAACGCCTCAGAAAAGTTTCAACGGGGAGGGAAAAATGCTGAAAAGAGCCATGAACCAACCGGTTTACGGCTGAACAGTATGAACAGATTAATAATAATAGGAGAGCTGATTATTAATCAAATGAACTGATTGGTAACAATAGTCATGAACTGATTAGTGACAATAGAACCAAAATAACAATCACAATTTGTGATTGATAACAACATCTCACACTGTAATGCATGCAGACAGATGTGAGTTAAACGGAGTTCCATGAAACAACAATATTCATTCTGTAAACACTAAGGACAGAATGTGTCACGGAACGAGCCGTCACATCACATAGATAAAAGCGAATTAATGAACAGGGTGTTGACCATGCGGCCGCAGTGCAAAATGTTCTGCATTGTCATACCATTATGCAAGGCAGTCGAAGATGCGATACCCCTGGTCGAGTGTGATCTGAGGTTGACAGGAGGCTCTAAATCTGATGCTCTGTAGGCTTCAGAAATGGCCCCACACAGCCAGTGTGACAAGCGCTGGGTGGATAATGGGCGACCTGCAGATGCATCTCTATAATGTACAAACAAATGTTGACGCATTGCAGCTGTGCACGCTATGTAACACGTCAACGCCCACACAGGACAGAGAAGAAGAAAAGACGCTACTTCTTCTGATCTGTGGGGGAAGGGGTGGGGGAGAACTCCTCCAACGATATCGCTCTTGATTTAAAAGAGCTCGTGATGTTTTAGGCATAAAAGCTGGGTTTGGTCTTAAATCAGCTGAGCTGCTGTCAGCCTGAATTCTGAGACATGACGGAGCGACAGAGAGGGCAGATAAATCACTCACTCTCTTAGCGGATGTTAAAGCCAGTAGCAGGGCTGTTTAAAGAGACAAGAATTTAAGTGGAACCTGATCCAGAGGCTCAAATGGAGCTTTGATCAGGACCTGCAGGACCAGTGTTAAATCCCACTGTGGAGCAAGTGGGTGTGAAACAAGCCTGCGTCTCTGTACACCTTTTAGAAAACGCTTCATCCGCGGATGATTAAAAACTGTTCTGTTTCCGAACCCTTCGTGGCAGGAAGAGATAACTGCAGCGTACGTTTTAATCGTGCTGGACGCCAAGTTCTTGTCCATCAGCTGTTGTAGAAAGGACAGCATGCCACCTAATGGACATGAGGTGGCCTCTACACCCTTCTCTGTACACCAGCGCTGAAAAGCTGTCCGCTTTGATGTGTACAGCGCTGTGGTAGATGCAGCACGTGAAACCTGAATTGTGCGCACTACATCTTGTGGGAGACCCATCCTCTCTAAGCGGATCCGTTCAGCGGCCAGACCCACAGGTGCTGGCCTATTTCTGGGTAACTCCTGGTCTCTCCTCCTGCCTTGAGGAGAGCGTCCTCCCTCCACGGCAGTTTCCACGGGCGCCCCGACAGCAGGCGTCACAGGACTGGGAACCATGGTGTGCTCACGCGTTCGGGGGCCACCAGGAGAGCTGTCAATCCCTCTTCCTGAACTCGTCCAGGAACCATAAAATCAGAGGAGGTGGAGGAAAACGCGTACAGAAGCATTTTGGGCCATGGGCTGTGGGCAAATGCATCCACTCCCAGCGGTGGTTTGTCTCGTGGCTCAGAGAAAACCATAATTGACACTGAGCATTTTCTCGTGTCGCAAACAGGCCCACAGCTGCTATTTAAATCTGAGTCAAAATGCTCCATCAGAGGATGATTAAAGGTTGTTCTGTCTCCGACAACTTTGAGACAAGAGGAAAAACATGGCTGTAACATACGATAATCGTGCTGAACGCCAGATTTCTGTCCATCGACTGCTGCAGAAAAGGACAGCATGTCGTCCAGTGGACATGAAGTGGCCTCTACGCCTTCTCTGTACACCTTTTACAAAACGTTTCATCAGCGGATGATTAAAGCTGTTCTGTCTCGAAAATTTTGTGACAGGAAGAGATGGCCGCAGTGAATGTTTTACACGAGTTGAACGCCAGATCTCTGTCCATCAGCTGCTGCAGAAAGGACGGCACAACTCCTAGTGAACATGAAATGGCCTCTACACCTTTCTCTGTACAGCAGCGCTGAAAAACTGACCACTTGACGTGAACAGCGCTGTGGTGGTTGTAGCACGTGAATCCTGAATCGTACGCACTACATCTTGAGAGAGATCCATCCTCTCAAAAAGATCCGCACATCGGCCAGACCACAGGTGCTGGCCTATTCTGATTAACTCCTGATTGCTCCTCCCGCCTGGAGGAGAGCGTCCTCCCTCCACGGCAGGTTCCACGAGCGCCCCGATAACAAGTGTCGTAGGCCTGGGAACCATGATGCGTTCACGCACTTGGGACAGAGGAACTGTCAGTCCCTCTTCCTGAGCTCGGTTCAGAAAACCGTGATATCAGAGGGAGAGAGGGAGGTGAGAAGCATTACAACCACAGGCTTTGAGCAGACATGTTCACCCCAGTGGTGGATCGTCCCATGGCTCCACGATAATTATAGTTGACATTGAGCGTTCTCTCGTGTTGCTACACGTCCACAGCCGCTCGCAGGATTTCTGCCGTGTCTGAGCCATAGCTCTGGGTGGAAGGTCCCAGGTCCCCGTGCCGCAAAGGATCGTCTTTGGCCATCACATCTGTCCCCTGCTCAGAATACATGAGATGTACCCTACTCCATTGGAGAGCAGATTGGGTGTGCCCCACACAGCATCTGTCTCACAATGTGGCACATGGGTTGAGCGCATACATCTCCTGCCAGTTATGTATGCAACAGTCACTTGCTGTCTGTGTGAATCAAAAACTCTGATGATTCGCAGCTCAAAGGCAAAGTGTTGAATCACATTCAAAAAAACCCGTGCGACACTCCAAAAACATTTAAATGAGCTGCTGTGTGGAGAACCACAGCGCCCCAACAGCTCGTTAACTGTGTGTGCCTTTGTGAAGTCTGATATGTGTGACGTAGGTCTGCTGATGGAAAACAGCTGATATCACTCAACTGGTTCACGTGAGTTGCACTGCTGCCACCTGTCTGTACAAACTGTTCAGCAGCAGCAGGTGTCCAGATAAAGCAGAATTCTCCCCCCTGCCCTGTGCGGCGGCTGCAGAGCGGCTCGGGCACATTAATGGAATGTTGTTTCTCACAGTTCAAAATTGACAAATCTAGAATTAATCTCATCTTTCCAGTTCGTTGGGACCAGGGAGTGACGAGAGAGGAACCCTGCGGTAAACCAGCTGCCCGATGAAGTAAACGAAGAAGCTCAAAAAGGCAGCTGGAAGGGCCCCTGGGAGCTGACAACGTGGGCTCAACTGGTAGCAGAGGTAATCCTAAACCAAGATCTCCCATTAATCGACCTGCCGGAGGTTCCTCGAGAGGCAGGTACCAGGCACACAAATCTAAACTACCACACTACCAGCCTGGATGCATGGGCAAAACATGGGGCTAGACCCAAGCAAAAAACAGCTGAGTATCTAGTGACCCCGGAAGCCTGGGAGAGGAAAGGAGTGCTGCAGATTCCCAGAATGGCTGCACAACGGGTAGAAACTCCCATAAGGCCAGACTCCACCCAGAGGGTTAGAGTTTCCGTGCAGATGATCATTGCACCATACAGGGGAGTGTACTCCGTTGGGGCCACAATCCAGCCGATCGAAGACAGTAAGAACGACACTTAAAAGCCTCAACTAGGCAAAACGGACAAAATACAAAGTGTACTGAAAGCCTGGGCCGGCAAGACGTTCCAGAGGAGATGAAAATTCACAGACAAGAAAATGAACGAGTAAGAACCAACCTAAGGGGTGCTAGACTCATCAACGGATCTCATCGCAGAAAAAGGTTAGAAAAACGATTGCTAATAGGTATTGTAAGATGCCCTAGCCCCATCTGGGGAGGAAGAGATAACATAAAATTACCTGAAATCATCGAGGAATGTTGGTCATGGGACATGACCACGCTAAGAACTGTCCCGGACTGTTGGCCATGCGAAATGGACTTCTTCCCAAGATCTAAGGAACAGCCCCGTGAGTACGTATGGAATATGTTATTTCAAAGAGCCAGAACTGGGCCATACGAGCCAGCCCTGATTGTCAGAAGACAGCTGGTAAAATTAGACCGACCCAGAAAAGATTATTCAATTTTTACAAATAAAACAAAGAATTATTACAGCTCGAGTGTAAGAACCTTCCGCAAACCAGACCTCACCAGGGCGGCTCCAAAGATTATTGGCTTCATGTTAATAAGCGACCAGTGGGGATTACCATACAACCCCAGCCCGATGGGGACACCATGGATCTTTAATGTCGTTTATCTGCAAGTGTTGGGATGGCAGGTTAAGGTCAAGTGGGACCCCAACTACGGAGAGCCTCACCAAACGGAATATTGTGAAATCTCGGTGGGAGAACTAATAATTTGGGCAACAAGCCCAACCTTGAGAACGAAGATCCATCAAAGGGAACGTGACATGTATCGGGTAGTAGTCCCTGCGAATGCTATACGGCCGAGTTTTGACGCCTGTCAACCACTGGAATGGATACCCCATGAGATCGGCATACCGGGCGACTTTATCTTACAGGGGGCACCCCCTGGTCAGCACAGTAACCTCACAAATGGAGGTGGGCGCGCCGTACAGACAGTATGAGGCAAAATCACGCGAATATGCCAGACGACGGGAGCAAGAGACAATGGATCATTTCCACAGGGGAGAAAGCCCGCTCGGTACCATCTTTAACGGGCTAGAAGGTCCCCAACTGGAGCCCACCGGGTGGAGTGTCCACCAATGGAAGTGGGTGTGTAGAGGATTACGATTACGACCACTCATGTCACACCCATCACCCCTCTGTCTAGAACTCTATAAGGAACGAGTGACAAGAGAAGAGGGCAGAGCTCCAGGGGAAGTGAAGAGTGAAGCACCCAGGCTCATAACCCGTCGGGCAGAAAGTAATCCAATGCTGTCATGCCTGCTCGCGCCAGAAAGCCCATAAAGAAGGAATACATTATACACTCTAAGCCAATTGACGTAGCTGTAACCAACGTACTAATTCAATATGATCAAAAAAGCCCAAAAATACCAGCGATAATAACGGTTAATGAGATAACATGGCTCGACAAGCCACAACAAGACTTTTCTGTATGGGAAAACCCCTCCAAGAACTACTTCTATGAGAACACCCAGTACATCAGGAGACCTCGCCTGGATGAACCTGAAAAGAAATATGACCGGAGCCTGGCATTGCTCCCCCAATACAGCACCCCTATCTGCTCTTGCCCACCAGAGTCCCCATGGATATTCTATGTGGTCTATTTGACTGTATCTGGACTAAGAATCAAACTCAGGTGGGGACCCAACTATAGGGAGCCGTACCAGAATCAGTTCTTCGAAATTTCAGTAGGAGAAATGTAATCTGGACTATAAGCCCACCTATGTTGAAAGCCATCCAAAAAAAGGTATGTAAATCGGAGCGGTATGTATTAGAAAACCAGTACTTGCCCCTTAGAATAGTAGGGGATCGAATAATGACCCCCTACAATCGGTTGATAAGTTCAAGAGCAAGATTAGGATACAGGGTACAGGTGCTGTACAAAGGTCAGCCACTTATAACTCAGGTAGAAGTGTTAGCCGAAGAGGGCCAAAAAGAAATGGAGTATTATTCACTGATTACCCAACTTGGACCAATAAAAAGAAAAGAGTGGGCAGCCGCTTTTAAGCCATTATGGAGGAGATGTGAACACCAACCTGAACCCAAAAATTGGTTGGTGATGCAGTGGAAATGGGTGTGGAAAGGGTTGCAGCCTGGATTGCTACACCCCTCCCCACTATATCTGAAACTCCTTTGAGGGCGAGTGACTACAGTCAACAGACGCTCCGAGAGAAGGGCAAGAGCTAGGAGAAACACAGGCCCTTTTCCAAAATGGTCCCCCTGAAAAATAGAAACCCGAACAGCGATGATTCAAACAGCGAAGATTCAGATGATGAAGCGACCCCCAACCGACCTAAGGATTGTTCAAGGATTACGATTTTGGATAAAGCAGCTTGTCTACGTACCCTGATGCGTGGACTCGTAATGTTAATAGGCTTTGTAATGTTGTTGGTTATTTTGTATCAAGCCGGAATTAGGCCATGGAGCCTCACACATGTGACAGTCTCCCACGGGAGATCCAAGTATGCAAACATGACCTGCTGGGATATCACTCGAAGAAACATCTTCATGCCATGGAACCAGAATGAGACCATTCAAAATCAAACTTTGACTTGGAATCAAGTGAAACGAATGGGCTATCGAGCCTGGAGGAAAAAGCTGAACCTCACACCTGAATGAATAGCAGCTATCGACGCTGAGAATTTGACCGGAATAGCATGGACCATCACCGACCTGTTAGTCCTGCAAGATGGAGTTGTAGTTTGGATAGCAGTTTTGAAAAAAACAAGTTAAAAGAACAACAAGATGTAATTGGATTCACCCTGACAAAGAACCACCCGAATGGCAATGTGATCGGGCCTGCCGACCACTGCCAGGGTTGGCCCACCAAGGCCACTGGGATAAAGAAGTGATCTATCCCGCGTCACCAAAAGACGAAAGCTGTCGGGCGATTCTCCCTCGTTGGGAGTTCTGGGGCAACATCCATTTAGACTGTGACAAAATACCCCCACTCATTCAAAGAAATCACACTGGGACGTATCGGAACCGTACTAGAATTAAGACCATTCACACTGTAAGGCACAAGAAGGTATTCAAACCCAATGCAACTGACGTAAAGCCTCACCAACTACCTACTGAGGCCTATGAAACACCCCCGCCGGGCAATGTAATATACATGGTAAAGATAGAGTCCAATAATAACGGGGCAGAGTCAGCCGTGACAGAATATTGTAAGGAATACAAATTAAAGAAGCTCCCGATCTGCTATTGGAACCTGTATGGTGAGTGTAAATCTCAAAATTATTTACCAATAACCCCAGTAGCAAATCAAAGATAGCATTACTGGAGCTGGGCAGC
This sequence comes from Nematolebias whitei, assembly GCF_014905685.2. Taxonomy (NCBI): domain Eukaryota; kingdom Metazoa; phylum Chordata; class Actinopteri; order Cyprinodontiformes; family Rivulidae; genus Nematolebias; species Nematolebias whitei. The sequence goes on along the minus strand of NC_056505.1, from coordinate 51,599,681 downwards.
TATATTTCAGCCTGTTAATGCCTGGCACGAAGATTGGCTGAACATGACATTACCATGGGTATGGGTGGTCCCTGATTTGCCCCACTTCGAAGGTGACTTTGTGGAGAGGTATACCAGGAGTTACGCAGGCCTGATGGGACCATATTACTCAGACATGTATGTGCAGAGGCTGCCCAAAACAAATGAGCTACATAGTGCACCAAAAGGCGATTTTAATAAAATTGACGAATGTGTAGCCGAACGAATTTTCCTTAGCCTTAATAACTCAGTGTGGAAGAGTAGCAGGGCGTGTAGTGAGATAGGTCGGTTAGCTTTGTTTAGCTTCGGAGCTCCACTACACGTTATAATATCTGGACTAGTTCAAGTACCTGATATTATACTTAATTTAAACGGGTTCTCTCTTTTTCGAGCTACTTGGCAGATATGTGACAGAGATACTGTGTGGGAGATGGTTTAATCAGTGATGTGAGACGTTAATTTTCTTTGACCCATCAAAATGAATGTGGTCATTTATTAACAGAATCAAAATTTAACATCAAACATTGTACACGTGATTTTATTTATTTATTTATTTATTTAATTTTTTAAACAGGAAAAGATTAAAAGAAATCGGGCCTGGCTCAGCATAATTGCTGTTTTACAGCAGGTTCCTGTTCTGCAGAACATAAATTAAGCACACAGATATTCAGCATCACACCTCATCAATAGACATACAGACACATCACATTACAAAACACAAGAACAGCAGCATTTACACGGCAGACACCTAACAGTGATTGCAAAAGAAGGAGTCTAACAGATGACGCACATGAGTCTTCTTAAAAAGTGCCAATGTTGAGATGGATTTCACATGTTGTGGAGTGTCATTCCATGCTTTGGTGTAAACATAGAAAAACGATCTCTGTCCATAACAGTTTTTAAAGGCTGGTAGTGGCAATTGTCCGCTTGTAGCAGCTCTAGTTGAGCGACCATTTCCACACTTGGATTTAGGGATCAAAGCAGAGAGAGCTACATTATTAATACCATAAAAAACCTGGAAATACAACTTAATACTGCTGTGTAGGACATAATTTTGAAAAGTTAAAGCATTTGAAGAAGAAAGAGCTGTACAGTGATGAGTCCAACCAGGGAGTTTGTTGTGGATTTTGTAGGCCCTGTTGTAGAGCCTAGCGATGGGTTTTAATGTTTCATTAGTAGTGAGAGACCAGACAGGTAAACAGTACGACAGAGTTGAAAGTATTATGGCATGAAGATAAGTGTTGGAAACAGAAAATGTCAGATTTGATCTAATTTTGGAGTAAACATACATTTTTTGTTTCAGCTTAGTACATAAGGATTGCACATGATCATGATAAGTTAAATGAGAATCCAAAATAACTCCCAGATATTTATAAGTAGTGACAATAGAAAGAGGTTTGTTTAAAAAAGTAAGAGGATTTGATATAGTAAAATGTTTCCTAGGTGAGGAAAAATACATGCATACGGTTTTTTTTACATTAATCGTTAAGCGATTTTCTTGTAACCAGAAATGAAATTGCTGAAGATCTGCATGTAACTGACTGTTGATAGAATCAGTATTTGAACCAGACAGGAAAAGAACAGTATCATCAGCGTACATTAAAATATTAGAGTGATTAAGTACTTTTGGAAGGTCATTTATGTAAAGTAAAAAAAAGCAATGGTCCCAGTATACTACCCTGCGGGACTCCCACAGAGCATGGCAGTGATCGGGATATACAACTTCCATGTTTCACTACCTGACACCTGTCAGTTAAATAGGAAGAAAACATTTGTATTGCAGAAGAAGAAAGTTGAAAAGAAGTCAATTTTTGTAAGAGAGTATAATGATCGACTGTATCGAAGGCTTTACGGAAATCGATGTATACAGAACCAGTTATTTGACCTTTATTCAGAGCAGCACGTATTTGTTCAGTAAATAATATTAATGTTGACATGGTTGATCGAGAAGCACGAAAACCATGTTGGTTATCACTTAACATATTATTAACCTCTAAATGGTGAAGTAATTGGTTAAATAGTGTTTTTTCAAGTAACTTGGAAAAAGTTGGAAGAACTGAAATTGGTCGATAATTTGAAACATCAGTTGGATCGCAAGATTTGAAAATAGGAGTAATCTGTGCAGACTTCCAGGCAACGGGAAAAATGGACTGTGTAATGCATAAGTTAAGCAGGTGATGGAATAATGGTACAAAAGTGCTGAGATGCGTTTTCAGGAAGTTCATATTTAACTTGAATATATCACAGGCATGTGAGCTTTTTAAAGACTGTAATATATCCAATATATCAGTCTGTGAAATTTCTGAAAAGGAAAACATCTCAGAGGTGTCACATGATTTAGATGACTTTGGCCTATTAGAAGGCCCAGATAACAAATCCCGAACAGAAGAAACAAAGTATTCATTAAATTGGTTAGCAATTTTTTCGTGATCAGAAATAAGCACACCTTCTACTGAAATCTGTAAATTTTTGTTGAAAGTTTTGTTGTTATTTTCTCCTGTTATAGATTTAATTGTTTGCCACAATGTTTTTGGGTTTGTTCCAGCTGAAATAATTTGCCTTTCAAAATACTGTTGTTTAGCTTTACGTAATTCAGCAGTGCATTTATTTCGATAATGATTAAAATGCAACTTATTTTCAGGTGTTTTTGATAGTCTATAAGTTTTCAGAGAGGAGGCTTTCAGCTTTAAGAAGTGTATTATAGAAGCGTTCAACCATGGTATTTTATTTTGTCGGATTGGAATTTTACAAGTTGAGATATATTTTTGCTGAATATTCTCTAATTTATTGTAGAAATTTGTTAAAATATGATTAGGATTTGACAAATGAATGTCTTCACTCCAATCAGTATTTTTAATTTCCGCATTTAACATAGTTTGTTTTGAGTGTGGAATCTTTTTATGTAAATTATGTACATGACATGTTGTTTGCTTAAGATTTTTTCTAATGACAAAAATTAGTGAATGATCTGAAACTGACGTATTTATGACTCCAGATATACCATATATGGAAGGACGATTTATAAATATAAGATCTAAAATGGAGTTGCATGTTTTACCAAATCTAGTCGGCGCCTTAATTAGTTGTTGGAGCCCCAGCTTTGTGGCCATGGTTTTTAGGGACTGGGAAGCTTTATCTGCCCAATTCATATTTATATCCCCAAGAATCACAAGCTCCTTGGATTTGATACCTTTTATGACATCAGTAAGCTGCGCTAAATATGTAGCTGAGTTAATATTTGGGGGCTTGTATGTAACAACAACCGTAACTGAAAGAAAATTTGTAAGTTTAATTTCTAGTTGCAGAGATTCTGATTCAGTTTGTAGTTCTGTTATGGAGTGTAGATATTTTTTATGTACATAGACTGCAACACCACCTCCAGTCTTATCCTGGCGGTCTCTACGGTATAACAAGTAATCCTCAATTGAAAGAAAAGAATCTGGTATAACAGGAGTTAGCCATGTTTCTGATATTGCCATAACCTGTGCTTTTGTTTGAGCAAGTATTACTTTAAATTCATCTAGTTTTGGTACAAGACTTCTCATGTTAAGATGACAGATTTTGAAACCTCTAGTTTTACCAAGCTGGTTTAACGTTCCTGGATTTTTCTTTAAACAGGATGATTTCTTACACTTCTTTACTGATGTACAGTTCAAACCTGTGATAACAGCAGCTTGTGTAACCTTTTCAGAATATAATGTTAGTGGCTGTGTAGACTGTAGTCGAGTTGGATTTACATGAAATACACCTGTGTGCAAGCCCAGGGCCAAATTATTATTAAAAACATGTGTATAAAAACTCAGAAAGTACAGAAAAATAGACATAAAAACATTTTTATCCGGACCAGGATTAAGTTCAATATTTCCAATGACTAAAAGAATATTAAATAAAAGTCTTAAATGTTGTTTTCGATTTGTGAAGACGGAGTTTGTTTTATCCGTGCCTTTAAAACTTAAGTTTTTTACCCACTTGTGAAAAACGGTGACGTAGGCCGAGATAACTACCCGTTCAGGGGGGGACCCAGGTTGAAGTAATATGCTCTTACAGCTGTTTTTTGTGACGCTGAGTGACGTACACTTCAATGTCCAAGCAGCATGTTCCCCATAATGTTGGACCGGGGCACACACCCCAGATCCAACAGCTCCAGGTTGATCCTCGATCCAAGAACAGGGCATGGTTGACATTAACGCGTATAGGTGACAGGGAAGCCGGCACACCTCACCGGCTGGACCGGCCGCTCCGCCCCCTCTCCCGCCGCCACACGTCCAGGTCCGGCAATCCACCTCAGGCATCCCCTCCAAGCGCGAAACACCGTCCGAGGTCCGATGGACTTCATCCATGTCCGCTGCACCGCGCAGACACGCCACAACAGCAGCAAGCCAGAGAACCCAGCCCAGCCGACGAGGTAGATGATATACACCTGTGTTTAAGCAGCCTGCGGCTGACGCCGGTGTGCACGCCGCAAGGCGTTTGTTGGCTGTTGTTATTTTTTTAGTATGATGTTGGTCATATGCATCCTGGATCTTTCGCCGTTGTAGCATATAGAGCAACAGCAACACTAGGACTGCAGTAATTCTGGTCAAAAACAGACCTGCAGACGCCTGTAGAGCCAGATAGATTGTGTTTCCCTGCAGCAGTGATGCCCAGTTACATGCTTCCGCCGCCATCTTGGTTGTGTTGCTTGGGTGATTATTCTGATTGAAGCAATAACACAGCTTAACTAATTACAACAGACATTTATGAAAATATCTGGATGATTTACTGGCAAGGTAAAAGAGTTTTAAAGATGGGAAATGAAGTTTAAATGGAGAGAGATGGTGTGTGAGGGAAAATGTGTCGACGAAGAACGGCACCCTCCATTCGAACCCAGCTTAACCCACGGTACACTTCGCAGTTGAAGATCGACTTTTTACCTTTCTGAAGATATGTCAGTTCCGGCGTAAAGTTCCACTTCAAGCCACCTTTCAGCGTCTCCGTAAGGATAGCAGAGAACCGTCCGGAGTAGTGACGGTACTTCGTTCAACAGCAGCTCACCTCTCGGGTGGGCTCGCATGAGCTGTGAGCCCGTCAGAGTTCCACTCAGATGTGGAAGATTCCATAATCCCCACGAGACTCGGAAGAACTCCCAACTAACTCCAGCCCTTCAGAACTTTCATTCGGTTCTGCTCCCAGAACTTCTGTTCTTCCCCAGAACTTTGAACTGACTGGAACTAGGAAGTATCGACTTTTTAAAGAGTTAGCTTCCGGTCCCTTTTTGGGAAATCCTTATTGGTTGAAAGAACCAACAGGGGTGTGGTTTTAGTGACGTAAGAGGTTACTACAAGTCAGAAAAACAGTGAGATGTTTTTGGAACAGACAGAGAAATGTTTAGGCGAGATGACAGACCACAGGTGCCAGCAGTTTCTTATTTCTGTCTGATAGGTTTAAAAACATGACAGTTCGTTCCAATAAACTTGTTTGCGACTGTCTCCGACTTTTGAACGACATCACTCCTTCTCATTTCAGACAGAAGATCAAAAAAATTCATAATTACTCTGTAACAGACATTAACTTGATTTCTACTTTGAATGAGGATTAAAAAATCATTAATACTGTTTCACAGTTGATTTAAAATGAGTAGTTCACTTAAACATTTAAAATGGTTTGAACTAAACACACTTTTGGATTATCAAGACATTTGTAAAAATAGTAATGACAATAAAAAGAGAGTGTTCTTTCAATTGATTAGTTCAGGACACACTTAGAAAGTCTCTGGATGAGCTTAGTTTGTATTTCTGGACTCAAATCAATGGAATAACAGTTCCTGTCCCACGAAGGTCCTCAGCGTCAGGTTTTGACCTGAGGCTTAGTTCACTACAGTATCGAAGTCTGGGGTAAAGCATGTAAAACAATTACAAACCCACTTTTTATTTTACAGAAAAGAGCAGTACGAATTATCACCAGACAAAAATTAAGACATTCATCAAATGTATTGTTTTGTCAACTCCAGATATTGAAATTCTATGATTTGGTCAATTACAGCATTTTGCAGATTATGTATAGGGCTCATAAAATCATATTGCCCGTCAATATTCAAGTACATTTTATTAAAAGGGAGAGTGTTTATTTTCTTAATGGGATAGAAATGTTTGTGAAGCCTTATTTCAGCACTAGTTTAAAAGAACGATCCTCTGTAATCCAGGGGATAGCATTATGGAAAGGTCTGGACGATACATTTAAAAATGCCAGATCTCAACATATATTTAAGAGAATGTTAAAGGAGAGTTATTTGACAGAATACAAAAAACTCCAAATTGAATCCACTAAAGTTATTGTTTGAGTTGATGATGTTGTTCTTTAGATGATCTTGTTTTTACATCACTGAAGTTGTTGCACGTCTTGCTTTTTGTTTTTGTTTGGTAACAAGACAGTAAGGGTAAAAAAGGGGCAGATATTATAAGATTAATTCTTCTTCTGCTGCCTTTCATTTTATTTTGACTGTACACATTTTTTTCATTATTTTTGAGTTGTTATTGTTTTAATGCAAAAAAGAAAAGCTTTGCAGAGAGTGGTGAAGGCTGCACAGAAATCTGTTGGAATCAGTCTCCCCACCATCACAGACATCTACACCTCCAGATGCAGGAAGAGGGCCACCTGCATCATGAAGGACCCCACCCACCCAGCACACACACTTTTTGCCCCACTCCCCTCAGGAAGGAGGTTAAGGAGCATTAAGTGTAGAACCACTAGACTGAGGAACAGCTTCTACCCTGAGGCTGTTAGACTCATGAATCTCTAACTAGAATAATCACTGTGAAAAACCATATCATGTTGCTGCTGATCTGTTTCATGTTGCTGCTGATCTGTTTCATTGTTGATGTGTTCATGCGTGCACATCTGCTCACAGACTCATGTTCATGTTTGTGCTGATGTTCAATGTTTTATGTTATGAGTGCTTAGTGTATATTTAGTTGATGTTTTTCTTAGTTCATATCTTAGATGTTATTACTGTTTTTCTTATACATTTTATTGTTGGATGTAACTGGGACCCTGCGTACATAATTTCGCTCCACCACATGTACCACATGAGGTGCGAATGACAATAAAGAAACTCTGACTCTGACTCTGAAATGAATAAATAAAATAAATAAATAAATAAATATATATATACATATATACATACATATATCTACATATATATATATATACATATATACATATATATACAAATATACATACATATACATATATACATATATATATACATATATATATACATATATATACATATACATATATACATATAAATATACATATATTTATATATATATACATATGCATATATGCATATACATATATACATATATATACATATAAATATATATACATACATATATATACATATATACATATACATATGTATATACATACATATATACATATACATATATAAACATATATACATATATATATATATACATATATATACATATACATATATACATATAAATATACATATATTTATATATATATACATATGCAAATATGCATATACATATATACATATATATACATATATACATATATATACATATATACATATATACATATATACATATATATATATAGGTATATATATATATGTATATATATATATATACATAAATACTGATATATACATATTCTTCTCTTTCGGCTGCTCCCTTTTTCAGGGGTTGCCACAGCGAAGTAAGTCGCACAAAGACTTGGCAATTATTTTTACGCCGGATGCCCTTCCACAGCCCTCTGTGCAGAGCAGGGAGCTGCTATCTAGGACTTCTGGAGGAGCAGATACATACATAAATACAAACCGGATTCCAAAAAAGTTGGGACACTAAACAAATTGTGAATAAAAACTGAATGCAATGATGTGGAGGTGCCAACATCTAATATTTTATTCAGAATAGAACACAATCACAGATCAACAGTTTAAACTGAGAGAATGTATCATTTTAAGGGAAAAATCTGTTGTTTCCAAATTTCATGGCGTCAACAAATCCCAAAAAAGTTGGGACAAGTCCATTTTTACCACTGTGTGGCATCCCCCCTTCTTCTTACAACACTCAACAGACGTCTGGGGACAGAGGAGACCAGTTTCTCAAGTTTAGAAATAGGAATGCTCTCCCATTCATGTCTAATACAGGCCTCTAACTGTTCAATCGTCTTGGGCCTTCTTTGTCACACCTTCCTCTTTATGATGCTCCAAATGTTCTCTATAGGTGAAAGATCTGAACTGCAGGCTGGCCATTTCAGTACCCGGATCCTTCTCCTATGTAGCCATGATGTTGTGATTGCTGCAGAATGTGGTCTGGCATTATCGTGTTGAAAAATGCAGGGTCTTCCCTGAAAGAGATGACGTCTAGATGGGAGCACATGTTGTTCTAGAACCTGAACATAGTTCTCTGCATTAATGGTGCCTTTCCAGACATGCAAGCTGCCCATGCCACAAGCGCTCATGCAACCCCATACCATCAGTGATGCAGGCTTCTGAACGGAGCATTGATAACAACTTGGGCTATCCTTGTCCTCTCTGGTCCGGATGACATGGTGTAGTGAACTAGGCCTGAGGTCAAATCCTGACCTTAAGGACCTTATGGGACAGAAACTGTCATTTCATTGATTTGAATCCAGAAATACAGGTTGACCCATCCTGAGACTTTCTTTCTTGAATTGATCAAGTGAAAGAACACTACTTTCTATTATCATTACTATTTTACAAATGTTTTGATAATCAAATTGTGTTAGTTCAAACCATTTTTAAATGTTGAAGTGAACTACTCATTTAAATCAACTGTGAAACAGTATTAGTGACTTTAATCCTCATTCAAAGTAGAAATCAGGTTAATGATGCATTGTCTGATTTTCTGTCTTCAATGAGCAAGTGTGTAAGTTGGTCAAAGTTCAAGTTTCGGTCAACTGCAAGTTTACTGAAAAAGAAATGTCATGTTTAACTTTTAAAGCAAGATACTAGAGAATTGACTCCACGAAGTCTGAGTTCTTCATAATATCTTTTGTCTGTTCTTAAACAATCTAATCTTTTTCCTTGACTCTTAATAACCTCTCACAAAACACACCTCTGTTTGGTCCATCGACCAATCAGAAAGTTCTCAAATGAACCGGAAGTGAGCTCTTTTAAAAGGTGCAACACTTCCTAGTTCAAAGTGGTTCCAGCTCCAGTCGAAGTTCTGGAGAGCTCAGTAGTTCTGAGAAGTTCTCAGCTGTTCTGGGAAGAACGCTGAGGAGAACGCTGAGAGAATGCTGTGAGTTAGTTCCAGAGTTCAGAAGGCTGGAATTCAGGATGCTGGAGGAAGAAAAATAAGCTGAACGGGAGAAGATCAGGGGAATTATGAAATGTCTGTTCTGGATGATCTCACGACTCCTGAGGTTTAGCTGTTCTTACGGAGACGCTGGAAGAGTTGAAAGGAAAGCTCTACACCAACGCTGAAACTATCATCTGCAAAGGTAAAGAGTAGATCTCAACCAAAGTGTACCGTTGGGTTAAGCTGGTCCAAAGGAGCGTGCTGTTCTGGTTATAACAGACAAATTCCCTCACCCATCTCTCTCAAGATAAACTTCATTTTCCATCTTTAAAACCCTTCTATCTGCTAGAAATCATTCCAGATATTTTTAGAAGTGTCTGTTGTACAGCTGGAAGCAACGGAAAATCATGGCCGAATGGTTTTCCTGATTGTAAAGCTGATTGTTTTAACCTGTTGTTGTTGAAATCATTTGCCAAATTAATGTAAATGTGTGATGTTAAAATTTTGATTCTGAAAATAAATGACCACGTTCATTTTGATGGGTCAAAGATAATTAACGTCTCACGTTACATTTTTAATTATTCAATGCACGATATTATCCAGTCCAGAAAAATGAAAGAATCCATTTAATTTGTGAATATATACAGCATATGTTCATCTACAATGGCGTCCCAATGTTCCATAAAGAACTTCAAATCGTGACTCATCTGACCACAGAAAAGTCTTCCATTTTGCCACACTCCATTTTAAATGACCCCTGGCCCAGTGCAAACGTCTGAGCTTTTGGAGCTTGCTAAGAAATGGCTTCCTCTTTGCACTGTAGAGTTTCAGCTGGCAACGGCGGATGGCACGGTGGATTGTGTTAACTGACAATGCTTTCTGGAAGTATTCCTGAGCCCATTCTGTTATTTCCTTGACAGTGGCATTCCTGTTTGAGGTGCAGTGACGTTTAAGGGCCCGGAGATCACAAGCATCCAGTAGAGTTTTACGGCCTTGACCCTTACGCACAGCGATTGTTCCAGATTCTCTGAATCTTTTGATGATGTTATGCACGGTTGATGATGATAACTTAAAAGTCTTTGCTATTTTACGTTGGGTAACACCATTCTGGTATTGTTGCACTATCTTTCTGCACAACAATGGTGGAATTGGTGATCCTCTTACCATGTTGGCTTCTGAGAGACACTGACACTCTGAGAAGCTCTTTTTATACCCAATCATGTTGTCAATTGACCTAATTAGTGTTAATTGGTCTTCCAGCTGTTTGTTATATGCTCAATTTCATTTTTCCAGCCACTTATTGCTACTTGTCCCAACTTTTTTGGGATTTGTTGACACTGAAATTTTGAATCAACATATTTTTCCTTTAAAATGTTACGTTTACTCAGATTAAACTTTTGATTTGTCAATTATGTTATATTACGAATAAAATATTGGCATTTTGCATCTCCACATCATTGCATTCATTTTTATTCACAATTTGTTTAGTGTCCCAACATTTTTGGAATCCGGTTTGTACATAAAAACAGACATATACATAAATACACATATATATACATATATATATATACACACATATATATACATATACATATATACATAGATACATAGATATGTGTATATATTCAATTCAATTCAATTCAATTCAAACATACTTTATTTATCCCAAAGGGAAATTTTTTATTGTTGTAACTCGTTATCCTCATTTCATTAAGAGATGTTATTGATACTGATGACTGTAGTCAGGAAGGATCTCTGTAAAGATCCATCTCACAGTGGATCCTAAAAAACTGGCTGCAGATG
>NC_056505.1:51585150-51588482 GCF_014905685.2 Nematolebias whitei | reverse complement strand
GCTGCATCCAAACCATACACCACCAAGTGCAATGCAAAGCATCGGATGGAGTGCAGTGTTCTATTTCGTATAGGCTTCGCCCTTTAAGGCTGTCACTGGTGGGTTTATCCCATCATGCAAAGCATCGCACTGAAAAAATTAGTCCATGCCCACCTGTTGTGTGGGTCCCACCCGGTCCGTATAAATTACGTTAAGAGCGGGTAATCGCTCCCAATTTTCTTCAGCAAGCTAATAGCTCTGTCAGAAGATCGAAGAAGGGAAGTTGTACAGCTTGACCGGCACAACCTTTGTTAAGGCTGCCGGGCGTCCCGCCATGCCAACCTCCTGCCGTCCCGGTGAGTTCTCCTCCCCTAGGAGAAGCAGATGAGCAGCCTTGTTTCAAGGTAAGCACAGAGGAATATTTCTCAGTGGCGGGTCGCTACACGCTGGACGACGCCATCAAACCTTTTTTCCTTTTAATGCCGACTCTTGGAGAGAATCGGATGGTTCCTCTGGGACAGGCAAAGTTAGTAGCAGCCCCCACTGCTCACTCCCTCCATGAGAGCGTAGTGTTGGAACGAGGGGGGCTGAGCGAATGCTCACCCCCGCCCCCCCGGGCCTTTTTGCATCGGCAATCACACCGTTCCCAGCTGTCGGTGCCCTCATCTCGGAGCTGCCTGGCATAATCCAGGAGGCGGATGACATGAAGGGACTTTTTTTTCCGTCCCTCTCCTTCCCCCGCCCAGATAGGACGATCTAGCGGGAAGGTTTTTTGGCTCCACCCCGTCTCGCCGTCCTGATCCCATCTGGCTTCGTTTTCCCAGCAGTGACGTCCTACTGGAATGAGGCTGCAGCCGGACCTGGTAGACTGAGAGAGCCGGTTTCCATATTCGCACCCATCACCAGAGTGGAGGAGTTTTACTGAGCAGAAATTCCCTCGGTGCTCCCCTGGAGCCAAGCCTGGCGGATGCTCTCGGAAAGAAGATGTCCAGGTTGGACCAGCGTCCTACACCTCTGGGGAGGCATGACCAGACGGTGACGTCTCAGCATCTCAGAGGCCGGAGGGACAGACCTGCCTCAGGAGACGAAGAGCTCCCTCTGCAGGGCATCTGACGTCACCCTCAACCTGTGTGCCTCGTCTGCTGTCTGCCTGTCTCACATCGCAACCTGGATGTCAATGGTTCAGAGGTCCACCTGGCTTGTCACTCCCCCTCCCTGTCAGGGAAGCTACAGATGAACTCGCTGGAAGGCCCCATCACGACGGACGCGCTGTTCGGAACCAATTTTCAAGGACATGCTCGAGAAATCGAAAAAGCCGGAGGAGGTGTCGGAGACTGTGCGCCATCTGATCAAGCCGCACTCCTCCTCTTGCCCCCCCGCCCGCTGGAGAGAGTACCGTGGCAGCAGAGACGCGCCACAGCTGCAACAGCGTCTTCACGCTCCGCCGCCAGCCCCTACCGTCAGAGTACAGCCCTCCTCATCCCGACAAGCCGCAGGGCTCACGGGGGAGAAGATTTTAAAAATGATTCATTGCGGAGGATGTGTGTGTGTGCATAATGATGGTTTGAGGTTTTGGAATAAAATGTAAACATCATTCAGGAATTAAAGTGTCTGATTTCAGCCTGACTGTCAGTTCGTATGATCTCACAGCAGTTTTTTCTCACACATCCTCCACACAAGCGAGCCGGTGTACTCCAAACAAGGTTTAAATCACCGCAGCCCGAGAAAACACAAAATGCGCGCGTGAGTGACACAGCAGCCAAAGTGAATGTTTTCAGCAGAACGAGTCCAGTGGGAAACCTCGCTCTCAGCCCAAGCTGTGCGCTGCCTCCTCAGCGCATGCCAGCTCACATCAGCATGGATGCGAGCCCGCAGCCTGAGCTCGGCACAGAAGCGCCGTGCCCCCGCGGCATCGGCAGCCCTCACCTACATGGTTCCGCATGCCCACGAGCGCTCGCACCTTCCCTTGGCGCACGCCAGCCCACATCAGCATGGATGTGAGCCTGCAGCCTGAGCGTGACACAGTAGCACCACGCCCCTGCGGCAGCAGCAGCCCTCACCCACGGCCCCGCATGCTCAGGGGCGCGCATCTTCCCTCAGCACACGCCAGCTCACATCAGCATGGATGTGAGCCCATAGCCTGAACGCAGCACAGTAGCACCGTGCCCCCGCGGCAGCAGCAGGCCTCACCTACGGCCCCGTATGCTCAGGGGCGCACACATTTTCCTTCAGCGCATGCCAGCTCACATCAGCTTGGATGTGAGCCCGCAGCATGAGTGCGGCACACATGACGGCGGTGATTGGCGTCCGTAAATAACGTGACGCAGCATAAACGCGTGCCCGCTTCCCGAACGTTACGTGGAGTAGCAGCGAGCGTGCGCTCTAGACAGATGGATAAACCGTTTTTATCAGCAGGGGATTCACGCTGCAGTTACAGCTCAAACCCCCGATTTGGAGGAACTTTAGAGACGTTTCTGTCATCTCCAGAACAGATCTCGTCCCCCCACGCAGAAGTTCAGGAAATTCTGATAAAAAATGTAATTTCCAGGGTTCCAGAAGTAGAGGAAAACACAGCGTTCTACTCTCGTCACTTCCTGGTCCCAAAACGGACCGGAGGGATGAGACCCATCTTAGATTTGTCAATTTTCAACTGTGAGACAACATTTCCATTCAAAATGCATCGAGTCGGCTCTGCAGCTGCTACACAGAGAAGGGAGGAGAATTCTATTTTAGCTGGACGATCTGTTGCTGCTGACCCGCTTTTCCAGACAGGTGGCAGTAGTGCAACTCATGTGAAACTGGCAGAGTGATAACAGCTGTTTCCATCATCAAGTTATTAAGGACGTGTCACCTGCTCACACGGTGCGATGCGTCCAGAGGTGGTCCTCTCATTTGTGTGTGGACCCGGTGAGGCAGAAGAGATGGTTGATCGGTGAGAATCGACTTGAGACATGTGGTGGAGCGAAATTATGTACACAAGGTCCCAGTTACATCCAACAATAAAATGTATAAGAAAAACAGTAATAACATCTAAGATATGAACTAAGAAAAACATCAACTAAATATACACTAAGCACTCATAACATAAAACATTGAACATCAGCACAAACATGAACATGAGTCTGTGAGCAGATGTTCACGCATGAACACATCAACATGAAACAGATCAGCAGCAACATTGAAACAGATCAGCAGCAACATGATATGGTTTTTCACAGTGATTATTCTAGTTAGAGATTCATGAGTCTAACAGCCTCAGGGTAGAAGCTGTTCCTCAGTCTAGTGGTTCTACACTTAATGCTCCTTAACCTCCTTCCTGAGGGGAGTGGGGCAAAAAGTGTGTGTGCTGGGTG
>NC_056505.1:51582094-51585050 GCF_014905685.2 Nematolebias whitei | reverse complement strand
CTGAGGAAGTCTCTCGGATGAGAGACGAAACGTTTCTACATTTTTTTGTTGATTTGCTTTGTTTTGTTTTTTTGAATGTCCAGAGGACCAGATTTAACTTTTTTAGATTTTTCTACCTGGATTATCGAGCATGCATCAGGATTAAGATCAATAAAAACAATTAAAACAGTTCAGTACAAATTCAGTGTGTGCTAAAAGCCAGGAAGTAAAAATGTGTTTTTAGAAGAGTTTTAAAACTGGACAGTGAAGGAGCTCGTCTGATGGGAAGAGGAAGATCGTTCCACAGTCTTGGAGCAGCAACAGAAAAAGCTCTGCCCCCTCTGAGCCTCCGTTTAGACCTTGGCACCTACAGGAGCAGCTGATCAGCTGATCTGAGGCACCGAGCAGGAGAGTATGGGTGAAGCAGCTCAGAGAGGTAGGATGGAGCAAGACCATTTAAACTTTTAAAACAAATAAAATAATCTAAAAATGAACTCTAAAATCAACAGGCATCCAGTGGAGTGAAGCCAGAGTGGGGGTGATGTGCTCCCTTTTTTGAACTCCAGTTAGAAGCTGAGCAGCAGCGTTCTGGGCCAACTGGAGGCGTTTGAGGAAGGACCGGCTGACTTTGAGGTAAAGCGCATTATAGTAATCCAGCAGAGAGGTGATGAAGGCATGGTTTACTGTTTCCAGGTGCTCTTTTGTGAGGATGGGCTTTATCTTAACCAGCTGTCTGAGGTGATACAAACTGGCCTTGACCACCACTTCAATCTGGGAATCTAGTTTAAAATCACTGTCCATTTTAAAACCCAAGTTAGAAACGTTTTCTTTACATGTGGTGCCAGAGGGCCCAGATCAACAGGGCAAGGTTCACAAGAACCACCAGGACCAAACACCATCACTTCTGTTTTATTAGGCCTGAGCAGCAAAGTGCTGCGAAGGCCTACTGTAATCGCTCAGTTCATTAGACCCGCCCAAGCAATTATTCCATCAAATGAATTGGCCATTTGGGGGGCTTAACTTATTCCAAAACTCACCAAATTTGGCAGACACATCATGACTGCTAAAAAATTCCATTTTTTAAGGGCATTGCAAAAATCGCAAGAGAAACGGCTCAAGAGTGCCACCTGGAAATTTTCAAAATACCTTCCGCATTAACCTTAGTTTTTAGTAGAAGCATGAAATTTGGTATACTTGTCCAATTCCCCAAGATGCACAGAAAACACTCCGACACTAATGTTGTACAATAAACAGGAAGGTGGCCATTTTGGAATGCCGTCCCGAATTTCACAACTTTTTGGCGGTTTACAGCCTCCGCATTTGAATGAAATACTCCTAGGTATTTTGCTCAATCAGTTTCAAACTTGGCCATTTTGGTCAAAAGCCATGGGGGACAAAAAAAGATCTAAACGGTGCGTTTCAGAGCATGTTGAAGGGGCGGGACCAGAACTCAAAGTCTGACATCTCGCCATGAAAAACAAAATGCTAAGAGCTCCTACATGAAAACTGTTTGAGACATCAAACCTTCATTGATTGATCCACATCTGGTCCCCTGCAAGACTAAACGGTCAAATCATGGGGAGTGGTGGTGCAGAGATTAGAAGATGGGCCTGTGATCGGAAAGTCGCAGGTTCAACTCCCAGTACCGTCAACATCAAAACGTGGGTGGAAAAGGTGAAACACCGACATCTGCCTCCACCCTCATTCGCCCCTCTCTGGGCCCCTGAGCAAGGCCTTTAACTCCCACCATTTGTTCGCTAAACAGGTCTCTCTTGAAAAAAAGTTATTGTGACTCAATGAAACTACCTGTATAAATAAAGGGTAAATGAATGACATCACTTAAGTGTAGTATGTCATATGCTGGATATATTCATACTTTTTCACGAGTTCCTCATCTTTCTGACTGTGTAAATGTCGTGCATTGAATTTAACAGAAATGCGAACGAGAGACGTTATTATCTTTGACCCATCAAATGAATGCGGTCATTTATTTTCAGAATCAAAGTTTAACATCAAACATTTACATTAATTTGGCAAAATATGAAAATAATAACAGACAAGTTTCACAGATAATGGACTTCAATCACACGGCGGTGATCGAGGACTTTGCTTCAGATATTTCTAAAATATCTGTACTGATTTTAAGAGAAAGGAGAGTTTAAGATGGAAATGGAGATTTATCTTACAGAGAGATTTGTGAGGGAATTAATCTGTTTGACCAGAAACGTGCACGCTCCTTCAGATCTCAGCTTGCGACGGTACGCTTGGTCGAAGTGGACTGTTACCTGGTTGATGATAGGTCAGCGTCGGTATAGGATCCTCCTTTGACTCTTTCAGCGTCTCCGTTGAGAGCAGCTGAAATCCTTCGAGAGTCGTGCGAGGTTATTCAAACAGAAGTTATAATCCCAAAACGTCTCTGGATCATCCTGAATGCGTTTGCATCCAAGAACTCTGAACTCCTCTCATCTCCTTAGCACTCTCTATCAGACTTCCGACATCAGACTCTTCAGCACTCTTGCAAGAACCGGGAAGTTGCCACATTTTAAATGAGTTGACTTCCGGGTCAATTTAGAGCTTTCTGATTCGTGGATGGACCAGAATAGAGGTGTGTTTTGTGACGTAAGATGTTATCAAAAGTCAAGGGCAGAGAATGAGATTGCTTAACAGACAGAAAAGATTATTGGAGAAACACCAGACTTCGTGGAGTCAAACTCCTATTATCTTCTGAAAAAGTTTAAACATGACATTTCTTCTCAGTAAACATTTTAGTTGACCGAGACTCGACCTTTAACATACTTACAAAACTTGCTCATTGAAGACAGAAAATCAAGAAATGCATATTAACCTGATTTCTTCTTTGAATGAGGAATAAAAATCATTACTTACTGTTTATGTAAAATAAAAATGAGTAGTTCTCTTCAACCTGTAAGCATTGAGTGAACTAACACAATTTGATTATCAAACATTTGTAAAATAG